>NC_141361.1:15075791-15505791 GCF_057382095.1 Aulonocara sp. 'chitande type north' Nkhata Bay
AATGACAATAAAAATAAAAATATGAAGAAGAAAGAACAATACAATAAGAAAAAAAACTAAGAACAACAATGACTGAGGCTGTTAAAACAAGTGTCTAGTGTCTTCACTATTAAAAAAGTTCCAGCATTTGTGCAGCTTTAATATATAGCAGCAGACTATTCCAGAGTGTGGGACCTGCCACAGAGAAGGCACTGTCACTGCGAGACTTAAGTTTAAGCCTTGGAATGATAACATTAGTTTTGAACTAGACCTCATGGTTCTTTCTGGAGCATGAATAGATAGGAGCTAAGATGGGTAAGAATAGACTCGCCCATTTAATGATTTAAAAACAAAAGGTAAAATTTTAAATCAGATCATATAAGTAACAGGAAGCCAGTGTAAAGAGGCAGATGAGCTGGAGGCGACTGGTACAAACTGAAATAAAGAGAGTTGTAGACGTCCAATCTGCAAGTAATGAAGAGATGAATAATGTGTTCAAAGGCATTAGCTGGAAGGTGTTACCTTGGCTAGCTGTATCAGATGGAAAAAGCTATATTGGTGCACTCACCTGCCTACACAATTTAAACGAACCATCAAGGTACACAGCATGGGTTTAACATTTGTCTTACAATGAGTGGATAAAGTAACAGAGTTGCCAAACATTCATTTAGGTTTAAAAAATTTAAGGACATCCACTGTTTAACATCTCAAAAGGCAACACAATAACAGCTGAAATGAGTCTATCCCTGCTTTTAAAGGCAACAGATCTGCAAGTCATCTGCAAAACACGGAAATGAAAGGCTATACCGTGAAAAAATAGACCCCAGTGTCAACATATACAGTGCAAACAAGGCTGGATCTAAAATTGGGCCTTGAGGTACACCATAATAAAGAGGGGCTATGTTCAAGCTGTAGGGGGCCATGTTACATAAAAGGTCCTCCTAGATCAGTGAGATCAAAACCACTGAAGAACAGATTCTTTCAGGCTACAATGTGATAGGAGGATATCATGGTTAACCATGTCGAAGGCTGCTGTAAGGCCCAACAACAACAGGGTAGCAGGGCTGCCAGAATCCAGAGTTAAAAGAATATAATTAAAACCCCTTAAACGTGCTGTCTCAGTGCTATGTAGTGACTTAAAACCAGACTGAAACTTTTCAGACTATGAGTAGACCACTTTCTCTAAAACTTTTGAAAGAAAGGGAAGCTTTGAAATGGACCTGTAATTAGCCTGAGCAGCTGGGTCCAGTATGTGTTTCTTTTAAGAAGAGGATTTTAAAAAGAGCCCATTTAAAACATGATGGGACACAGCCTGTAATAAAAGAAGTGTTAATTAATCTCTGTATAAAGCTGAGCACACAGGGGTCTGAGGCGGTGGGTGATGAGAGGGGGCCTAATAGCTGAAACTGTGTCGCTCAAAATTGCCTAAAAATCATCATACATACTTGGTGAAGGTACAGCACCAAATTATTACATGGACTAATAATATGATTAAAAACATTAAAAAGTAGACACTAAAACTATAGAATTAGTATTTAGAGTGTTTACAGTAAACACTTTACTGTAAACACTCTTGGTAAACAGAGATACCGTCCTTAAATACCTGTAAAGAAACATACGACCTATTGTTTTCCCATCTCCTCTCAGCACGGCTGCATTTATGTCTAAGGGTGTGTGTATATTCATTCAAACAGGGTTCTGAAAATGGCTTAGAGCGCTTAGTCCTGAGTGGTGCGACTAAGTCCAAGATATCAGTGCAGGTGGAATTAAAACTATCAGAATTGTCCTCGACACTTTCACAGACTGAATTTATTATCCTATAATGAAGAAATGTGATACTAGATTGAGGGGCTATTAGATGATTGCGCGCTTGTCTTTTATGTGCTAGAGTGCATGACTTATCTAAAGAGCAGCGCAACGTTATAGTGAATATCGCAGGAAAATGACCAGAGAGACACAATTCAGATATTTCTGTCATGTACACACCAAACCTCTGTGATAGCACTAAGTCCAGTGTGTGACCTTTTTTATGAGGGGGGCCAGTGACCCACTGTGTCAGGTTAAAAGAGTCCAGAACATTTAGAATGTCCTTGACCAGAGGTTTAGACTCACAGCAGACATGATTGATGTTTGTTTGAGTGTTTGGTGGCAACGAAAACGGATGTTGAACACTGTACATATACCTCCACCCATACCCGAGGTCCAAGGGAGGCTGAAGAATGTGAAGTCTGGAGGAAGAAGTTCAGAAAAAGCTACAGACTCACCACAGTTTCTGTCAAAAACAGAAAACCAAGCTGCTGAGACTTTGTCATTAAGAAGTTGCTTAATACAAATGTCTTGTTTGATGGTGATCTATTATTTAATAAAGCTATTTGAAGAGTGCAGATTTTGACATCTGAAGCACAAGCATAGGCAAGGCTGCAAAGATTTGTGAGATCCATGCTACATCCACAGGACCGAGGCCGCTTAGGAAAACAGGGAACCAGAAGAAGCTGATCCAATGTTATGGGATCTCCAGGGACAACATGCAGGATCCATCTAAAGGTGTACTCCACTGGTCCTGTAGTTGCATGAGAAGCACAGAGGTAAGCCCCGACTCTGATGAGTGTACCAGCCCGTTTTCCCTGTTTCCTTGGGAGCTTCTTCCAGGGTGTGGCATTAGGGAGTTGGCACAGGTATGTCAAAAGGTGGTAAAGCTTGTCCTTGCGCAGTTTGTTTCAGAACTAGACCATAAGATGCTTTGATCTCTAAAGGCAACTGGTGATCACACACGTAGTACTAAGACATTTAGAGATATTATAGAAAGGAAGAGAACTAACATTAATCAAAACAAAAACTGACAGACACCTTGCCATGTGTTCTGCTGGCACCATCTTTTCTGGCACCAGCAAATGTGACTAATATATCACAAATGTCTTTTAAGAGTAACCTGCAATGTCTTCACAAAGATCAAACAGTCAAGTCACTCCAAATATTTAGAGCCTAGTTACCACCTAAGGAGTTGTGGCTACAAGAAGGTTCAACATTTTTAGGCCTTAACAGAGTAGTCAAAACAAAAGTTTTAGAGTCACAGTTAAACTAATGCTAACACATCACAAACGCAGCAGTTCTGCCTTTGAGGATGTGTTCAAGGACTTCCAGATGGTCTGGATAATAAGTCACTTTCCTCATCCCATGTGGTGAGCAGAATCATTTGCATAATTAGGACATTTGGGACAAATAGCAACATGCAGAAAAGCGCTGAATATTTTTGTAAAATAATCTCAAAATAATCTCAGCCTTCCCCTTGTGGGTGTCAACAAAGAAATACCCCATTTGTTGGTGAAAAACAATGTCTTGTAGCTCTCAAACGCACACACCATACAGCAAGTTGACACACTCATAAGAAAACCCGCTTAACGTAAAGATGTATCCATGCACCACTGCTTTTAATTAAGTGTAATGTAGTGAAGTTCCAATGAAGAAAACAAAGCCCCTATCTTTCACGGGTGCATTTACCAAAACCTTCATGTGACATCTCTACTGGCAGGAGTGTGATGAAAAAGCTGTGGGCTGAAATTAAAACCAGAAACAGATGCAGCGATTGAGAGCACGCATAAAACAGGACATAAATTTGGTGTCAAATAAGTTTCTTTCAGCATAAATGAAAAAAAAAAAAAAAAAACAATAAAAACATTGTAATACTGACTCAGATTACAATGACATCAGTGAATACCTTCCTCAACTTTAGGTTCTAAAATCAGCTCTGAGCTCATGTTTCAATCATGTAATCAATGCCATTTATAACACCATTGTGCTCTGAGCAAGGTCACTGAAGCTGTCTGGGTTGAAAAAAATGAAAGCAACGCTATCACTGAAAAGTTTTATTTAAAGATCCATATTTCCCTTTAGACATTTCACAGAGTAGAAAAGATTTTTTGTTTAGTATTCAAGATGATGTGTGCTGAGGGTGGTCAGGTACTGCAGGCTATCAGTTATACTAATGTGTTAAGCAGAGGATCCTTACAGTCTGTGTCATTAGTATGCTGTCTGTCTTTTACAGAAAAAACAAATCATCTGCATAATATGTGTAATCATTCAGGACTACGTAATTATTTCTATACTTTTCCCAAGAACAGTAGCGAGCTTGATGAAGACCTGAAAGCTACTCCACTGAGTGCATTTCCTATATGTTCCAGACTTGCACTGGTACCCTGTCAGAATTATTAACTCTGTGCAGTTAAAAATTACATTAACATTAGCTAAAAAATGAGGCCTATGCCATTAATTCAGTTTTGTCAGTAGCACACTATAGGGATTTCATTACCTGGCATAAACAAAAAACAACAAAGTCCAGAACACAGCTCTTAGGACTACATTAAATATTCAGTAGATGTTTTGAACAATCACAGCAGGGAGCTGAAAGGGGAGCATAGTCATAAATTGCATTTATGTATCATTTATGGCCCTGCTTCTTTATAGGCAGCCCCATCTGTTGATTTAGAGTTGCCATTTTCGTTTCCTCTTCTTTGATAAAGAGCAGAATCCAATTAGATGCAAATATGCTGTGCCAGAGTCTGAGAAAACGCATGCTCTATATCAGAATTAAAGTGCTGGTAAGAACTATGTGTTAACAAACGTTTTTCCATTTACTCATCCAACAGTTACACAGTCATGTTTCAGGCCACCTGATGAACCTGTAGTCCAGCCTTTTAGTTCTGTTTTAGGTCTCCACTGACTTGAGGAAAGTATATGTGTCTTCAGCTGCTACACACTCCACTACGCTTTCCAGCTAGTTGCTGTTTGGTGTTTATCATGTAGGCTAAAGTGCTTTGTTTTGTTTCCTGACAAACAGCAGTCAGCTGTAACAGGGTGACAGGGTGAGACGGGTGAGAATCGACCAAACATTAAAATTGGGAAAAGCTGCAGATTTATATTTCTGTTTGGGTTTGTGATCACCACAAGAGAACCCTTTCACTGTGATGCATTGTTATTTAATATATTCTAACTAATTGTAGCCACTCCACATACTTGATAGCTCTAGGTTTTCCCCAAAACAGAGGACAAAGGACAAAGACAAAGCACAGAGAAAATGCAGATGCAGTTGTATCAGTGGGAAACATACAATGAGTGAAAAATTCTCCACCAACCCTGAAGGCAGCCAGAATGATTCGGGTGACCTTCTCCTTGACAGACTCCTGGAGGATGTCGGACAGGGCAGGCACTACGTTGTAACGTCTCAACTGTTCACAGAGCTGAGGACTGAAGGCCAGGAGCCAAACACAGAAGATCATCTGGTACTGGAGCTGGAAGCCACACTTGTTGCTCAGCACTGCTGTGATGCTTAAGCAGAAAAACAATATAAATAAATAAAAAGTAAAATGGATCAAAAAAAGTGAAAAGGGAAAAAGACCAACGTTTATCACTGCTAGCTGTTTACTAATAGGAGAGCTTTCACAGCTGTGTCCCTACACGCTGCTCTTCCATTATCTGTGATGATGGCTGAGAATGAGATGTTCAGTCTTTAAATAACAGAAGAGTTGTTCAAATGGAGAGTATGGTACTAATGATTACAAGTAGACAGAGTGTCATACATTTGCAGAAATAGCTGTAAAATGCAGAGATGTGGATCTCACAGATGTGCGATAATTATGTGATACAGATTAAGCAATGAGGCATTGGTGAAAGATGATGGTAAATCATGCATAATTTGTACATTAAATTTTGAACCTTTCATGTTCTGTCTCACTCAGTTTTAGTAAGCATGAACCTGCAAAGTTCTCGATTGTTTGAATGGCAATTGTACAGTAATATCTGAGGGGGACTCTTCAGCACTTTGCTTATTTTTGGTCAGTTACAGACTAATTTGTAACAAATATGACGAATATGGTTAAAAGTACATGTGAAATTGTGTGGCTCTGAATTTTGTTTTGTTTTGTTTACATATCAAGTTTCATTTATTTTCGTCAGGGCAGAGATTGCACCTTCTTCACAGCAGCACCAAAAGCTACATCAGATCTTTTTTAAACAAAATATAAACTTGGTATAGAGTCAGTAGTTAATTTTTCATACTGCTTTGTGCTGTCTGGACTAAATTTTTCACCTTATAGTGTGTCTCTTATATAAATTAAGTCAAATGCAGATGATTAACAGCCAGGCTTTATACTACAGCCTTACTTATGTTTGGGTAAAAGGTAAGTCAGAGGTTTGCCCTACTGTGACTGGCTGTTAGGTTATTAGCTTATCCAACCATCAGACAGGCAAAGAGTCCTATCAAGAGAATAATTTTACATTGAAACAGTGGATGAAGTGGATATAGAAATATAGCTGAAAAGCCAGTAAAATGTCAAAATTTCATGGCTCCTGCTCCTTCAAATAGGTGAATTTTCTGCTTCTCCTTTTAGTCCTTTTGTTCACCTAGAGATGTGGCTTGTTGTCAGCCAAAACGGGCATTGTGATGCTGTTATCTTGAGCTCTATTTCCTGATTTTTTATCTTTCAGTGGTTTTTGAAACTTACTTGATCGGAAGAAAAGTAGTGTGAAAACAAACAAACAATAAACCAGCTGCTGCACAACCTTTTCACATGTTTATATCATTAATTGCCTAACAGAGAAAAAGACATTTAGAAGACCAGAGAGGTTCTACTAATCGACTCAATCAGGAACCAAACCTCGATTATCGCATACAGGAAACTGAAGTGAAATGGGAACTTCAAAAACAATTATGCCATTATAAAAAAAAATTCCCATGGTACAGAGCCTTTATCAAAATATGTCTGTGCCAACTATCCATCATTACTCAATTTTTAAATATTTTTTAGCAACTTTAAAGAACAACCTTTTCCATAAGCTCTTAGTCTTTACAAGATATTTAAGTCTCACAGTACAGCAGAAGCAAGATGATCACTGGTGACTCAAGGAAAAGCAGAGCAGACATGTATGAATCAGGAGGACAGCTGAGATTAAAACTATATTTTTGAAAAGAGCAAACAAAGTTACGATGCTTTAGCAGCAGCTGCACTGTGTCATGACATCCTGACAGAGACACTCTACAATACTACTTTACATGATGTGACTGTCACTGTCATTATTCTTCCTTTCAGTGATTCTTTTCAATCTAACTAATGTATTTACAAGAATCCTAAGCATAAGCAAACCCATGATAAATCAGGAACTGTATTCATATTGATTCCAAGGGCTATTTCAGCAGCTTAACCAATGTTTAAGTCAACCTTAATACATGCTTCACTCACCAGTTAACTCCATCAGCCTCCACCCAGGCAAACCTATACTCATTGATCCTCAGCATCAGCTGGAGGCACCCAGCTACACACTGGACATACTGAGAGCTCTGCAAAAGACAGTGGCAAACATTTACTTAAACATGAACTAAAGCCTTAGCAGTGAAACCAGGAGAAAAAAAAAAACCAAAATGTTAGAAAGTCAAACACATTTAGTGCAGCTCTGAAACATGAAGAAGTTGATGATCAGGGACAGCACATTGAGAAAAAAAACAAAAAAAAAACAAAACACTCCAAACTTTGCATTACAGTCACCTTTCAAACCCCAGGCATCGCACATGCAGTCTTTTCATATGAGTCCATCAACACATGCTAGATCACACACCAACAGTACAATACAGAGCAGCAGGAGGGAAAACGCTCATCACACCTAAGCAGAATAATGTAAATTGAGATTAGAGTGGAAGAAGCTGAGAGGAGAGAACTGATCACATTAATCTGTTATTTTAAAGAGGTTGGGTAGAAGCAAAGAAGTCCAGCGAGAGAAACAGGCAGCAGTGAAGAGAGAAGGAGCGGGGGTTACCTGGCTGAAAATGCAGAGAAAAGATGACGATCAATTGTTAGATAGCCATGTACATATTTCTGAGCATACTTATCAGAGTAATTATATACAGTGGGGCAAAAAAGTATTTAGTCAGCCACCGATTGTGCAAGTTCCCCCACCTAAAATGATGACAGAGGTCAGTAATTTGCACCAGAGGTACACTTCAACTGTGAGAGACAGAATGTGAAAAAAAAAATCCATGAATTCACATGGTAGGATTTGTAAAGAATTTATTCGTAAATCAGGGTGGAAAATAAGTATTTGGTCAATAACAAAAATACAACTCAATACTTTGTAACATAACCTTTGTTGGCAATAACAGAGGTCAAACGTTTACTATAGGTCTTTACCAGGTTTGCACACACAGTAGCTGGTATTTTGGCCCATTCCTCCATGCAGATCTTCTCGAGAGCAGTGATGTTTTGGGGCTGTCGCCGAGCAACACGGACTTTCAACTCCCGCCACAGATTTTCTATGGGGTTGAGGTCTGGAGACTGGCTAGGCCACTCCAGGACTTTCAAATGCTTCTTACGGAGCCACTCCTTTGTTGCCCGGGCGGTGTGTTTTGGATCATTGTCATGTTGGAAGACCCAGCCTCGTTTCATCTTCAAAGTTCTCACTGATGGAAGGAGGTTTTGGCTCAAAATCTCACGATACATGGCCCCATTCATTCTGTCCTTAACACGGATCAGTCGTCCTGTCCCCTTGGCAGAAAAACAACCCCATAGCATGATGTTTCCACCCCCATGCTTCACAGTAGGTATGGTGTTCTTGGGATGCAACTCAGTATTCTTCTTCCTCCAAACACGACGAGTTGAGTTTATACCAAAAAGTTCTACTTTGGTTTCATCTGACCACATGACATTCTCCCAATCCTCTGCTGTATCATCCATGTGCTCTCTGGCAAACTTCAGACGGGCCTGGACATGCACTGGCTTCAGCAGCGGAACACGTCTGGCACTGCGGGATTTGATTCCCTGCCGTTGTAGTGTGTTACTGATGGTGACCTTTGTTACTTTGGTCCCAGCTCTCTGCAGGTCATTCACCACGTCCCCCCGTGTGGTTCTGGGATCTTTGCTCACCGTTCTCATGATCATTTTGCGTGCAATAATCCTTTCTGTCATCGTTGTATTTTTACTCAGTTGTATATAGTATTTGTATTTGTATTCTATTTTTATCTTATTGTATATTTATTTTATTTTATTCTACTGTATATAGTATTTTATTTTATTCTATTCTGTACAGTTGTGTACTGTATTTATTCTTATTGTATTCTAATTTTTGCCTCATAACTTTTGCACTGTCCACTTCCTGCTGTGACAAAACAAATTTCCCACATGTGGGACTAATAAAGGTTATCTTATCTTATCTTATTTTGACCCCACGGGATGAGATCTTGCGTGGAGCCCCAGATCGAGGGAGATTATCAGTGGTCTTGTATGTCTTCCATTTTCTGATGATTGCTCCCACAGTTGATTTTTTCACACCAAGCTGCTTGCCTATTGTAGATTCACTCTTCCCAGTCTGGTGCAGGTCTACAATACTTTTCCTGGTGTCCTTCGAAAGCTCTTTGGTCTTGGCCATGGCGGAGTTTGGAGTCTGACTGTTTGAGGCTGTGGACAGGTGTCTTTTATACAGATGATGAGTTCAAACAGGTGCCATTCATACAGGTAACGAGTGGGGGACAGAAAAGCTTCTTACAGAAGACGTTACAGGTCTGTGAGAGCCAGAGATTTTCCTTGTTTGAGGTGACCAAATACTTATTTTCCACCCTAATTTATGAATAAATTCTTTACAAATCCTACCATGTGGATTCATGGATTTTTTTTTCCACATTCTGTCTCTCACAGTTGAAGTGTACCTCTGGTGCAAATTACTGACCTCTGTCATCATTTTAAGTGGGGGAACTTGCACAATCGGTGGCTGACTAAATACTTTTTTGCCCCACTGTATTGTATTAAAGATATGAGATATAAAATGGTAGGATGCTGCTGCTGTGCAAATGCTTTTTATATTTTTCCTTTTTTATTTCAATGTTCAGGGAAAGATGTTTGTCATGCGCTTTCTGTTTTAAAGAGAACTAGCTTACAGCATGCAATTTTCAATTAAACAGTTAAAAACAAACAGTGGCAGCAAACACCATGCCGTCTAAATGGAGAATTCTTTCTAAAAGCGTCTCATCAGCTGACTCATTTCTCCAACCATCTGGAATTAATAATGAAGATCTTGAATGCAGGAAGAAGATGGGGCAGAAACGGGGAGGAGAGAAAAGATGTGAAAGTCCAGTGACAGCTGACAGATGCCAGCTTGCACAAACCCAGCATTTTGGTTTCTTTAAACTCTTTGTATGGGAAGCGCCAGGATGGTTGAAGCTGCACTTCACTCATACTCACTTCACTGGGAGAAATAGTTCCTGCTCCAATGCTTGTTTCAGGACCTGTACCGTGTAGATTCTAATGAGAAATAAACAAAAGAAAGAGGTGCAAAATTGTTCAAAGGGATTCACTTCAAGCCAAGGTACAGAGGCAGTGGACTCTACACGGTATGTAATTCAGGGACAGCAGGTGCTCACTGATTGGTTGCCTGGGTGCTGAGGGGGAAAGGAACATCAAATGCAATTTCAGGAAGCAGTTTAAAAAAAACTTGCAAAGACAGAAAGTGTTAAAAATAAGAACAGTCACAAAACCATGCTGTTGTCAAAAGTTGGATATCTATAAAATCTGAAGACAACTTTGGGGCTATGCTGGAAATACTGGCATACAATGGAGAAACTAGATGTCGTTTTATCAGCCTACTCTTTATTGCATACATCTGCCAAAGCATCACTAGCACCTACAGAGCATCTGTCAATGGAAAAATCTCAAGGTCTGACAAGCCTGTTCAAACCCAATATGAATACATTATATTTCAAACAAGGCTTCCACTGTGAGCCCAAAACCTGAATAAAATGCTGACAAAATGAATAGGTGGAAATTATGAATTACCTTGGCTTTTTAGAGAGTTACACTCTGGAAAAAGGGAGTAAATTAAACCCCACCGGTGAAAGAGGAGCCCAGTGTCTCGAGAAGCTGAGAGCCAATATCTGAGATGTTAATAACCCATGAAATGATTCAGGAAAAAAAAAGTTGGAACCATTTCATGCAGCTCCAAAAATTGATTTGAACACTAATGTTCAAACTGAACCAAATCGAAGAGTGCAAATGAAATGGATCTTTACTAACCAGCATTATGAAATGTAATTTGTGCAATGATTTAAATGATCTTGCAATATTCATAGTGAAAATGAATGTTAATGAGAATAAATGTACTGTTTTAGTCACGTTCATGGTGTTTCTTAACTTTAAACATCAAGCAACCTTACTATATATACTACTACCAATACCAGCAATTATACATACACGCAACAAAGAGACAATTAACTGTACAATAGTGTAGCACAAAAATTAAATGCTTAAAGGTTCTTTCTCCACAAGCAGTTAATCACAATCTATGTGACCTTAAAAACTGAAAACAGCTTTAAAACTCAGATTTAGAAACTATTTTAACATTATATTTTTTGCAAACAATTACGCTTCATTTACCTGTGAGCTGAGTTGACTCTTGATCCAGTTGAAGTAGTAGTTCAGATCACTTCCTTCCATCAGATCGCGGCCCCAGGCAGCCAGCTTAGCGATGATCCTCGCCGCCTATTAAATGAAGGAGGATATTTTACATCCATATTGTCTGCTAGCAACAGAAATTTACAGAAAATCCTCAATAAAATATAAAGTACTGACAGATCACGGTGTATGTAATGTAAAATATGCTATTTGTTATATTACTGTCATACCAATATACAGGGAGTGCAGAATTATTAGGCAAGTTGTATTTTTGAGGAATAATTTTATTATTGAACAACAACCATGTTCTCAATGAACCCAAAAAACTCATTAATATCAAAGCTGAATGTTTTTGGAAGTAGTTTTTAGTTTGTTTTTAGTTTTAGCTATTTTAGGGGGATATCTGTGTGTGCAGGTGACTATTACTGTGCATAATTATTAGGCAACTTAACAAAAAACAAATATATACCCATTTCAATTATTTATTTTTACCAGTGAAACCAATATAACATCTCCACATTCACAAATATACATTTCTGACATTCAAAAACAAAACAAAAACAAATCAGCGACCAATATAGCCACCTTTCTTTGCAAGGACACTCAAAAGCCTGCCATCCGTGGATTCTGTCAGTGTTTTGATCTGTTCACCATCAACATTGCGTGCAGCAGCAACCACAGCCTCCCAGACACTGTTCAGAGAGGTGTACTGTTTTCCCTCCTTGTAAATCTCACATTTGATGATGGACCACAGGTTCTCAATGGGGTTCAGATCAGGTGAACAAGGTGGCCATGTCATTAGTTTTTCTTCTTTTATACCCCTTCTTGCCAGCCACGCTGTGGAGTACTTGGACGCGTGTGATGGAGCATTGTCCTGCATGAAAATCATGTTTTTCTTGAAGGATGCAGACTTCTTCCTGTACCACTGCTTGAAGAAGGCGTCTTCCAGAAACTGGCAGTAGGACTGGGAGTTGAGCTTGACTCCATCCTCAACCCGAAAAGGCCCCACAAGCTCATCTTTGATGATACCAGCCCAAACCAGTACTCCACCTCCACCTTGCTGGCGTCTGAGTCGGACTGGAGCTCTCTGCCCTTTACCAATCCAGCCACGGGCCCATCCATCTGGCCCATCAAGACTCACTCTCATTTCATCAGTCCATAAAACCTTAGAAAAACCAGTCTTGAGATATTTCTTGGCCCAGTCTTGATGTTTCAGCTTGTGTGTCTTGTTCATCCCAACATCCACAATGACGGCGAAACAACTAGTAGCTCAGTGTTCCAACATTCGAAAGAAGGGACTGCTCTCACAGCTAGAGATTGACGAGGTACAACACAAATGCTACGGCAAGGAGGAGTCAGGACGCCAGGTCAGGGGGGAGATATCATCACCCCCACCCGAGATTGGGTACATAGCCCCAAGTGTGATAGGAGAAGGATCGTTGAGTGCGAGAGGAACTGACCTGAAAAATAGGATCATGGCCAAGCTTGAAACCTGGATCCCCCGTAGCCGGTTACCAAGATTACGTGAAGTACCCTCAGAAGGTCTGCTAGATGATGTTAATGCAGCACTACGGGCAATACCTACAACCACGATTACCGACACTAACAAGCTGATCTACAATACGGCAGCAGTGATCAGTGAGATGCTTGGCTACAAGTTGAACAGCCACAAGGGGCAGTACCCTCCATGGAGAAGGAGGCTAGAGGGCAAGATCAAAGTAGCACGGAGAGAGGTTAGCCAACTAACGGAGTTGCAGAAAGGTGCGACGAATAAGGTGCCTAAGAAATACAGCAAGCTGTCCATACCTGAGGCCTTGGAAACTGCCAAGCAAAGACTCACAGCCTTGGCCAGCCGCTTGAGGAGGTACACCAGAGAGATAGAAGGCAGGAGAATAAACCAGCTGTTCTCCACAGAACCAGCAAAGGTGTACTCTCAGTGGCAAGGGAACAATAAGAGAACAGCACCACCAAGGCTGGAGACGGAGCAATACTGGAAGAGCATATGGGAGAAGGATGCAACCCATAACGGCAATGCTCAGTGGCTAGAGGATCTGAGGGCAGACCACAGCGACCTCCCTGAACAGGGTCCAGTAACCATCACAGTGGCAGATATCCAAGAAAGGGTCTCCAGTATGAAGAGTTGGACAGCACCAGGGACCGACATGGTTCACGCCTACTGGCTGAAGAAGCTAACTGCACTCCACGAGCGTCTGGCAGCACAAATGAACCAGCTGCTAGTTAACGAGATACACCCGGAATGGCTAACTGAAGGCCGGACGGTCCTGATCCCCAAGGACCCCAAGAAGGGACCGGTCCCCTCCAACTACCGACCAATAACCTGCCTCAGTACTACATGGAAGCTCCTGTCAGGCATCATATCAGCTAAGATGAACGGGCACATGGGTCAATACATGAGCGGGACACAGAAAGGAATTGGCAAGAATACCAGAGGCGCAAAACACCAGCTACTGGTAGACAGAACAATCAGCCGAGACTGCAAGACCAGACTGACCAACCTGTGCACTGCCTGGATTGATTACAAGAAGGCCTATGACTCAATGCCCCACAGCTGGATACTGGAATGCCTAGAATTGTACAAGATCAATGGGACCCTAAGAGCCTTCATCAGGAACTCAATGGGGATGTGGCGTACAACACTAGAGGCCAACTCCAAGCCCATAGCACAAGTCACCATCAAGTGCGGGATCTACCAAGGAGATGCTCTGTCCCCACTGCTGTTCTGCATAGGCCTGAACCCCCTCAGTGAGATCATTAACAAGACTGGCTACGGATACCGACTACGGAACGGAGCAGTTGTCAGCCACCTCCTGTACATGGATGACATCAAGCTGTATGCCAAGAGTGAACGAGACATCGATTCACTGATCCACACTACCAGGCTATACAGCAATGACATTGGAATGTCGTTCGGACTGGAGAAGTGTAGTCGGATGGTAACAAAGAGAGGGAAAGTAGTCAGAACTGAGGGGATTGAACTACCAGAAGGCAACATTGCAGACATAGAGGACAGTTACAAGTACTTGGGGATCCCGCAGGCGAATGGGAACCATGAAGAGGCCGCTAGAAAAGCTGCAACCACCAAGTACCTGCAGAGGGTCAGGCAAGTCCTGAGGAGTCAGCTGAATGGTAAGAACAAGATCCGGGCCATCAACACGTACGCCCTGCCCGTGATCAGGTACCCTGCTGGGGTAATAGGCTGGCCAAAGGAGGAGATAGAAGCCACTGACATAAAGACAAGAAAGCTCCTTACCATGCATGGAGGGTTTCACCCCAAGTCCAGCACCCTGAGGCTGTACGCTAAGCGGAAGGAAGGGGGCCGGGGACTGGTGAGTGTCAGCACCACAGTCCAGGATGAGACAAGGAACATCCAAGAATACATTGGGAAGATGGCCCCAACTGACCGAGTGCTCAGTGAATACCTCAGGCAGCAGAAACCCAAGAAAGAGGAGGGAGACGAGGAACCAGCATGGAAGGACAGGCCCCTGCACGGTATGTACCACCGGCAGATAGAGGAGGTGGCTGATATCCAGAAATCCTACCAGTGGCTGGACAAAGCTGGACTGAAAGACAGCACAGAGGCACTAATCATGGCAGCACAAGAACAAGCTCTGAGCACAAGATCCATAGAGGCTGGGGTCTATCACACCAGGCAAGACCCCAGGTGCAGGCTGTGTAAAGATGCCCCAGAGACAATCCAGCACATAACAGCAGGGTGCAAGATGCTAGCAGGCAAGGCATACATGGAACGCCATAACCAAGTGGCCGGCATAGTGTACAGGAACATCTGTGCCGAGTATAACCTGGAAGTCCCGAGGTCAAAATGGAAGATGCCCCCAAGGGTGGTGGAGAATGACCGAGCTAAGATCCTGTGGGACTTCCAGATACAGACGGACAAAATGGTGGTGGCTAACCAACCGGACATAGTGGTGGTAGACAAACAGAAGAAGACGGCCGTAGTGATCGATGTAGCGGTTCCGAATGACAGCAATATCAGGAAGAAGGAACACGAGAAGCTGGAGAAATACCAAGGGCTCAGAGAAGAGCTCGAGAGGATGTGGAGGGTGAAGGTAACGGTGGTCCCCGTGGTAATCGGAGCACTAGGTGCGGTGACTCCCAAGATAGGCGAGTGGCTCCAGCAGATCCCGGGAACAACATCGGAGATCTCTGTCCAGAAGAGCGCAGTCCTGGGAACAGCTAAGATACTGCGCAGGACCCTCAAGCTCCCAGGCCTCTGGTAGAGGACCCGAGCTTGAAGGATAAACCGCCCGCAGGGGCGTGCTGGGTGTTTTTATATATATATATATATATATATATATACATATATGTTGCTGATGGAGTTCAAACAATCAGGCTATAGCGCTTTGGGGTCCTTAGGGACTAATAAAGCGCTATACAAATACAGGCCATTTACCAGTTTACAATGATTGAGGCCACAGCTACTGACTCATAAACAATTTCAGCTTGGTAAGTGTTCTGTGATGAGACAGAAACAATTTCAGTTCTCCAATTTCCTCTTGGCCAGGAGAGAAACGTCAAGCCTGTAATTTAAAAACAAGACTCAGCATGACAGTTTGATTGAGTTAAGTGCTGTGTCATAGACTTGGGGTCACATTAAGCCCACCTGCTGGATGCCATCTGGCTGGTATTCTTAATTAAGCTTTGCCCTATCATAGTACTCAGTTTGTCATTAGGTGGCCATTCTTTATTAGAAAAGAGTGGCAGCGAGAAGTCATTACATTTAATTGCCTGTTTTTAAGGAAAACGTGGAAGGTTGCTTTGTGAGGAATTATTGATGCCTTGCCATGATTAGAAACAGAGACATCTATGAAAAATGTATGGCTCTAAAAATATAATAGAATATACCAGCTAATTTAGAGTATTCTATTAAGTACACTATGATCCTGCTTTCCAAGACCACAAATGTTTTTCCGCCTGGGCCACCGTCCACTGTGAACACATGCACAATTTACAAAAATTGTCTGGATGTGACTTGTTCTGTTTCTAACTCACCATGTGGACAGTAAAGAGATCCTGACGATTCAGCATTGGAAGGAAGTAGGACCAGGCGGTGTTTTTTGTCTTTTTGGCATAGTCGAAGAAGATGTTCACCCTCTGATGGTTCTCCTGCGAGACAATAAAAATAAAACTTAATTGGATGAGCTCTTGGGTTGTGCACATGAATACTAAACAACTGACTGCCTGACAGACAATCTATTTTATAGGAACACAATATTTTGAAGAAAATTATCTAATGTTAATAGAAACGTGATTGTCCCGATGGCTAATGCCATTATTAAAGGTTTAATCAGTTTTCTCCAGTTATCGCTGTAGCTGCTGAGATTTTAGTATTAGACACCTATTTTCCAGGAATGCTGCAGAACCCCTGAGATTTCAATCACAACTCTCATCAGCCAAGCCTCCAAATATACCACTTGTGTGTTTAAAGATGTAAATCTCTGTTTTCGTTTTCAATAATTACTAACCCACGCTTGAGTTGATTCTATAATCCAAGCACAAGGGGGACCTTTAATAGTTTTATTTTAGCTTTTCTAGAAACTTAGCTAAGAGTGCTTCGAAAACCTAAATCACAAGTCTGTTTATGTGAGGGTAAAGCAATGTGACCTGTGAACCATTCACACCCTCTATATAAAGAGCATGAATCTCAGTATCTTTGTTTACATATATATAGATAGTAGGTTTGTACATGCATATTCCATTTGTCCCAGGTCAGTGGTTCTGTCTGTGTACCTGCAAGGTGTCATCAATCAGAGTCAGGATGTACTGGACCGTCTGCTCTTTGGAGATGTGAGCCATCAGGTTTAGAAAGGTCTTTGCACACTGGGCAAAAACAGAAAAAAAGCACATATGTATTTTAAAAATTCTGCACTGAACCTCTGAAGAGATTCAAGCTCAGGTAAACATAATGCAAAGCAGTGTGTCTGAAATAGATTGGTAGGAATTCAATTCACAGCAAGCTGCGATCTTACAGATAACAGAACAACACAAGCAAACACAAGAGCTGGTGCTGTCTTGTTAGTGATGGACACAGGCAGAAAATTTTTTATTTTTTTTTTTAAAAACAGGAAGTTGTCACATCAACAGTGATTAAAAAAAGACATGTAACTTCAGTAAAATTGCACAACTATGAAATGCTACAAAAAACTTTCAAGATTGCACGGTAAATGCTAAATTAGCACAGTGTTCAGCTGTCCAACTGCTTATGAAGGGAGATGATTAATGTTCATTGTTTTGATGTAATGCCCTCATTTATCTGAAATGGCATAACTAAGACTCCTCACTGTGACTGGTTTTTGCTTAATCTATAAGGCTGAAAACATCTAAAAGAGGTGGTATGAATTCCCTGAATGTTAACACTGATGAAGCACATAAAATGAACAGACAGTAGAAAAGGACTCTATACCTGATGCCCCTCATTGGTCAGAATGACTTGTTTCTGATCAGAGCTGGCCACCTCAAACTTCTTGATGAATTCACAGTCCTCTGTTGAGATCATTTGACTCCTAAAAAAATCATGACATGATTTCCACATTAATACAAAGCTAAAATTGGACAAATGCAGCACTCCTAATAATTTGCAGTCTGGCTTTTGTAGAGCTCATTCCACCGAAACAGCTCTTCTCCTTATTGTTTCTGTTATATCTGCTCCCTCTTCAGCACATTTTGAGCACTTTTAAGGACTTTTCTTTAAGGACTTTTCTTATCACTGCTACACACATATGTTTTCAGTATTTCTTTTTATCCCCAAGAGGTTTCTAAGATTCAGATCACGCATGGGGGCTTAGACTCTATTAAAAGTTGGATGGCTGACAATATTCTCCAACTTAATAATAAAAAATCCTTGTTTGCGCCTCTGAGATTTGAGACTAAAGTAATGGAAATTCTAGGTCCTCTTTCTATATCTTCTATCAGGAACCTGATAACACAACCTATAACTTTTGACTCAACTTTCACTCTGGATGCTCAAATTATACCTCTGGTTTGCTCTTGGTTTTACCGGTTAAGAAATATTGCCAAAATTAGGGATGGGTATCGTTTAGGTTTTATCCGATACCGGTGCCAAATCGGTACTTTTGAAACGGTGCCGGTGCTCAAACGGTGCTCAAACCGGTGCTTAAAGAATGGAGAACACAAAATTGGTCCAAAAACCTCTCATGTTCAGCTGTTTTTTGTAAAAATATAACAATGTTAGCCTTTTCTGCAGCTATGGGGCATATATGGTATCACTCTTGGCTGGAAGCAGTGCTTAAACAATGGAAAAAACACAAACTTTGTCCTAAACCTCTCATGTTTAACTGTTTTCCACTTTTTCTTTGGTCATTTTAGCCTTTTTAGCCAGGGTGAAGGGAGTATCTGCCATCAAACAAGAGGACAGCCGCATGTAGCTATGATGATGTTTGCTAGTTCACCTTACATGCATTAATGTAATAACGTGGTTAGCCTACTCAACGTAAATTAGCTACTCACGCAGAAAAGAACGGCTGCTGCTGCCACCATCATCCGTCATCATTTCTGCTACACTGGCAGGGCTAGGGGCCAGGACTCTCCTCTTCGTGTTTTTGGGGGATGTTGCATAACAGGCAACCCACCCGCAGTAGATGTGCTCGGTGTGAGGTCTCGCAGCAAGCTATCAAATACGGCGCATTTCTGGGCTTTTAAAAAAAAAACGCTACGCGTCGCCAGGTGTTTCATCGGATTTGAGGTGTTACCTCCTTTGACAGTATCACAGTATCAGCTTAAAGCACTTGTTGCAGGCTGCTGAGTTTGCATATTTTGCTATGAAGTACAGCCAGACTTTTGACCGCTTCGCCTTGGACATTTTTAATCTGTAGCTCTGCTCTAACAGAACGTACGTACCTGGCCCCGCCTACGATCCTCGGAAACGTAAAATGATTGGCTAGAATCTAAAGTGTATCACAGCTCAGGAAAAAAAAGCACCGAAATAAAGCACCGAAATGTGCGCTGCTTTTCGGTCTGGTTACTACCGTTTATGTCAGAACCGGTGCCATCATGGCACCGGACACCGGTACCCATCCCTAGCCAAAATGCCTTTATATCATCAAATCTGGACTACTGTAATCTATTATTTAATTCTAATTGTTTTATTCTAAGCGCTCACATGTAAAACCATTACTGATTCCACTGCACTGGCTTCACATTAACTTTAGAGTCTACTTTAATATTCCTGCTCTGACTTTTAGAGCTCTGCATGGACAGGCAGCAGTGTACATCAATGAACGTTTACATCCATACCACCCCAGCAGGTCCCTAAGGTCATATGATCAGGGCCCGCTGGCTGTGCATCACACAAGGCTGAAAATTAAAGGAGACAAGACCTTTTGCAACAGTTGCCCCAGACTCTGGAACGTTCTCCCACTGAGCCTGAGATTTGTGGACTTTTTGTGGATTTTTTAAGTTCTAGCATTTGTGTTTTGAAATAATTTATGATATTTATCTTGAAAGTTATATTTTAATTAGCGCTGTCAACGTTAATCTCGTTAAAATGACGTTAACGCCATAACCACATTAACGCAGCAAATCTCCGTTATGCTAACTGCGCTAACACTGTGCAGCCCCTAGGCACGGGGCGATTGCTAACTGAGATTTGCCGTGTTAATGCGGTTATGGCGTTAACGTCATTTTAACAAGATTAACGCTGACAGCACTAATTTTTAATTCTAAATACATTTTTAATTACTTGGTACTGTAATGTGTGCAATGATTTGCTACACTCAAACAAAGACACTCACTGGAGGATTGGGATTTGCTCAGTCACTAACATGATCCTTTGAATTGCAAGCGGCAACGTAAACAATAATGTCAACTGACCACAATATACCACATTTCCTAGTCAAGACAAAGCACAGCAGGTTCTGTAACGGTAGATGTTGTAAAAACAGAACAAAACAAAAAACAAACAAACATGCCAATAGTGTGACCACACTTATTCAAAGCTGAATTAAATCTGAAGATTTTTTTATGAGTCACAAATCATCCCTTCTTTACTAACACATGCTTGTTAAAAAAGGAAGTATCACTCAAGACAATGAATCTCAGTCCAAGAAAAGGAGCTTAGCTATTTTAGATTACAGGACGTAGCCAGCACTAAGACCATTAAAGTATGCAGAAAAAAATAAATATTCATGAAGTGACAGCTCAGCTTAATAAGATTTTGACACACTAACTCTCAGGCAACATACACAACAACAACAAAAACAGAAACCTAGATTTAATTTCAGATATGTGGGGGCCACAAAGCAATATCGACAACTGGAGAAGATGAGACCAGGAAGCTAAACTTACACGTGAAAAACCTGCAGTCTACTGATAGCTACCATGAAAGTGGGTTATTTTTGTTTCCGATTTAGAACATGGTTACCCACTGTCTCAAAGCTGAGGCAACAGGGTTCAAATTCAATCTGGGGCCTTTCTGTGTGGAGTGAATGCTCTCCCCATCTCTGTGTGGGCTCACTCCAGGTAATCTTTCTTTCACTGTTCAAAGACACGCAGGGGGTTAGGTTACTTGGTGATTCTAAATTGTCTGTATGTGTGAATGTGATCATGAATGGTTGTCTATCTGTGTCAGTTACTGAACAGGCCAATCCCAGTGTTTGCGGGCTGCATTAATATGACATGCAAGGTTATGTCAGGTTACAACTGAATAACATTACATTTAAGGGTTTCAGAGGGGTTTACAGTCACGATGTACCCTACTTACAGCATAGATTTTCCATTAATGCAAAAAAATAAAAATAAAAATTATAAACAAACAGCAAAGAAAGAAAACCTTTGGATGTGGTGACAATGAAAGAGCAGAGAAATATATGTAATTGGTGAGAACAAAATACAAGACACGCCTTCCAATATAATTTAGCCCACTACAATGCAGATACCATAGCTCGAAAGAAGATACACATATAGTCAAACAAAATTATGATTTACAGTGTCTCCGAAAATCCAAATTGCATGCGATTTGTAAAAGAAGAATTCCTGACAGAACTGTTGTCTTGAATTACATTATTTTACATGTGTATATTACCATGAAGTACCGTTGTAATATGAACTTACTGAAGGTAGGACTGCCAGTTGACCTGATTGGCCCGAACCTCAGCTGCTTTTGCAGCAATGATGTTGGTTGGGACCGCAGCGTCCACAGCCCCGCGAATATCCATGTTGTATTAAATCCCTTACAGTATATGTCCGGATAGAGATCCAGCACCACCTTATGAGAAACAGATTCAAATTCAGTACAGTGACACCCCCCCTCCCCCCTTTCTTACCTACAAGCTGGAAAGTTGGAGAACCAAGAACAGAAACTACAACGCCTGGGTTTATGCTGTACTTGTTAATACTCAGTTAAGATGCTGTAATAGCTAACAGGGCTCGATATCTATTTATAAAGCTCTTAAGCGAGGGCGAAAGCTATTTTATAGCGTTATTCTTTCTTCGTGTGTGGATATATTAAACGTTTTCGTGCAGTTTTATTGTTTTAATTTAAATGGCTAAACGGAAAAACAAAACCAGCAGCAGCAGGTCAAGCTAGGCAACTAGCTTGCCCAATGTCACATCAAGTCATACATTTGTCTTCCTGAGAGCTGTGATAAAACAACTTATGACATAGCTTTTGGCACCAAGCTGTGCCTAAACTGTAGCCTAACACGGTTTGTACAAACAAATATGTCATTTATTAACGTCAAAGGCGACGCAAACATCGTTAGCTCAGAGCTAACCGATTGCAAAACAAGCTAAGAATGCTAAGATAAGCTAGCTGTGCTAATATAGCTTCAAAGCAATTCTGTAAAAAGCCCACATTATAACAGCTACACCGGAAGCAAGATTCAGAAACACACTTTTTGCCCGCTAAAAACTTAATCGATGCGTCAACGAACAACAGAGTATAAACTCGGTTAAATTTCTTACCCAGCTTCTGAGCTATATGAATGAACAGCTGACTGACTACAACACAGCGTCACGATCCGTCATGTGACAGTCAGTCAGTCACATGCACGCACTTCAGTGTGAAGTGCGGTCTTCAGAGCGGAAGAGGGTCAGCTTTTGTATTTTTGGATTACCACATCACCTTAGTGTAACAGTTAGGGAGAACAAGATGTAAATAAATGCCAAATAAGAATTACCTATAAAAAACGAATACAGAAATCCAGAAAGTAGCTTTGTGTTTAATGCATACGTACATTAACTACTAACTACTACTATTAACTACTTTTCTTCCTACTTTATATATTTGTTGTAAGGCAGTACTCGGGGGAAAAAATTATACTTTCTTTCTTACTGCGGTCGAAATATGTAAATTTCTTTTTAGATTAGGAGTTTGTATTGAGACATATAGTGAATTCTTTTTTTAATTTCCAAATTCAGCATATGTAAAGTATTTTAAATTACTTTCTCCCCAGTCATTATCATCAGTAATGTACTACCTACTTAATTACTTACCATTAATGCAACACTAACAACCCAGTAACATATGATACACTTTTGTTTTTCCTTATTGCAGTTTTGACTTAAGTGAGAAGTGGAGATTTGCACTGAAGGGAGGACCAATGAAAGTCAGTAGACAAAAGACAAAATGCATGTGTGCGAATCAGAGGGAGAAGAAAGAGAAGAAAGTTCAACATGCAAGGCGTATGGGAAATTAGATGAGGTAAATATTTGGGATCAACCATCCAAGTAAGTGCACGAGACAGGTGAAGAAGCATCTCTAGGCAAGGTGGAATGGGTGGAGATGAGTGGCAGAAGTGATTTATGACAAAAGGACAGCACCAAGAGTGTAAAGCAAGGTTTAAAAGTTGGTAGTGAGACTTGATAAGATGTAAGGTTTGGAGACAGATTTCCAATGGGAATGACCAGGATGGACACGAATAGAAATGAACACATTAGGGAGTCAGCTCAGGTTAAGTGGTTTGGAGACAAGGGTCAGGAGGCCAAGATGAGATGTTTTGCATGTTTGGACATGTGCTAAGGATGGATAGTGAATACACTGGACAAAGGATCCTGAATATGGAGCTGCCAGGCAGGAAGAAAAGAGGAAGACCACAGTAATGATTCATGGGCATAATCAAGTAGGACATGCAGGGATGGGCTCATAGAGGACGATGCTAGGGATAGGGTGAGATGGAGGCAGATGATCTGCTGTGGCAACCCCTTAACAGAGCAGAAGAAGAAGAAGACTTAAGTGTTATTATTAATGCACAACTTTCACTTTTAAAATACCATTAGTTACTCACAGTTAAGCAAATCCTGATCTTTACAGTAAAGATAAAATATTTCATTTAATATTCTTGCATATTGGTTTTAAATTACAAATGTCAACCCACTGCCATTTACCATGTGTTGATATGGGCCACTTAAAGAGTTTATTGTTCATTGCTTGAGCATGTTTTTTATGGCGTGGTCTGCTGGGGCGGCAGCATCTCTGCTGGGGACAGGAAGAGACTGAACAGGGTGATCCGAAGGGCCAGCTCTGTTCTAGGATGCCCTCTGTGGAGGTGGTGAGTGACAGGAGAACGGCGGCTAAGCTGTCATCCCTGATGGACAACATCTCCCACCCCATGCAGCAGACTGTGACAGCACTGAGCAGCTCCTTCAGTGGGAGACTGCGGCACCCACGGTGTGGGACGGAGAGATTTCGCAGGTCTTTCCTCCCCACTGCTGTCAGACTCCATAATAAAGACTTTAACTGATCAAGCACACACATCCATACATATGCAATAATACTAAGTGCAATAATCCTTTCTGTCATCGTTGTATTTTTACTCAGTTGTATATAGTATTTGTATTTGTATTCTATTTTTATCTTATTGTATATTTATTTTATTTTATTCTACTGTATATAGTATTTTATTTTATTCTATTCTGTACAGTTGTGTACTGTATTTATTCTTATTGTATTCTAATTTTTGCCTCATAACTTTTGCACTGTCCACTTCCTGCTGTGACAAAACAAATTTCCCACGTGTGGGACTAATAAAGGTTATCTTATCTTATCTTATCTTATGTTTTAACCTGTATTTCTTATTCAGTTTGCCATTGTATTGAGAGCTGTAGCCAAATTATTTATTCATTTATTCAAATTATTAACATATCAAGAAGATGTTCTATATCTGCCTATCTAAATAATTCAGGCACATGGTGGAAATTGGTGGCTCGTAAATAATTTATTACCCTAGTCAGTTGATAATATTTTGTCGTGGTTGCATTTATTACATTTCAGTTGACTAATGAAATCTAATAAACACAACCAAGACAAAGTTAAAAGCTTAAATATTAACACAAGAAAGTAGAATTTATAAATATAGACTGTAACATTTAAAATATTCCAGAGGATTGGAAATGAGAAGACACCAGCCAATCAATCACAATCAGCTTTGCTGTTGGCTGATGAGGTGTTTGAACTTTGTGGATTTGTGTGGATGACAGAGCACTAAAGTCAGATGAGAGCTCACACCAAAGACGTTAGATCTGTGTTGATCCATGCATGTCTGTAATAAGCACACAAGTATGACACATCAGAATCTTCTCAGTAAAACCCCTAATAAAAAGAGGCTGGCACCACTGTTGCCAGCAGATTGTATGCGTGCATATCAATAGCGTTAGACTTATTTTTGCTAAATGTTTCTTCTACAAGGTCCATTTAACAATTTCCATTGGAATAGAACTCAACATTTACAATCACAAATGATTCCAGGTCTACCACTAGTCCCTTCACTGTCCATCTAACTCAGACACTAAGACCTCCAGGCTTAATCTGGCCTAAGCTGGTGAGACGCACTAAAGCACAGAGGAATCAGGATTGCATCCACTGGGGACATTGTCCTAATCCCCTTCTGCCCTCTCCCTTGTAAACACTGTTCTCTTCGTCAGGGTCGCTCATGCTTTTCCCCACCTCTCGCTCTCTCTGTTGCAATGTGCTACAGAACGGATGCCGGGACAACATAGAGATGAAAGGAGTGAAAAGTCTGGATTTCTTATGATCTCAAAGAGACTTGAGCCTCACGTGGTGAGTGAGGCCTCATGGTCGGAGCATGCCATATGCTAGAGCGGTGAGGCAGTGGGAGATCAGGCCCACGTCTACACTGCGGGGGATCAAACGCACTAGGGCCCTGATGTGGCAGCGGATACGGAGACTGGTCCGGGCCTGTCGGCATGGTGCGGGGTACCCAGTCAACTATAATGACCCAGACCGAGAGGAACAGGAGATGGTGTGCCTTGAGGTATGGATGTGTAGTTTTTGTTTGTTTTTTTCTATTGCTTTTTAAAATTATTATTTATTGTTATATATAGCACTAATACTAATTCTACTACTACCATTTTATTTGGAGCTAATTTTCATGGAACTCATGCAGTCTCTCTAATTAAGTAAACCTAAAACTCTATAACAATTTAATACATTTTCCTCTGAATATATTTTACAGATTTTTCAACATGCTTAGCAGTATGGTTCTTATGTAAGACAGCGCCAATAATCAACACAAGATATCTAAAAATTAACAGAATACTACTGTTGACTATTGTAATCCTCAGCAAATGAGACATCCTTCATGCTATCTTTTGTTGTTACGGCAACCAGATTGCTCTTGTAGCATCATCAGCTTCTTTTGCTTCATGCCAAACTTCTATTCAGGGATGCACTTCCTGTTTGAACGGAGCTTAAGAAGATTAAAAGATAGCGTGCCTTGAAATAGTGTGATACAAGTCATTCGAAATCTAAAAACCAAATCACATGGTCAGTCACACAAAAATGGCTGACAACCTGCATTAACATCTCAGTGCGATATTTAATAAGTAATGACCGAATCAGAGTGTTGTGGATACACTCACAGGCTTACAATGTGATTTTGCTTGGAGTTTGGCAACAGAATCATTCTCGGTAAAGGGATAAACAAAGATTTCCGATGGCTTTCTGTAGTAAGGAGAGTCGTGTTGCTATTCACAGTGGGGAAGGGATTGTAAGAGACATGTGAGGACAAGGGAGCTGTTTCCATAATGAGAAAGGAGTCAGTGGAGAACTTGTGGATGTTGACATCAATCTTAGAAAGCCATAAAAACCCTTCTCATGGTAGACAATGATAAAGCACTGAGTTACACATTTTCTATTAACATATACTGATGAGAGCAAGTAAGGAGTTATCTTGCCTTAGCAGATGCAGATAACTAACTTAAAAATCGGGGCTTTGTCAGTCTGTCACCGAGCTGCAGCAAACGTCTCAATCTGATTTCAAACCGTGGACACTGACGCGCAGGTTGAAACCTTCAGATCGCCAGGACACCCTGACGTATCTTCACGTCAGAATAACTCTGAGTCTACTAAGTCTATGCTCAGTCTGTCACAGTGAAGATCATTCCTGTGCAGCTTTTGATATCAGGCTATTAAAATGATCGACTATGGAGTTTATTTGATTTGTTTTGGATAATGAACTTCACCTTTGGCACATGGATACTTATTTTCTACCAAAAAATGGCTTGGCCCGTTGTTATCTTAGCAAGGTCCAAGGTCCAATGAGACCTCTTTCCATTTTGGTGGGTGGTTGTGACTGCTGGCGGACTCAAGCAGAGAATGATGCTTTCTGTGTTCACTAACTTTCTTGAGTCAAACTGAGCTACTGGTACACAGCACCGATCACTCTGTGTCCTTAGACACTTCAATTCAAAGAGCGAGAAAGAAAAGGGCCTTCCATTCCTCCTCCAGGTTCGGCAGAGATACAACAGACAGTGTTCATGGAGCAAGGCAACAGAATTGATTCGCAATACATGAAAGAATAACAACCTGAGCGAATGTTCCAGCAGCGTTCACATTAATGCAAATGAACAAAGATGTGAAATCAAATTAAAATGGAGAAGCCAAGACTGTGCTTACTTTCTGGCATTGGGAATAGACATACATATTCTATACAGCAATGCTTAAACAAGTTCCCTCCCAGTTTATTATTTTTATTTATGTTACAGTTATTTACAGTTACTTATTATTATGTTGTCCCATGGTGACCTCCCGTCTATGAGGATGCACACCATCCCCATATTAGTGAAAAATAAGTTCTTTAACCAAAATTCAAAACATCCATATAGACGAGAATGCATTTTAAAATGCTTTTCAGTGCTTTTCTGCAGTTGGCTTTTTCATAACAGGCATGAAAACCTTTTGTAATCGTGTTCATGTGCTTTTGTTTGTGAATTTTATACTTGCTTTTGACATTTGTTTGATATGTTGTATGGTTATAGGTTTTGCTTCAGGCTCATGTTTATTCATAGATTCCTTTGCATTTTATTTCATTGTGTGTAAATGCCACCTGCCAATAACCACAGATGAAAATAACCACATGGCTAAATCTGGCATAACTGCATGATGGGCATAAGTGGTCATGCAAAAGTACATTGTACCTTTGAAATAAACTTAAACATTAGCATATGAGAAATGAAATGTCTATGACTCGATTCAGCTCCAGAGATCAGCACAGGCTCTGAATGGACTGTAAAACTCAAAATTACAAACAAAATTTTCATGACATTTAAGAAAGCGGATCCAGTATTACAGGATGTTGCTGTGCACAAAGCTACAAAATTATTTGTCCTGCAAAGTATTAAAAAATTATCCTGAAACAAATTTATTTGCCTCTAAATAATTGTGCTGAACTGGATCCCTCTGTGACGTAGCTGTTACGTAGATAAAGTGATGTTAAATTTAAAAGCAAAAGAAGTGATGAATCTGTGACTCAGTTACAATAATTAGCAAAACTGATTTGGCATGATTAAACTGAGTCTGACATTTAGAGTGCAAACAGCAATTTGATCAACACACTTCAGGGGAACAGAACAATTCATTACAAAACAACAACAAAAAAGCAAAAATGGCAAGTTAGATTCAAAGAGAGATAAAATTATATTTGATTGATTGATTTGATTGAACAGCTTCTCACAGATACCATGCATGATCTCTTGAAGTGTTTAAGTTGGTAACCATAGACCGTCTCCAGAACCTACCTGCATATTTAGCTCCAGTAATCAAATCTAAAGTTCATTCTGTCTCCCTTTAACCCACACAATGACTTGAATCACTTTAATCACCCACTGAAAGATTCTATTCATCTCGTCACACGGCTCTGTCGTCCTATTCTCCTTTGTGACCTTGTGTGTTCAGGCAAATTCCCACTTCTGCTCGGCCTTGTGCCATCTGAGGAAGTGTGTGTGTGCGTTAAAGCATACACCCACATAAGCATCATTTATTGCTTGTGTGTATGTGCATGTGTCAATCTCACAGGGCTATCTGTGGGTCTAACATGAACACAAGGGGAGGTGTTAAATGAAGTGCTGTGGAGAAAGTCACATGATAACATCTCGGGGGTAATAAAGACGTGTCAGTGCTCTAAGTGCACCCCGGTTGAGCTCAGTCACAAAGTAAATAATGTGAGCAGGAAACAAATTCACTCTTTGCCCCCTTTTTTGATAAAATAACAGAACAGATGAATGTCTGTTTCCCAAGTGGAGCCACTGGCAGTGTCATAGAACAGTACTGGGTTTTTGCAGAAAGTGTAAGAACAGTTCTCCATGGAGTCTCCACACTCACATTTTGTACCACTTCTTATACCAGAGTGGAATTGGTGAGATTATTTTTTAGGGCACCAGGAGGCATCTTGACTGGCAACATGGCCCCAAAAGACACCGCACAAAAGCTCTGGTGTAAATTAAGAGGAATAAACTGGGTGTGTTACACTTTAGTTCTGCAGAAAAGACAGGTATTGTGGGCACAGTGCCACCTGGTGATAGTAAAAAAGCAATACATGGCCTATAGTCAAAGCAAAAGTGTCATTAATAGCATATAATGGATCACACTGAAGATGTATGAAAATATATTGTACTGCATAATTATACACTGTAATGCCTGTGCACATGTGTAAAATGATCAGGGAAAACCAAGTGAGAGCTCATAACACTCCAAAAAGCTTTCCATGTTGAAATCAATGGGCACACTTTAAGTCATCAGGATGTGGTGTCTTCCTATGTTGTAGATGGACGGAGCACATCGTGTTAGTGCCGTAGCTCAGTCAACCTCCAGGTGGCAGTGTTGTCTTTTAGAATAACACGGGTCGCAGGCCTGTGCTGTGGATTAAAACACGCAAGTCTGATAGATAATACTCTGTAAAGGAAAGGAAATTAAGGGGGAGGATAGAGGAGGAAATAGAAGCCTATTCACTTATATCCAAAAGAGACAATTCACATTGAAAGGATTTAGAGGTAGAAGTATTGCAACAGTATTCAAATATATAGTTTCGTCATCCCTCCCCTGTTTCTGGTTAAGCCTTTAAAGCGTTTAAACAAATATATTCTCCTGTGAGCGGATAAAACATACCGTATGCATCTGAATTTGTGCATGGCGTATCCATGCGTTGAAATATGAGCTCCGGGGTTTCTCTCACGACGTAATATCACACTAAACTTCACAAATGATTTAACATTAGTTGGCAAAGTCATGCCATCCTCCTGCAGGGTTTAGCTGAACGCAGTGGTGCACTTCATTAGCCGCTGAAGGTTTCAGCACCACAGACAGCGACTTCAAGCAAAGCCTCACTGGCGCAGTCACCCCGACTAAAAAGTGTTTTTTCCCCCCTGGTATTCTTGTTAAATATGTTGAGATTTTTTAATAGCAGTAGCGTTAAGTTTTAGGATGTTTTATTAATTTATTGTTTAGATACCTGGTACGAGTTTCTAATAAACTTGCCTCACGCAGTTATTCCTATAATGGTCTCTTACTGGAGTCTTTCAGTACCTGCTCAGCAAACCTGTGCCATACTGTAAGGTTTTATGCTCTTCGTCGGTCTACTACGAGCTTGAGAGAGGGCGCATGCGTACTGACTTGAAGCAGCCGGTTTGGGGGGGGGGGGGGGGGGGGGGGAGCCTTATGTGCCATCGGATGTAATCAAGGCAAAGAATTACCTCTTCTCGCTGTGCATACATGGTGAAATTGTAAGTACTGGTAGAAAAAGCGATGTATCGTTGCACTGACATGTTGTGAGCGGAGCGTTTGAGGCCGTTTCATGGGTATTTTTTTCTTTTTTCTTTAATGGCATGTAACTATCTAGCTGTACAGCGGGCTTTTAACGGGTCTAGGCAGTGTCTTTTCGGTGGTTGTCCAGGGCGATGAAGCTCTACGGTTCTTCGTGGTGGCACTTCCCATTGATATGATTCGCGACTTGCTAATGCAATGGTTTCTGCTGTGAAATCGCCCAGGGGCCATTAAACCTCAGTGTCGTCCACGTTTATGCCGCTGTGAAGGAGAACAGCGGTTTATTTGGCATTATCATGATTTATTCTCTGAATTGATACGACCACCCCCCCACCTCCTCCTCCCCCCATTTCATCGTCTATGGCTGTTGAGTCGAAGCATAGCCTACTGCAATAGTGTCAGCTTTGAAGTACCCGAACACCTAACGCGTAAAATATGCCATTCGGCAAGGCGCACGAAATCTGCAGCTGAAGCCAGCTCCGAATCTGAGTGAGAACACGGATCCATTTTAGAAATGACCTAACGGTATTGTATTCTCTGAAGGATGTGATAGAGCGATGCTGCGGTTATAGATTTGCAAGCTGCGCCTTCAGCCCTCCCCGCCACCCGTGGACCAAATCTCTAGACATTTTTTTAAGCATCATTTCTTGTGTCAGGTAGTGGCCGGATGATGCCGACAGCTTTGTTACATAAATGATCTGACAGGATTTGGCAGTGCCTGACCTGATGATGACACATTTGTTAAAATCAGACAAGAAGTCATTCTCTGAGCATAGCCTGTCTGTAGTCTATAGGCCTACACACCAAGGGGATTCTGATGAATACACTACAGACCTATAGTCACAGTAATTACTCATGTACATGATAAATGTAGCCCAGAGGTTCATGACAATCTGAGCTTGTCAACTACAAATCCCTCCCCACTCCCCCTGAAAAAAGGCAAATATTTTCAATATTTGCAAGTGTATTTAATTTATTGCTCCACTTGGATTCAGTGAGCATTGTAAATCTTTTAATGTGGTGCTTTTACAACAAGGCGTTCACAAATTTTACATGTTGGATTACAGATATCGAACCTATGGTCTAAAATCCATTCTCTGTTTTTTTGGAGTGTGTGAGAGAGCACACAGCCAGTTTGAGATTAGAAAGACTGAAATGTTCTTGGCGGGTGCGTATTTGGCAGCAGGCAAAACAAAATCAGCAAAGTGTTACTCCATACTTGTTTCCTCAAAACAGCATTCCTTTGCAGCGAGACCTCTGGGGATGCTGGCACATGCTTCGACCAGAAAGCATCAGCAGCCCATCTAAGAAACAGATTGGTGTCAACCTGTGAGGCAAATCTAAATAAATTTGATGAAGCTGTCCTGGTGAAAGTACCAGGGGGAAAAATAGACTCGTGATCAGGATTTCACACTATCATCAGCTCTACTGTCAGAACACCCAGTGATGCCCTTACTACCCTTGTTACCCTGGGACTGATTTGTATCACATGAATGCATTGCAGGCCAAGAGATTTTTCTTACAAGACAAAATCTCTGTTGAATACTATTTCTGACATGAACAGTCTGAACTCAGCGCCTCCCTCTCCCCTCCCCTCTGTCTATAGCCCATGGGATCAGAGCGGATGGAGATGCGAAAGAGGCAGATGTCGGTGCAGCAGGAGTCGGCAGCGGGGGGAACTGCACCGGCCCAGCAGGACCAGCCGGGCCAGGCTAACCCACGGGGCTCGAATGCATGCTGCTTCTGCTGGTGTTGCTGCTGTAGCTGTTCCTGGTAGGTGTTTCCCCAACTGAGAAATCACCAATTGTGGCACAAACATGGCCGACATTATTGCACACAAGGCAGGACGCTCTCAGCTACCGTGTCTCAACCGCAGGATTCAGCTTGTGCTTCATGGGCTTGACATTATATTTCTTTTTTTTTTGCGAATCTGTATCTAGCAGCACCGTGACAACAACGAACTAAAGATCATGCAGGGAGTGCATCTGCTGGGACCATTTCACAGTTTTAATAAGCCCATTAATTGTCTTGATTTCTGTAGTGTTACTGGAAATTTAGAGTTGGAGTTGGAGTAAAAATCAAAGTAGTTGGCAAATATATATTTGACTCTGTAATTTTCTGTAATTGAGTACAGTACAGGAGCATATTTAAACGATACTGACATATGGCTAAAGTTGCAAGAAACTTTTAAACTTACAACTGAACCTCAAATATTTTGGGGGGAAAACAAACTTTTTTTTTGTGAGGCTGTTTAACCTTTTTCTGATAGGACAGTGGCCTCAGGGTGGATTCAAACCCAGGTGTTCTGGATTAGTTTTACAGTATACGCGTCTCCTGCTTAACCCACTGAGATAAATCTGCACCCCTATTTGGAAACACCATTAAATGAACTATTTTCATTATATAAGAGACAGTTTGCAAAAGCACCGCCATGCTGGCTTTGATTTAGAACCCAGGAGTGGACAGCCCACGAGAGGCGTTTGTCCAGTCAGTTTCCGCTTGGTGTTTGTGCCGTTGTAGGAGGCTAGGAGGGAGCTCATCTGTCAATCATTTATCATGACACTATTTAGTTGCTGCCCATGAAGCGTCCAGTACTTGGAAAGCAGTTGCAATGCTTCATGTCCAAAGATATCAGTGCAGCCACGTAACATCGAGCACACTCACACGATTTAATAAACGGCGGTTAAATGTGTACATACAGAGAGAGTGCATACAGCAAATTACAAAGTAGGTTTTCAAGCAAAAATGACAATTATTGGTCTCAGCTTCTTCTCATTATAGTTAACTTTACATGTTTGTGATCACGGCTGTTGGTTAAGTAAATCAAGCTACATGAATACACACTTTGGCCTAGAAGACACATTATGACGTGTCATACACAGTAGAAATAATCATTACTTGATTTCATACGCACATTCACTCTGCATGGACTTGTGCATGACTTTAAAGGCCGAATATGTTGTACTACATTTAACTTGCACTTCATATAAATTATTGATGTATTTGTTTGATTAATAAATATACTAATAAAGAGCTTCTTTGTAAGCACACCTGCTAATAAAATGGAGGAAAGCTAAATGTATTCATAGTAACTGTAATAGTATAAAATTCTTATTTCGCACACCAAGTATGTTTATATGTCTGTGTTACCATTAGGAATGAAGATCGAGATGATAGGAACCGAAAGGCATCTTATGACGTCAAGGAAGGGACCACAGACTGTGAAGACTGGTCAGCTTATATCGCTGTACAAAAATGTGTTTTGATTTTTTTTTGTAGTTAAATGCATCCTCTTGGCTAAAGGCACTCTCTCACTTATTCTGCACAGTCCTAAGCCCACGTTGGAGGAGGTGCACTCATGGGGGCAGTCGTTTGACAAGCTGATGTGCTGTCCAGCGGGGAGAAACGCTTTTCGACAGTTCCTTCGCACTGAGTTCAGCGAGGAGAACATGCTTTTCTGGCTAGCCTGTGAGGAGTTCAGGAAAGAGACCAATAAGAGTATGATAGAGGAGAAGGCTCGGGTCATCTACGAAGACTACATCTCCATTCTATCGCCTAAAGAGGTCAGAGAGCTTTGATTTAATCGTTTTGCAAATATTAGCGACCTGTTCGAACAAATACTGAAAGTATGTGTGAGTGTGAGGGCGCATCTAGAACATCTAGAAACAGCAGCACACTCCTTACATATTGAGCTTTAAACATCTAGTGATATAAACTGTTAGCGTTAGGCAAAGGTTAGCCATTTCCCCCTGACTCCAGTCTTTGTACAAAGCTAAGTTAACCAGTTCAAAGACTGTATATAAAAGATGGATGCAGCCTTTGGCTCTGAGTGGCTAAGAATGAAAAAATGACCCTGTTTCTTTCTTCCTGTTTGGGCACTTTCTTAATGGACTTCCACTCTTAATCACTAGTTTAGATTCTTTTTGTTATACAGCATGGTGTTCATTTTGTAACTTATTGTCCCCTTGGGGAAAATATCAGTACAGAGAATACAGAACAATAAGCCACTACTGCATGATTGTAAAGGTTTCTTGGTTTTACTGGTGTGATCCATGCCTTGAATAAGCCTGCTAGATGGTGACAGCTGCTAGATGGTGACAGCCAAAATGCTCCACTGGAGGCTTCAGTGAGTGACTGCACAGAGCCCTGGTCCATCTTTTCTTTACAGTCTATTAGCTTTCAGGTCGTCATCAAATTTTCAGTCGTGAAGCAAACAGTGACATTTCTCAAGGTTTTGTCGCACAAAAAGAGCACACGCTGTTCTTCCCTAACGGGCTATTCTCTCGACTCCCAGGTGAGCCTCGACTCCCGTGTGCGCGAGACGATTAACAGGAACATGCAGGAGCCCACATCGCACACCTTTGACGATGCCCAGCTGCAGATCTACACACTAATGCAAAGAGACTCGTATCCCCGCTACATGAACTCCCCAGCCTACAAAAACCTGCTCAACACCCTGTCAGAGCAGTCCCCTGAATCTTAGGGTGGTGATGACCTGTGATCTTTTAACTCTCTTTACCCCTCTCCCAGACCTTACCCCCCTTTTTTAAATTTTTTTCTTTGTATGTTCAGTGTAGGATTACATGAATCAGGCCTCGGGCCTGTCCCCTCCCAGGGATCTCAGCGCTATTGTGATCTGCACCTGACTGAAGACACTCAGGTCTTAAAATCTCCCGAGGGCTTGACATCACAAGTACTGCTACAGATCAACAAAGCAAAACACTCCAAAGGAATATGAATACATTTTAATTCTTTTGTTTTTCTTTTTCTTTCTTTTGATAGAAATAATCTATTTTATTTGTGTTCAGAGTTTTTTATGGTCTGTTGTTTTTTGTATGATCGTTTGGGGGGAAAATGATTCCTACTGTAGACTATATATTTATGAGTTTGTAAATAGTAAAAATGGAATTGTGGGTATTTTATGTGGAAACGCCTGGTTCTATTTCCTGCGTACAAAAATCAAAGCTCAAGTCAAAGGCTACACGTTAGCTCTACTTGCAGGCAGCTTTGTGGGGTACTGTACTGATTTTACCTTGTTTTCACCCCGTTTGGTCCCCTAACCTCACACTTCAGTACCTGTGACAGCGACTTGGCAACTCCAGTTCATGTAGAACCTGTGCGTGATTGAGAAATACTGTAAGCGTGGTGATCAGTGAAGTAACAGAAAGTGACAACAGCTCTTGTCACGGCGTGCAATTCGTTTCCTTAAGAAACTCAAATCAACGATGGAAGGGTGTTTTAACTTTTGTTACTTGAGCTTAACCACAAAAGATTGCCTGTCTAAGATGTTTATTTGAATTCAAGTGTTATTCACTGCACACCTCATAGGTTTATTATAGTTTTACAAGTGTGACATAAGTAATTCTATTTACCAGATGAAGTATTTTTTATTTATTGATGTATACAAACAATACAGAAAAACAAGTACAAATCATATTTAAAGTCCTGTGATGGACCAAACTCTACTAAGCTGTCAAAAAAACTTTAAATAATGTTATTTTTAAAGAGTATATGGCTCTGTTTTATAGGTCTGTAATTTCCTAATAACGTTCCAGAAGGTTTCCTTGAAGGTACTCTAATTTGAGACTAAATATAAGGAAAATTATTCCATCATTTAAACCCAAATAAATATGAATTCCTATTGTTGTAAGGCCTAAACAGCTGGAATGGAATCTGTTTTCACGCTGAGAGTAAGAAGATTTATGATGCTCTTAAGTTTTAAATCTAAAGCTTTTCATTCTCAATTTCCGCTTAAGTATTTGCTCGTATTTATTTGACTTTCTTCTCAGGCTAACTAGACTTTATTCAAAGTCATTTCTAGGGAACCTTCTGGAATACACTTTGAAATTACCAAAAAAATCACTATTTAAGATTACATAGCTCGTCTATGATATATAATTTGACATGATTATCAGTGACAGTAGGTTTCCGGCCAGGTTAGCAGCAACACCAAAGCTACCATGTAAACTGTGCTCATACGTTTTATCGAGAGTGTTTCACTGAGTAAAATTGGAGTTGCCAAGTGTTTAATACTTTTATGTACTCTAATAGTTTCAGTTGAATTACTTTGTTGCCTCACAAACGTGTCACTCAAAGACAAGATCCTCACATGGGGAAGTGCCTTGACATTCAGTTTTACGACATCTTTCTCATGGGCAGCGGTTACTTTCAAACGCTTGCCGTAAGCGTGGTTACTGGAGCGTGAAGTCAGTTTACTGGAAATTGTCCCTTTCATTGGCCAAAATATTAAGTGTTTTGTCTTGATTTCTTAGTCGTGACTACATCTGTTCACTTTGGTAGGGCAGAGGCTGACGACAGCACATGTCAAACAAAGATTGGCGGACAGGCCGGTTGATCTGAACTTCTTACCAACCTGCGTGCAATCTGAGTTGATGGGTTCACTGCGCGGATCAACCTCAAAACACAACCTAAGCCAGTGGTTTGGAGTGATGCCTATAAATGTTTCTTTCTTTTCTGTTTACTATATGAAATGTGTTATTTTGCGCTGAGATTACTGAAGAATACATTTTTAAAAAAAATACGAATAATGTGAATGTTTACAGTAAATGGTTGATTTTTTTTTTTTTCTGCTACTCTTCGAGAAAATAATGACTTGTGGGCATTTCGATTAAGATAAAATAAAGCACAATAATTTTACTGACTCTGGAATGATTTAATCAGCAAACTGCATGACACCAATATCAGTAAAATGTGTCAGGAAACGACTTTAATAATGTCCTAACAGCAAATTCAACCAACTCGGTTCACTGATAGGAATGGAAGAATTCTTTCAGTACATCTGCCCCTGTGTAAGTTTGAGCAGTTTAAATTCATGATTCTTTTAAAAATAACGCAGATCAGGTGAAATCCTAATTAAGAACATTTAAAATCAAAAGTAATGAATTCTGTGAACTCCTTGAAATACACGGTAACGTTCACATGAGCACAACATGTCAATTAGAATTAAACAAAAACACTTTAATTTAAGTGCGCAGAGGATTGTAGCAATATGCAGTTACTTGTGTACTATTTTGAAATGCTTTATAAACTTTGAAAAGTTCATACTCTTTCACAGTACTGTGCAAAGGTCTTGAGCCGCATCTTCAGACAGTATAATATAAAAAAAAAAAAAAGTTGTTTCGTCAAAGGTTCAATTAAAAAATAAATAAGAACGTGAGATAAAACATATAGAGAAGTGTAATGTCTACCACCAGGCCTTCCTCAGTTTTAGCCCTTTTCAGTGAATAAAAAAAATCTTAATCTTGTATTACTGTTCACTTTATGTGGTGGTGAAGCAGCAGAACAGCCCATCAACATAAAGTGGTTGCACCTGGCTATTTAAAAAAAAAAAAAAAAATCCTGGAGGAAGCCGAAAACAATTGGTGCATCTTCCCTTCTCCAGCCAACGATATTATCCTGTCCCTGGATGGATTAATATGCATACATCAGCATTCGCTTTGATGTGATGAATATTCCATCAATTACAAATGTATACTCTGTAACACACACACACACACACACACACAGAAGATGTCTGTTCTCTCAGATCCGACCTGCTTAGTATAATTTTAAAGATTTAAATAACCAGAAGAGACTGAAAACCCATCATAAAAGACAGCTAATGAAAAGCAGCTCTTTTTAATCAAATGGATTACACTTTATTGGGAAATTAAATAAAACAATGCAATGTTGTGAGGGGGAAGCAAAACAACATTGTCCAAAGTGTTAAAACTACATATAAAAAATGCAGATAAAAGAGCATGATAAGATCCATCGCATATATCTGACGGTGAGAAACAACTAATAACGCTAGTAAAATAATTTTTAGGGGAAGGAGTTGAGGGAACCAACAATGAGCTCAATCTATTAACAAGATATTTACTTAAACAATAACCGCAGTGGCATCTTTGTATGGCATGTTGTGTACCATGTACCACAGAATAGAAAGCTCCAATCTGTTGCAGATAGACAGAATCTGGTCCAGGAATTTTGCTACTTGTAGGAGTGCCGTGGATGATGCCGCAGATTCAGCAGAACTAGAACAAAAAAAATTTATTATAATAAAAATGATCAAATAAAAAAAAAAATAAAAAAAATCATGGGATAGGATTTTTTGTTGTTGCAACACTGATCTTCAAGTTACAACCAAGTAGATAGAAGGCAGAGTCATGAGTCTTCTTCTTGGCCATGGCATTTGTTTATTTAAAAAATAAATAAATAAATAAATAAATAAACAGAGCAGAGGGCACCATACGCATACCTTTAGAGCAACAAATTGCAATAAAAGCAACAACAGCTTCACACACCAGATATGTGTGCACTGTGTATTTAGTCACTATCACACATTCAATTAACATACACGTCGAGCAAGTGCGGTCTTTGCAGACCCCGCAGTCATGGAAAATCTATTCCCATGGATGGTCGGCTGAGAGTCTGACCTCTACAAACAGGCCCTTTTAGATTTTAATCAACATGAGCCTGAATGTGGCATCAATTAGCCGTTTTTCCTGACAAACAGATAAATGCTTTCTTTAATCATTTCGAACTGGCTAACATAATAAAATATCTTTCATCTCCTTTCTTTTAAAGGAAAAATATCAATATAATTTGAGACCAAGAACTTGGGAAGACTTAATTACTAGTATACCCCAAACCTGTATTACATTAATAACATAAGCAGGACTGAGGCTTAAAAGTGTAAATTTGAAAATAAATGTTTTGCTAATTTAACACCAAAAGACAGCTACTCTGTTTCCGTCACCCAAAAGATGGAACAAAACAAACAAAATATTGACATCAGCATTACGCATCTGCCAAACTGTATCTTTAACCATTTGACTGGTTCCACAACTGGTACATCTCTGCTGTAAACGAGCTTAGTGCACTATCTAAACTTCTATCGCTGAAGTTTAAGTCTGATGGATGATGGAAGTCTACAGGCTAATGCATTCCAAGACTGACTCAACAAAACCTGCATTAGGGCACATACCTTCCATCTATTTCCACATTCATTGCAGAAGACAAACGTGGTCATTGGCTCATCAGCACTACGAGTTTGAACCTGGGAAAGAAAACGGAAAAAGAAAGTCACTTAAAATCATAGACTACTAAATCAGCGTATGCTCTATCAATACCAATATACATGGCTTTATCAGATTTCACATTGTCTGAACAAATTAAATAACTACAACCTCCACAAAGACCTCTATAGGCAGCCTGCATATCCATACCTGTGTGTAGGTGCAGCTCTTTCCCTTGCATTTGCCGCAGGTGAACAGATCAGTCTGAGTGCCCCCAGTGGTGGCCATCTGGTGGTCCCTGACAGCCTCTTTGGTCAAATTCTTCCTCATTTCCTTCAGCTCATCACTGGCCATTTCCTACAGCGGTGGAAAAAATAAGAAAGAAAGAAAGAAAGAAAGAAAGAAAGAAAGAAAGAAAGAAAGAAAGAAAGAAAGAAAGAAAGAAAGAAAGAAAGAAAGAAGTGCCAATAAGTGTTTAAGTAAACTAAATCTGCTATCGTGAGAGAGCGAAATATATAATTAGTGACAATTACTAAGGGCACTGTTTGTCTCTTGAGATTGTGCCATCAACAGCTCACACACCTCTGCGGTCATCTTAGCCATCCGCTCAGGGGTTACGCTCCCGCACAGCACGGTCCTCCTTAAATTCGGGTTCTTCATATCTTTCAGATTTGAGATTCGGCTCCTCACGCGGTTCTTATATTTCATGTCTGTGTTCTTAAACTCTTGGAAGATGCGTAATTGCAGGTCAAAGAATTCAACTTCACCAATGAATTTATATAATAACAACAAAAAGAAATCCCCGGCCTTTCAGGTGGCTTAGTGCTGATGCTTCTAGTCGATTATTAGAGTGGTTAATGTAGTCATTTATCAAGCATGCCTACCGTTCTTTGTTTTAGGTTCTCCAGTGTCTCTTTATTTGTGTAACACGCTATAATTAAAGGGTGCTAGTGTTCAGACAAAACAAGTGATTCAAAAGATGAAAGGCACAATGTGCTCATTTATATCACCAGCACCAAAATACACAACAGACACTGAGAAGACAGTAGCTATATCCAGAACATTATGAAATAACAAAACTCTGCCTCTAAAGAGTTCAATCAGAGGGCAGAGATAGCTCAGTAGGTAGCGTGGTCACCCCATAATCGGAAGGTTGGGGGTTCAAATCCACCGAACAGCTACCCTGAGGTACCCCTGAGCAAGGTACTGTCCCTACACAGTGTTCCCCGGACACCTGATTAGTAATTTCCCCACGGGGATCAATAAAGTATACATTATTATAATGTAAAGGATATATTCTTCAATCTGTGCTCCAAGTTCGTCACAATCAGCACCAATAGCGATATAATCATCTGTAAAGGAAAAAGTATCAGGCAGTGGACAAAAACAAAGAGTAAGAAAACACAATTACAGATAAGTGCTTTGGAAAGTTTGTGATATTAACGTTTCAGATTACCTCCAGTCTGCAGAGCGCTTGCTATCATCTCTCTACACTTAAGCCTGATGGAGTCAGAGGTACTCGGGGCACGAGGAAAGGTGTTGATTAATGTGTTGGGAGCAACTTCACTGGGTTCACTCTTGCTGCTGGAATTGCTGCTGGAGCTGCTATGGGAGCAATAAGAAGTGTCATAATCAGTTCTGAAGCAAAACACACTTAGAAGCAGAAGATATAGTAGGTGCTTTCAGCTGCTAACTTGTTTCCCAAGGACTCATCACAGTGGATGGATCTGAATGTCTGATGTGATGCTGACTTTACACCAGATGCCCTTCCTGAGGCAACTCTCCCATTTATCCAGGCTCAAGGCTTGAACTATGAGTACACTAGCTTAGCTGAGGCTTGGTTTATATCTTCTCCAACTCCTAAGTATGAAAGATGTATTCCAGGTGTACACTAAAATGGAGAGCATTGCTAAAAGCGTGCATGAGGAAAAAAAAGTTTTCCTTATTACCTTTCTTCTTTTGCCTCTGGGCTTCCTTGTGAAGGAGAGACGACAGGCGTTGATTGTTCTTTCCTCTTCTCCTCTGAAGCTTTCTCTCCAGCTCCTGGCTCATCTGGAGAATGAGTGAGAAGAATTAAGAAGGCATCAGAATCAAGGAAGTGAGAGGTGAAGGGAAGGCCATTCCAGAAGCTTAATGTTAGCCTGCTTTATCCATCCCAAAACCAGTTATGATGTGTTTTTGGGTTCACTGTCCTGATGGAACACCCAACTGTGTCCAAGTTTCAACCATAAAGTTGTTGATTTGGGGTAAAGTTGCAAATTTTGGAGGCAGCTCTGCTTCATAATTATGCCATCAACTTTGTGCAACGTACCAGTAGCACTGACAGCAACTGTAGCATTATGCCCCAGAGCATAATGCCACTCCCACGATGTTGCTTGACAGTGTTCTTAGGCTTAAAAGCCTCACCTTTACTCCTCCATTCATACCTCATCATTTTCGACAAGGTATTTGGTTTGTCGATGTGGGCAGCTGCAAATTTCAGTTGAGCTCGTGTTGTTTCAAGTTCGGAGCAGTTGCTTCTTTCTTTGTTCTCACCTTCTCAGTGGACTGAGATGGTGAGAACTTCTCTAAAACTTGCTTCACTGTCGAGTGAACACACTGGTGTTTCCAGCAGTTTCCAAGGCAGGCTTGAGGCTTGGTGGTTCTTATTTGAACTGATAATTTTAGAACCTGTTGTTGTTTAGAGGAGACCTTCCCAGCTGAATAAATCTACAAATCTCCTTCTTAGATCTTCACTGAATTCCTTGGAGTTAGTTTTGAGTATTGCAGAGTCTGATGAGTCCTGTAAAACAAATCATTTTTATGCTGGCAAAGACACACTACCAGTTGTAGTTATGAGCGTGCAATCAATCATGATCACTATAGGCCTTGTCAAATTAAAAAGACATTGCAGAAGCTTCAGCATGTTTTAAAAGATTTGAGTGTATGTATATATTTGAGGCTGTATTTGACCCGATGTGTTTTTACCCTATGTGGATGAAAGAAAATCCAAAATAAATTCAAACTTTTACACCCAATTTTTTTGTTTTTGATTTTTCTCATTAAAAAGAAATAAGAAAAAGAAAAGTTCAAAGAAATTACTAAAAGCCCAAAATTACCATCACATTCATGCCCTTGACCACAAATGCAGCCAGCCATAAAACATAAGGAGCCTTTCACATCGGACGCAGCATGGGCTGCAATTACCGCTAACTAGAGCAAAGAATCCAAAATTTGTGTGGTTGCGTCATGTGGTTGAACTGGCGCAGCAGTAGGCTTCGTTTCTACTGGTCGTTCGCACAACCAACAGAAACATCACAGTGCGCTGCAGATGAAGATGACCATGGCATGCACAAGTACTGGCGCGCCTTGATTTTCGCAGCCAGAAATGAATGGGTTTCAGAGCACAGCACTGTGCGTGCCGCATCCAATGGGAAAGGGCCTTAAGGTGAGCAAGGGCAAAGGTATGCAATAAGAATGGAGGAATCAAGCCAGATTAAACAAAATTAATATTACATTGTAATTTCCCTTAAAGCGTAAACATAAGGCTGGGAAATGAGTGGCCTATGTATCAATAATCATTATGACATTCTAAACGGATAATAAACAAAAAACAGTGAAACTCAAAGAGAAATCCAGATTTAGGTATAGATCCAATTATAAAAGAAAAGACACATTTAATCCCCTGCTGCGGTATTGATTTCACTTTACAAACCACAAACTCTTTAGGCATTTAGAAAAATTATAAGTATTATGTCTATTTTACACCTCAATAAAAACATCTCTTCTCTCTAATCTTCTCTGGCTGATGCTTGTCTTTACTCAAATCTTCACTCAAACTGCTGGCTGCTGTTCATTTGTTTGTGCTGCTGAACAGCTCACTTACTCACAACTCCGTGGGTTGAGAATTGGTGTCAGCAATTTATAAAAAGAACAAGAGGACATTTTTGACAGCTGGTGTACCCGGCAGAGTGCAATGTGTTACAGTAAAAAACAAAAGGGGGGGGGGGGAATTCAAAATTGGCTCGATTTCATGAAGATCGATAGGCGTTGATACAAGCATGCCTAACAGCTTTAGACATGCAAAAGATATCTCCAAGTACATTATAGAAGACAAAAATAATAATTACCCAAAAGCTTCTTCCATGACTTGATCAAGGATTTTGCAAGAGATGTAACCTCCTCATCTGTGCTTTGTTTACGGATGGCATTAACGGACATCCCGATTCTGGTAGACTGTGGAAAAGACATGGTGTCAGAGCATCTGGGTTTCGGCGCTGCCTGTGTCCAGGACAGAGCCAGAGAACATATGAGCAATGATACCTGCAGTAGCTCCAGAGTCATGGGGATACTGCGCAGCTCCTTCAAGAGATCCAAAGCTCCAGCCTGCAGAATAAAGCGGAGGGATGATCATTTAGACCATAACACACTTTTTGTTTTCTCTAAACTGATTACTCAGCTCTATCATCAACATGAGTAAGACCAGAGCTGTGTTTAGCCACAAGAAAACATAGTAAAACAAAAAAGGAAAATGTGGTGCTTCGAACATCCTGCTATGTTATGGAAGCTTGTGCTAATGGCAGCTCATTCAACACTCTGCACTGTCTCAGTAATATGGCAGGATCTATACACATGTTACCGCTGATACATTTGCACATCTGGCACAAACACCAAGAGCAAAAATTTGTTAACACCTTTTGGCCACTTTTAAATAAAAGACTAGTTAAAAGACAAATGTTGTTCAAACTGGCAGCTTCTTTGGATTCAATCTACTCCAGATTATACGTAATTTAGGAATCCTTAGATATGGAAGCTGAGCAGCAACAGTCTGAACAACTGATACTGGCCTTTCAGCCTCGTCTGCTTTTAAAAAGTAAGATGACACATCCAGGTTATTGTGACCAGTGTTTATCTTTTGGGTCACATCATCGGAGGTCCAGGTCTGCCGAGTAAAGCCACTGTGCCCCATTGGCTAAATTATTCTGATACCATTTAAAATGTAAGTTACATTAATGAAAAACGTATCCACCTATATGACTAACTGCAGTGCAAAGTTAATTATTCAGTCAACATTATTTTGGTGCTTCTGCAGCAATTGTGGTAACTGGTTTGACTGAGGAAGACACTGAGCAGATTGGCCTGTGCAGGTCAGACTTTGGGCACTACCCCTCATGTTTCTTTGAAATTAAATGTGTTAAATGTGGTAGGCAAGAGACAGGGCAGGACATCTGCTAAACGAAGACTGTAGCTAGATCTCCAGCTCTGCTAGAGTAATCTCATTGAAGCATGTGCAACAGATTGCCTTTATTATTATTACTAATAATAGTATTAATAATAGTAACACCAGAGGAACACTGTCCATTTACCATTTAAACAAACAAAAGCAAAGTGAAGGGGGGGGGGGGGGGGTGTCATATTTTGGATTTAAGCCTGAAGTACTTATATTAAGTAGATAGAAAAATGTACAATTGCTTTGTCAGTGAACTGGGAAAAAACAGAATAATCATAATAATAATAATAGTAATAATAATAATAATAATCTTAATGGAAATCTATTTTCTTTGCATAACAAATGAGATATGTTATTGTTAAATAGTGGAAAAACGAATTTTATGGTATTTTACTCAAACAGAAACCAAAAATATGTAGAACATGCGTGTATCCAGAAAACAGTAGGGTTATGAATGGGGTAAGCTTTTACAAAATTTTGGAGGTTTCACACTCTAAATTTTAGGAGTCATAATGACAAATTGCTATTAACAAAATCATGTAATTGTGTTGGGTTATTTGTCAAAGACATTTTAATTTTATTTGATGTTATCCTACTTATTTTGAGAAATTACAGACTTTACAAAAGAAAGTTATACAAGCTACAAATTGGTCCAAGCTCAAAACCTTTTTTAGGGGTATAAACTTCTGAAGTTTACTGAATCTCACATTTTTTCAAATTCTCGTTTAACATAAAATGTAGTATTTAAACTCACTGACAGACTATATGAGCTTATCCCAATATACACTTCCTTTCGCACACACAACACACAAGAAAAACAGCTCTTGAGGAGAAACTCTGTATAGTAAGCATTTTTAATAATAGACCACCCCTCTAAATTTTAATTAAGCACAAGAGAAATCATACTATTTTCATGTGCCGTTGGATTAGTGTAATTATACTTCAGGATAGGGTCATTTTAAGATATTTTCAGTGATCATGTACGCTGGGCATCGAACACGTATTCTGTCTATATTATCTGACGTTTAGGCTCCTATTTATAAGCTCTGTGCGGAGTACCATTTCACAATTGACTTGAAACTATGAAGCTAACTCTTTCCTTACACTATGATGGTAATCTCTTCCAATCTCCCGACTTTCATTTTTTGGGGGATTCTAGATTGTATGTTGGACTGTTACAGTCTTTTGATTACATTATCTTTTACACTTTAAGGTTCCGTTTATTAATCGAGGAAATAATCAGCAGATTAACGGATAATCATTAGCTGCAGCTTTGTTTATGTTTATGCAATGATGCTTGGACTACAGGAGCGGCAGCTTGGTAGCTAACAGTTAGCCAATTAGCTACTAAGAAACCTCCCCCAAACAAGCCCGAAAATGAAACCTAACCCGAAGGATAACAGAACAATATCACTCTAATTTGTTTAACGATTTGATATTCAGTCATTAAATTAGCTAAAAGTGACCAGATCTAGAATTGTATTATTGCCTTGCGAGGCCATAAAGCTGACAGCGGTTAGTAGGATGCTACGTGGCTAAGTCCTAGCAACATAGAAACCTGCCATTCACATAAACAGACTCGCAGGGGAGCTTATTAGCGGCTAACCCATTAGTCATAACAACAGGTAGGTTAGCTTTGGAGCTAATTGCTGAGGGCAAGGACCGGAAAACCATCGTCAGCGGAACAACACAACAGTGCAGAATTTTTGTTGACAACTTTGGGGTTATTTAGCACACGTTGAGCCCGATCCTGACTGGATTTTCCAGTTAGCGCTCATGTTAGCTACACCATCAGTCAGATCGGCATTCATTCCCTCACACACATCTTACCCCGTTTTTCTTCTGCGCCATTTTATCGATCTTCTTCGCAATTCTGATGACCTCCTCTTCTTCCTTTTTGCCCATGGTGACCGAGCTGGTAAAGTCCAAATGAATTAGAACCAAGCCAGAAACTAAATTTGCCACAAAGACCACGCCACTGAACAGAAAGCAGCGGCAGTGACAGCTAGTCGGCGGACCGGGACCGCACACCGACCGCAGCAGACCTGACTAGTAGATGCACGATGAGCTCAAGGGAACTCAATCGACATGCAACCTTCTGGAAGCCTGATATCCCAGAACAGCTATCACCTAGACAATTTAATCAAAGAGGAGACTTTCCGAATACCGAGATAAAACTATATTTCATAACATCTGCCAATTTTATCTTCGTACAAAGCCTGGATTTTTTTTAAATCAGCATGGCGACCTGTCGTTAGATAGCGCCAAAGTGCCATCCGGATCTAGGTTCACAATCGGAGACAATCCAACTTGACCAACAGCCTAAACACTCCGGCTTTATGTTTTCACAAAAACAGTCACTCACACAACAGGTTACTGTCCAGAACTTACACAATTCATAAGTTGTAATCGCTTTGTATTTTCTAGTTAGTTCTAGTTTTGTTTTTTGTTTGTTTTCTGTTTGTTTCGATGTATTGTTTTTGACGCAGTTCACTTCTTTCAGTTTCCAGAGCAGGTTTGCTCGTTTCAGTTTAGTTTTTATTGTGTAAAAATGTTTATAGTTTTAGTTCAGTTTAAAATAGTTTCAGGGTTAGTTTTAGTCCATCAATACGTCACTAGGCAAGATCTAGTAACATTTTCTTTTTACCAAACTAACAAATACTAAAACCTCTTATATTTCTCTATATTATTATTATTGTTATTATTAATATTATTATTATTTGCTAGTTTTCCAAATTTACAAACTAATTTCAATTAGTTTTAAGTGTTTTCAATTTTCCATTCTTTTTTATTTTAGTTAGTTAAATAGTTTTTTTTCAATAATAATAATAATAATAATAATAATAATAATAAGTAACTGACATATATATTACTGTATATTACTGGCATCAGAAACTCAGTTCAAGCTAAAAAACTAAAGTTACACAAGACAGCTGCCATTGTGCAGGAGGCAAGGTACACCCTGGACATGTTGCTAATCTATTGCAAAGCTATTGTGGAACCCGCCTAGGCTATATTTTTAACTAGACTTCATATTTTTGAGTTTCATTGCCCTGCTTTACCAGTGTGTAAGTTTACTGACTCATTGCATGTGTTCATATTTGGTCAACAAAGCTCATTCTAATAGATCAGAAAAGAAAGTTGGCATCACCACTGCAGAGGGTTAAAACAATGTCACAGTTTGCTGGACTAAGTGGACATGCAGAGTGGTGGTGTCATGGCTTCATTGTAAGCTGTGGTTTGGGAGCTTAAGTTCATGTGAAAACACAGATGCTGCCATCTTGCCAAGCGGTTAAAATATACAATATCTATTAGATTTGCCCCAAGCAGTGGTGAATAATGTATTACTGAGTGTAATTAAAAGCCCATGAAAGAGCCCCTGTTTTTCTGAAGGAATTATTAGATGGACTTGGGCTTTTGAAGAAGGCACGACTGTTGTGTAGTTCAAACTTGTAACCTTTGAGGACCACAATCCAGGCCACAGTGATGGCAGACTGTTGATCTTACACAGTGACACGACTGACTTGCTAATTTGGATCTTTGTAATCCAAAGAGACCAGCATGTGACATTACCACCTAATGACTGAAGGTTAGGCAAACACTGCAAACACTCTGAATAATTTAACAGAGAAAGTGCAATACACTGGTAGCTACAGTACATACAATGTAGAGTATATAGCAAAGAGAGGTTAAATGCTAAAATTAGTGCTAAAAGCCATGTAGTTTGCAAGAGAAATTAGGTAATGAAAAATAATTGTACTTATTTACATTTATTTACACAAAAAATGTAATGGATTAATCCTGACGACTTACACATGTCCTTTCTTCACCACCACTGTCTCCATCTTCTAGGATGGTACACGTTAGCAGGAGATATGAATGCCTTTTATTCAGTCGGGGCCAATTAGGAATTGGCATACCGTATGAGAACTGTAGTACAGTGACACAGCTCTCGACTCCTGATGCATGTGCTCGAACATTAGCTTCTCTCCCAACGGCCAAAATTCAAAATCCACAACATCCAAGTGTAGATACAATGCTACAGATTTCCCCACTTTCTTGTTTATTTACTAAAGCCCCGCTGCACAAACTGCATGAACTCTAAATACTGATGCATCATGTGTCCTGATGGTGGATTTTCAATACCTGCTGTGAGGTAAAAGTGCTCTCTAAAGACTTTATTCTACCTCACGCTGTCAGCAGCGCGCAAAATCTTTAACCTAATCCCTATTAGGCGAAGACCTCTCAAATCTGATTAGACAGACTGCTTGCAAATTAGAAATAGTCCAAGCCACCTGTGGTATCTGTTGGAAGAGGCAAACACTCACTAATATCATTTAAACTGGAAATCAGGAATACTTTCATTTCCCACCATCTTCTTCATTTATTTCTTATTCTGGTACTTACTAGACCCTTCTCTGAGTCACCCAATATTTATTACTTTGTCTTTAAGTGCAAATAAGGAAAAGGAGAGATGAGGTATTTATGGCCAATAAGGCTGAGAAAACCTTATCGCCGGTAAATATGGCCAATAAGATCATTTCTGTATTGTAAATGGAGATTTCCTACTGGAAATAATACAAAATAAGCTATTCGATAAATATATACATGTATATCCCACACTTTCTCTAATACAATAACATAATCATTTATTTACTTCCTTACAAATAAAAGCATTCTCTTCTAGTCCTCTGTGGTACACTCTCTACGTATTTTCGCGTTTTTGCTGCCTTATGTGCTGATTAAGTGTGAGCAAAGATTAGGCAAATTGGCCATGATGTTGCACGTCCTAAAATAGCCCTCGAACGCTGCTGAGAGGCTTTGACCAGCGCTCGGAGGAGCAACAGATACACGCTTTCTGTTGTTTTAGCTGTTATTATTAGGATAAAATGGGAACTATCCGGTAAGATTTTGTTTGTTTCATCTATCGGCATGTTTGCTTATCCAGTCAGTCATTTTAATGTGTTTCAAGTGGGTTGTCTGATCTAGTGTATGGGTGGGGTGTGAAGGGCCTGTGTTTACGTTCACTTTGACTTGCTGATCACACTGTTGTTTGTTTACTGTTTATAAGTTACAAGTTACAAGACATTATTCATCATCATTTCCATGCGATCTTTACTGTACACTAATATATGTATCTTCTATTGATGAGAGCAACAAAGGCTCTGAAGTACAAATGGTGCTCTTTCAATGTGTCTTTTTTTAAATTTTAGATAGTGTTTATATTGACTTATAATATACAAATGTTTATATTGTATTATCATATTAATATAATCTAAATAAAGTTGCCAGTTTATTGGGTACACTTAGCTAAATGTAATTCAGTCTAACTGTCCTGTATTAAATCCTGTATTTGTGGAGTTTTAGCATGTAGTTTATGACACTGAACTCTGTTGCAGTATAACCAGAGGTGTTTCTATTACTTTGTTCGCCTTACATTAAAGTTGAAAGGTTTTCTCTGTAATGGATTACAGAATTTGCTCAGGAAAAATGATTATATTCTGCAGCCCTCTTTATGTACATTTGCAGTCAGTTTAGTTTCACTCACGACAACTTAAATGCATCCTAAAACCTACACACTGAGAAAATTCTAAAGAAAATGGTTTGTGGTAGTTTGATATTCATTTATTTTATTTTTTCATTATATTTCACATAAACAGCTAATGTCCTTTGCACTAAGTCAAAAGTGCAGTTTCCCTATTACTATTGTATTATTTCTCTTATTGCCTATATTATAAGCAACTTTTATATATCTTGGTTTCATCAAATTAGAGAAAAAAAAGGATAAAAGCGACTTTGACTACACTGAAATGGCCTCTCTGTTCTCTTTTCAGTTCCCTCCAGACAGTATGAGCACTACACCTATCCAGGAACCCCCTACCCAGGGACTGTCCTCTGGGAGTGGGCAGACCTTACCCTCCCGACCCCTGCAGCTCTCGTCTGACCCTTCAGCTTCTAAAAGAGTATGTTTCTACAAAAGCGGTGACTATCAGTTTGGAGGGCATCGAATGGTCATCAATACCCGCACCTTTAAGACCTTTGATGCTCTACTGGATGTTCTTTCCAAGAAAGTGCCCCTGGCATTTGGAGTGAGGACTATCACCACACCCCGGGGGACTCACCTTGTTAAGGCATTAGATGACTTACATGATGGAGGTGCTTATGTGTGCTCTGACCAGAAACGTGTGAAGCCAATAAATCTGGATGAAGTGAACCGGCGGCAGGTACCTTGGAATACTACCAGACCGCTCAGTGCAGGGCGACGGCGGCGGCGTCAAGGACTCAGATTTGGTCAGTTTGGCAGCAAGAATGAAGCCATCAGGCCAGCAAAGGTCACTGAAAGGGTGGCAGTACGGACACCAAAGAGGCTTATGGTCATCAAGAACAGGGATCCAAGTGTTAAACGCACAATTGTTTTGCAGAGAAGAACAGCTCCAACATTTGATGCGTTGCTGGATTACCTATCGCAGATCCTGCAGTTCCCAGTGCTGAAACTCTACTCTACAGATGGAAGAAGAGTAAGTTCTCGATAAACTGAAAATAGGAATCATCACTAGTCCTGTGAAATGGGTAAAATTTCCAAAATAAATCTTTATGTCATCAGTGTTACATGTTACATGTTGCTATTTGTCCACGTTTTCAGTCTTTATCCTTTACAAACCAGATGTTTTTGCTAGTTTCTGAACAAAAGGGATGGAGGGATTTAAATATCTGAAATACTGGATTACTCATGAGTTTTACAGAGCACAGTTCATTCTACTGGAGCCACAGAGGTGTCTCCCTCCACCCACACCTTCCTCACCCACATTGTTAGATCAGGAGCTCAGCGAGGAAAAAAATCTGTCTAAAGGTGTGTGTTTGGATAGAAACAGATCGAGCTATGCACCTACTAGTATTGTTCTCAGATAGATACCGACAAATGTAGGGTGTTTTTCTTTTAAGTAAATGTAGCGCAGTTACATTTCATTTTAATCTCACTCTGCAATCAGTGAAAATAAATTTGTGCAATTGCCTCAGGATTGTAGGTGATTTCTAAAAGAAAGTTTTACGAGAAGAGAAAGGAGATAGAATTTGATGGTTCGAATATTTAACTATAACAGCCAAAAATAACAAAAGCACATAGGCTTAGAACTTGGAAATGCATTTTTCATTGTCTATGTGGGTTTAAAAGGAGCAATGTTTTTGTGAATTTTAAATTGGCTCCCTGCTGTGTGAGACCTGTGTTTTCCACTTATTATACTTTCTATGTATAGCAGTAAGTATATTACTTTCTTTCCAAAGACACCTCAATCTATATTAAGCAAAGGTGTGTCTGCCTGGCACAAAACAAGGATGGAAAAAAAAAAAAGCTACAGACAGACAGATATAAACAAATCTACAAAGTGGTTATCCACATTTTTTCAGTCTAATTACATGTTTAAGGTTGACTTTTTACTCTTGTGCTTGTGTTTGACGAAGCAACTTGGGCTTCTGCCAGACTTTTAAACCACGACACAAGGTCAGGCGATCAGCTGATCAGTGGAGTCTTCTCAGTTGTCACGCAATCGTAGATACTCAAACATCCGATTATTCCATAGACATTTAATGTACCAAATTAATTCTCTCAGTACCTTTGAGATGATGAGGATAAAGTCTTTTAGTTTAAATGTTTTTTTTTGTTTTGTTTTTTTAATTAAAGGATTATTTGCCAAGAAATATTTAAATTGAGTTACTCAGGTTTTGAAAATGAAAAATATACACACCACTGTGTGTCATTAGAGATTATTTTGATGTATCTGTTACAAATCCTGATTCATTTTGATGGTAAGAAAAAAAGAGTGAAAATTTTAGGCTTTTATTTTTAATGATCTTTGAGATATTTGTGTTCAAACATCGCCTCTGATGGCATGAAAATAGGTTGATGGTTCGCTTTTAAAAAAATTATATTTAACCTCCTAAGACCCGAACTTTTCCACGGCATGCATTTTAATTTCTCTTTCATATTTGGGCATATTGGGACCCGATGAATGTATAAACAAAGAATTACCAGATTTTTTTTTTAAACCTGATTTGTGTTTCTAAGAAAAATGAGAGCCACATATGAGGATATTCGTTTAAAATTTCAATAGAACAGTAGCAGTATAATGTCCTTGTAGGTGGATATCAGCAAAATTGAGTATTTTGGTCTAAATAATCCAAAATGTGATGTCCATATATGTGGACGCCAGGTCCTAGGAGATTAAAGCTAAAATTGTACAGGACTCGTTCTATATGTTTAACCTTTGTACCATAAAATGTGTGTAAAATATGCAAATCTGAGACGATCAAACAGAAGACCAGTGTTGATTTGAGAAGGAATGACGCAAAAATAAAAGAATCTAATTTTCGGCAGTTTTTAAGGGATATAAATTACAGACTAAAATTGTGTTATTCAAAAAAAAAGCTCAGAAGTGCATAATTTAGAATAGTCACATATAGAGTAAGTGATGCATTCATAAGATGAAGAAAATCTGCGGTTTCCCATGTTGAATGTCAATCTCATTTCTCCTCTTTTAGGTTGATGGTCTTGCTGCTATCATCTTGTGCTCTGGAGTTGTTGTGGCAGCGGGCAACGAGCCTTTCAGATTAGCAAACTATAGTTTTCACAGAACAGGCCAGATGGCACAGGCCATGTTCCTGGAAACTGCTGAACCATCAATGTTACAACCTAGAGCACGTAAGTGTTAGTTTACGCCACGGGGAAAAGGAAATATGTTATGTTTTGTTATTCTACTCAGTTACTCTCATACCTCTCTCATACGCTCTCTGTACGCAAGTTTGAATCTATACAATCTTTTCCTTGAAGTGTCAAATCTCTTAAAAAAGCACAGAGTAATCTCACGTTGTATCTTGTTTACTTTCATACCAAAACAATGGTATAAAATAAAAATGGTAGATTTTTTGTGGGTGTCCGGATTAATTTTCAAAAGAAAGATATGAGAGTGAAGCACATAAGCATGCTTATTATAATTTCTGCTATTCTATTCTTTGAAGCACTACTGCAAAATCTTTACGTGACCCAAGATCTTTTTTCTTTCTTTTTTGTCCCATCTCTTCTCCAAACATCTCTGAAAGCAGAGAATAAAAAGTCTTTCTCGAGTGGACGAGGATCAAGGAACTTCTCCGTGTCATCAGAGCGATATATTGTGAACCAGATAAACAAGTCTCAAAATGGCCACCTGCATCCCCACAATGGAGTACTTGAAGCAGAAGCCAATCAGCATCACACATCTATGGAGATGTCCGGAACTGGCAGGGAAGATAACGTGAATCAAACCTGCATCGTACCTCACGATGATGACATTGAAAAGTCTTTCCGCGTGAATCAAGATGGCAGCATGACTGTGGAGATGAAAGTTCGTCTGACCATTAAGGAGGAGGAGATGCTCCACTGGACAACCACACTCAGCCGCACCAGCCTTAGCAAGAGGGAAGCTTGTGCCTCAATTTCTGAGTCAGGCAACCGCTCCCCTGACTCGAACAATGTCATTCCCAAAGACTCCTCTAGTATCAGCGAGGAAGAAACGAAAGAGGAGAACTTTCCCTCCGCAGCTGGAGGCGTCGGCTTTAATGATGAGCGAACATGTGAAGGATACACTTCAACAGCTACGAGAAAAGCGAAAAAAAGTGTCAAACGCACTCCCACACCTGGTCCTCGACATGTTAATAAAAAGGCGTCTATTGAGAGTGTGAAGAGGGTCACAGAGTCAGGGGTGCAAGAGAGCATGCTGGGACATTATTCCTATGTGGAAAGGACAGCCGATGGCGAAACAACGGAGGGATACTGCCTTGTCAAACACAGCAGCAGCAGCAGCAATAGACCCATCCCAAAACCTCGCAAAACAGCATCCGCAGGAATGAGCAACAAATGCACCCCCTCCTCCATCAGGTCATCAGGAGTTGCTGAGGTCCTTCAGATACAGAATAATGGGATGGAGTTTAGAGAGACTGTGATGCATATTTATGAGACCCAAGGCTGCTATGACAACTATTTGGCGAATCAGGAATATAGTGTAGATGGCGTTCCTTTACATGGCTCCCCTCTGGCACCACAAAGTAAACAGTCGACTGACTCAGGGCCTCATTCATCGAGTAATGATTGTGATATAGATTGTAGCTGGCAGCCACCCACTGCTGACTCACTGCAAAGGCAGAAAGAGGAGATGCTATCACTGTCATCAGAGCCAGTATCTCTGACACATGAGAATACAAACAATCTGTCTTCACCGAGTGAAAACGAAACCAAGAGAAACCTTCAAATTCTAGAGAGAGTAAAACTAGACAACACTCCAAAAAGCACGACGAAGAAAAAGATGACTACGTCTGCCAGGAGCCAGAAGAGTTCAACTTCAACAAGTAACACGGATAAAAAACCGAAGGAAAGCCTAATCAGCCCCTCAAAAGATAGCAAGCATTCATCTGCTGACAAGCTAAGCAGTAAGGTCAGTGTGGGGAAAAGGAGTGTGAATTCTTCTGAAAGTGCTAGAAGTGGTCAAAAGAGTAAAGGAGCAGAAAAGAAAGCAGAAAGTCTCCAATCTAAGAAATCCAATAAAGGTGAAAAAACACCAACAAAGAGCTCAGCCTCATTAGTTAGAACAGCACCACAGAGACAAAACACAAGCAAAGAAGCTGCTAGCGATATTGGCCACAATGTAAATACTCCAACTGGAAGGCCTCAAATGAAAAAGAACATGTCAGACATTTTGCAACCCAACAAATCTCTTACTAAAAAGACAACTAGCAAGCCAAAATCCATGCCTGAAAGCGGAATATCACCAACAAAACCGCTTGTTTCAATGCCTTCTCTCGATCCTTCACCCTCCGAGATCCACCAATATGTTGAGAACTGGTTGGAGAAAGTCACCCCAGACCAAGTGCCATATCCAGAGGAGGTGATCACAGAGGAAACACAATCTCGAACAAAGGTTATATTTCAGATAGGCGGAGATTCTGAATCAGATGAAAAAAATGAATGCCATAGTAATTTTGATGAAAATAACCCATCCTCCAATGATGTTATAAAGGGATCATCATCTTGTCTATCAGTTCCTCTTAGCCACCAAGAACTAACAACAGTACAAGGTTTAAGTGTTTCTATGCCAAATGTCAGAGCTGACCTTGAACATCAGGAGAACAGACTGAGGCCACACAAATCGGCAGAGGCCATCTGTCCAGCTGGCGACGAAACATCTTCATCATCTAACTTTTTGAGTCCCAAAGCAAAGATAAAGCCTGCCCTGCAACAACTCTGTTCATCCATTCAGTGCATCAGAAGAGCCTCTGACACCAACGTGGCATCCAACCTTGAAAAATCTAACAGCCTTCCCGATTTCCCGACACAAGTAGCCTCAGTGTTTGGCTCGTCGTGTAAAGCCTTTGTGTCATTCTTGTCAGTGATGACTCTGAGAGATCACCTCATAGACTCCACACCACGAGAGGATAAAATATCAAGAACCAAGTCAGAGGCGATGCTAATGATGGAGTCCCTGCAGAAGATTTCGGCCATCGAGGACGAGGAAGAGCAGAGAGCAAGTCTGACTGATTTGCAAAGCAGAGCATCTTCTCGTTTAAGACAGAGCTGGAAGGATTTCCAGATTCTGAGGGAAAGGCTTGAAAGTGAACCCCTTTCTCCCAAAGTGTCAGAAACGGAGTTTGCGCTCGATGTCGTCTCTGAAGGCGGCGATGCATTTGAGGAACAGCATTCGGGCATTGATGAGCTGATGGAGGAGCTGAGCATGCCGCAAGACCTCAGGGAACAGATCGCTTCGACAATCAGAACTTTTTACCCTGTGGAAGAGAGCCAGTGTGTAGAGACTGATCGAAACCAGTCAGACTCAGAGGAAGATTTAGAGCAATTTGTCCAGGACTGTAACGATGAAACAAAACAATCACTTGAGTCTGATAGTCGATGTGTAACTGAAGACACTCCTGATGCAGTTTATACCCAACAGGGACAAATAATAAGCAAGTCAGAGCAGCCTAGTGAAACCCAAGAATCACAGACAGAAAAAGAAGAGTTATTAAAAGACAAAGAAAATGAGACAAAAGAAGAAGAATGTGGCAAAGAGAAACAATTAGAGGAGGAAAAAGAGGTAAAGATGAGGGAAGATGAAGATACAAAAGAGACAGAAGCTGATTGTTACACGACTGAAAAGGAAGATTGGGAAAGAGAGGAAGAGGAAGAAGAGGAGCAAGAAGCAAAATCAGGGGAAGTAAGTAGTGAAGAATCTATTGATAAAGAAGAGGGAGGGGCATATGAAGAGGAGGAGACAAAAGAAGAAGAAAGTAGAAAAGAGGAACAACTAGAGGAGAAAAGAGAGGTGAAGATTAAGGGGGATGGAGATACAGAAGATGAAAGTGAAGGGACTGAAAAGGAAGATGGAGAAAGGGAGGAAGACAGAGAAGAAGAGCCAGAGCAATCAGAATCAGACGAAGACAGTGGAGAGGGGTCTGTTGATAAGGAGGAAGCAGGGGTGGATGAAGAAGAGCAAGAGACAGATGGAGAGGAGGTGAAAAAAGAAGAAGAAAGTAGAGAACAGGAACAACTAGAGGAGAAAAGGGAGGTGAAGATTAAGGGGGGTGGAGATACAGAAGATGAAAGTGAAGGGACTGAAAAGGAAGATGGAGAAAGGGAGGAAGACAGAGAAGAAGAGCCAGAGCAATCAGACGAAGACAGCGGAGAGGGGTCTGTTGATAAGGAAGAAGCAGGGGTGGATGAAGAAGAGCAAGGGACAGATGAAGAGGAAACAACAGAGGAAGTAGATGAGGTGAACCAGCAATATAGAGATAGAACAGACACAGAGGCCGATAGTGAAGGGACTGAAAAAGAAAATAGGGGAAGAGGGGAAGATGGAGAAGAAAAGCCAGAGCAATCAGAATCAGAGGAAGTGAGTGATGAGCAATCTCTTGACAAGAAAGGAGCAGGGGCAGATGAAGAGGAGGAAGAGATGACACTGGATGAAAGAGAGCTGGGGGATGAATTAGGAGAAGGAGAGGAAGAAGAGGCTGATGAGACAGATGAAGATTTTATGAATGAGGACCCAACTCAGTATAGTGCTGAAGAAACAGATGAGAGAGAGGGTGCTGGGGAGACAGAGGAGGAAGAGAAGATAAATGAGAAGGTTTGCGAGGAAGGTGAGGAAAAAAGCAGTGATGGAGGGGAAAATGAGGAGAGGCATAAGGAGGAGAAAGAAGATGAAGGTGACAATGTGGAAGACACAAATAAAGGGGGTGGAGTAGAAAATGTAACTGTAGAATTAGAGCAGGAGGAGGAAGAAAATGAAGAGTTACATCTTGTTACAGGTGATGTAGAGCAGGAACTACTGGAAAGTACTGACGTATCTGACGATGAGGAAAAGAAAATTGGGGATGGTATTGAGGCAGATGAGGAAGAGGAGGTGGAAGCAGAAATAAATGGAGTTACTGCAACAGATGCAGAGGAAAGTGTTAGTGAAAATGCAGATGATGACAAGGAAATGGAAGAATTTAATGAAGATAGAAATGAGCTAGAAGTTGAGGATGAAAAGGAAACACAGCAAATAGAAGAGGTTAGTGAGGGAAACAATGAAGAGGAGGAGGTAGAAGAAGAGAGAGAACAAGATGAAGAACATGAGGAGGAAGGTAGTGGAGATTCTGTGGTTAAAAATACAGAGGAAGAGAGAGCAAGGACAACAACAGACGAGGAAGAGGTAGACGGAGGAAGGGACATGGACACAGAAGATGAAAAGTATGATGAGGCTGAAGACAGGAGGAGAGAGCCGGAGCAAACAGAAAGTAGTCAGGAGGAAGAATCAGCAGAAGAGAGAGAATGTGGAGAAGAGTTAGAGAGGGATGAAAATCTGACAGCAGGTCAAACTGGAGATGAAGAGGAGAGGGAGGATGATGAAGAGAAGGAGCCACAAGAGAAATTAGACCAGGAAAAAAAACAAGGCACTGAATCCCCAAGCAAATACTCCTCTGAAGGTCAGTGTGCTGATGACAAAGGTAACGGAACAGACACGGTTACTGAAACAGATGAAGGAGGAGAGATGCTTACAGAAAGAAGTGGCAGTTTATCTCATCCAGGGGAAATATCCCAGGAATTACTCGACTTTGTGAACTATGCCCTCCGGTCTTCTTCGCTTGTATTCATATATGACAAGGATGGGAAAATTAGGATAGAGCCTGATAATGCTCAGGTTGTAAAAACCAAGCAAAGTGTTCTTCTGAAAAGCAGAAAAGACAGTTCATACGGCTTAAAATGCCTGCCAAGCCCGAGCACCTCTGATTTATCTGATTACAGACCAGAAACATCAGAGAGCGGCAGCTATAGAACTCAGGAGTCTGTAGATATTATGTCAGAGAGTGGAGGAGAGGCTTCAGAGAAACCTTCTCCAGTCTATACACATTCAGCTGTCCAAGCTGAGAGGACAAGTCTGGAACTGGCTAGCTCAAAGTTGTCTGTTGCAAGTAACTCAGGAACCTTTCCTAGTTCCAGTGACTCAGGTACTAAAGCCTCAAGGGAGGATCTTTCTTACTTCAGTGCAGCAAGCTCATTAAAAGCAGATCGTGAAGCCACCACACAGGCTGCACAGTGCATTTCTTTTGTCTCACAAAACTCAGCGGATGGGGTTTTGATTGATCAAGGCAGATGGCTCCTAAAGGAGAACCATCTCATAAGAAAATCTCCTCCAGTCTCGCTGGGAATGTACAACAATTTGGACAGCACATCCGTAGACACAGGTCAGGAGAACACTAGCGACGATTCCCCGCCCCATTTCAAAACTCAGCACAGTCCCCTTGCAGCCATATCCTCATCAGAACTCGAGGAGATGGCGAAGCCTCCGACTCCAAAGTGCATCTACTACAACCTGCCACATGGTAGCGACTCGGACCCCTTTTTAGATGCTTCAAGTATTAAAAGCAGTGCTCGAGGCAGGGGTGTCAGGGTGTCACCTACTATTGACACATCAAAAACCTGGGCAAATAAAAATGGCAGTCAGTCTTCCTTTGCGTCAGTGGAGTTCAGAATCCCAGACAGAAAAGTTCATCCCGAGGGCGAGTCAGCGGTTGTGACACAGCCAAGTAGGACATCTGGTGGCGTAAGCCATGTACTACAAGCACAAGACTCAATGGACAATCTGCATTTGAGATGTGGCCAATACTGCCCCATACTATGATATTTAACAGAATCAGCTGCTAGTATTGACTGTGTTTGTTGTTTAATGTCATGCAACTTGAAAAATTTGTTGTTTTATCTGTAAATAATTATGAACCATGAGAGTTGTGCCTCTTATTTGCATTTGAATACAGAAAAAAAGTCTAAATTTACGATATTTTTTGGTGCTGAATATCAGGTAGTGTTTGATAGGATAGAAGAATGTAAACAAATAAGACCTATTTTTCTTCTCCCTCAAATCTCTTGAACATCATACGGGAAATAAAAAAAAAGGTCATCTGTAATAGAAAGCAGATTTCATTGCTTGTATTATTTTACTGCTGGTTTGGGTTTGTCCAGAACATTTGTTTCTAATAGCTGTTTGATCTTTTTAGATTAAAGAACTGATTTACTTGCAAAAAATCTATAAGTTATAGGTTTCTTACCCAGGCTCATTTAATCAGCAGGATATATGCTACTTGTGAATTGGACTACTGTAGTACTGGCTTTTTACTTTAGGGTTTGGTTGAGGCCAAAAATAGAGTACAAAGGAGTGAAACTGATTGGGTGAACACAAAACTGATACTGTTGCTTTGGTTCTGTAATAATTGAATGCTTTCTTATTTTATCAACATATCAGGATGTGTTAAAGTGGTCATCAGGATAACCAATGATAGAAAAGTGAACATTTTCATTTCTGAGTTTTTACTTTTTTTTTATGTGCCTTCTTTTAACACCCACACTTTGGGTGTGAGTTGAAATGTTGTATGTACAGTCAATATTTAACTTACATTGCTATCTCTATTAAAGGTGTACCTGTGTTTAAAGCCTGTGTTTACATGTTCACACGTCCACAGTGGAGAAGTTTTGGGAACAGAAGAGATTATTTTTGGTGGTTTTATTAGCCTGTCTACCACTCTATCCATCGTCTAATCAATCACCCAGTCAGTCAATCAATCATCACATCAGTGAGTCAGTCCATGAGTTTGTCAGCTTGATTTTTAAAAAGATTTAGGTGACAAACGCCTGTGGGATGTTATTCTCTCAAATAGAAAATTGACTAATGTAGCCCAGTTATAAGTAGGGGTTAAAAAAGGCAGCTCAAAAAATATACACTCATCCCTGTCTCCTCAAAATACTTTCAGGGTTGAGTTATAAAATAGTGAAAATAATCCTATTTGTGTTGAGTGCCTAGAAGCATCTCTGGGCTCTGGTGGTATTTGACTTTGGTTACAACTAAGTGAAACATGTGAATTTTGAACGAGCCGTAGGCTTACATTACTCCGTTTATCCTCTAAACTATTAAAAGATGTACTTTAATAGACTGATTTTGGATACAAAATTGTTATCTACTGGTTGTTGTTTTAAGTCTGTGTTTTAGTCCGTGTACACTATTTGAGTCTCACTCATCCTCGGGCAGGTGAAGGTGCAGAGGAGAGTGCGAGTCATCTGCAGCTGTCACTCGGTGTCAGCAATGGCCCCCTGATGCAGTCAGGCATATGCAAGTGACACTTGATGTGATCGTCATTGACAGGCTAGCTTGTAATATGCGTGACCAGAGGGATCTTATCCTTGAAACAAGTCTGACCAGACGGCTGCAGGTGGTAATTTGAACAGGGATAATTCATTTCGACATTTACATGCTAAATATTTGACAGACTACACATGATGATTTTATGCTAATGTGAAGGGAGAATGCTGGGAAATCCTATTAGTGTGTGTGGGTGTTTCCGCTCCCTGTCCCTGTGCCTGACCCTTCCCTGCAATCACACACACATGGACACGCACATACACACACACACACAAGCACAGAGTGAGACAAAGAAATACAGAGACAAAGAGAATGGGGGAGAGAGGTCTTTACAAAGTGACCATTCTGGATACTTTCCAAGGGTTTTGTCAGTCACTATGGAGATTTGGAAAATAGCCCTTGCACTTTAATTCCTCTGTTGTTACCATGGTTCAAAGGTATCCAGTGGAAGCGAAATGAGCACACATGCCTGCTCTATGTGTTTTGCTTACCATTGACAGAAAAGATCCAGCTTAAAAACAGCAGTAAAACAAGCAGTATCGCTAAAACTGATAATGTTCAGTACTGTGCAAAAGTCTTGAACACCCATTATTTTTTTATATGTTGCTTCTAATGGAGCCAGACTTTCTTTTAACTTTTAAAGTGTTCTTGGTGAATAGTTCTACAGGCATTGTGAAGGTCTTTCAAAGTTCTTGAGCCTGACCGTTTTCAGAGGACTTTTGGTTTTGTTTGTTCGGTTGTTAAGTCACTTAGGACTAAACTATAAATCACTCAAGCATAAAAAAGACCCTAAACTGGAGAAGTGACAGACAAAAAAATCTACACCAGATAAACAGTATCTGCTAAGTTATGTCCTGAAGAAGTAACTGAAAATTCCAGAACCTGACCTCACCTGATCCATCTACTGTTCGCCGAAGCCTCATCAGAAATGGACTCAGTGGAAAGGTGCATATCAGGAATCCATTCTGAAGGAAGGGAAACAGGGAGAAAAGGCTGAGGTATGCCTAAATACACAAGAACTGCTATGAAAATCAGTATCAGGTCTGATGGAGTACTGAATATAAATTGGAAATGTCAACATTGAAGCAGTGTGGGATCATCTTGACAGAGAACGGAACAAACAGCAGTCAACATCCAAAGAAAAGGTTTGAATGTCCTTTAAAAAGCCTGGAGAAATATTCCTGAAGACTACTTAAAGACAAGACATACATATAAATGTCCTTGTTTAGGTGGTGTTTGATGTGATTTTTTAACTCTCTAAGAATTAGCATTGACCACATGAATCCAGTTTTAAACAGGCTCTACTTTCCCCCACTGATGATAACCTGACTCTCACACTGACTTGACAAAAGCCCACAGAAGCCCCTGCCGTGGATTTACAGCCTTTCTTTCTCACGTTAAGATTTATGACTGTCTGCTCTCTGTGCATTAACTCATGTGCAGCAAATACTTTGTGCTCAGATTCTGCCTACAATTAATCTGAGCGGTCATGACCCGCAGAGATGCTGACCAATTTAAAAAGACCAAAGGAAAAAAAAGAGAGAGAGACTTTTTGCAATCTTCTCACCACAATAACTAATTTTCACAACCTTATAGCTGAACACATCACTTATGTCCTGTGAGAATCGATGAACAGTGCAGCCACTGTCTCCACTTTAGTTCTGCTAAATAATGTTGGGGATGATCACTATGGCTACTGGTGCGCACGGGTTTGTGATTCACCATCATGGGAGATAAAACAAAGGGTTCCTTTTTGCTTTTACCCTGCAGTTTTGAAGGGACCACACCCAGAAATAAGATTGAACTTATCTGTTGCCCTGCGCCATTACAGAGTGACTGACTCTGACTGATGTCGAGTCTTATTTGATTCTTTTTGTACGCCTCCTTTAATTAGCTCCCCCGCAGGGCTGTTGCTTTGGAGCAGAAAAGCGGAATCTCAGCAACAAAAATAAAAAGACCAAGCGATACATTCCCAAGAATGGGAGCTATTTGGCCCAAACTGTTGCACTGTCAAGCGCCGTGCTACACACAATAATTACGGCCTACTGTCTGCATTCTCTTGATGCAGTTAGGTGACAGATCAGCAATACACAATCCCTGCTCTGTTTGTGTCAATCCAGGCCTCCTCTGTCTCTCTCTGTGGCCAATACTGGCAGAGCGGGATCATAATGGGCCTGGGAGCAGGAATTTTCATGGCCCCCACCCTGTTTCTAAGTGAGCGTTGATCATGTGAATTTACGTAGCTGCTTTTGGTAATGGGCTTCCACTGTTTTACTCAAACCATGGCCTCATGTTTGCATGCTCAAGCACCACAAACTGCTTCAGTTATTATGCTTTTGCCTATCACTTCTCCAGTTTCAAAAGTTTGGAATTGAACTTTTGAAGTAGAGCAGGGCGATATGGCCAAAAATATTTATCACGATATATATTTGAAAATTTGCGATAACGATATAACCGACGATATAATTGATGCAAGACAAAATACAACTCCATAACATTACTAGCGCAAAAAGACAACCTTCCATTTATTTTCACTTAAACAAGAAGCTGGTTTTTATGTACATTAAAGCTTTATAAAAATGTAACAGTGCAAATGCAAATTCCTTGCTGAAAGTTTAACCAAAAGGCATTTCCAGTAGAAATGGGCTGACATATCCTGAGCATAACCATGTATAATATCCACTGAAGTTAAAAAGAGGTGCTTTGCAACATTAAACTGCAGTGTGCAGTACGCATTTTTCGGACCATAAGGTGCACGGGATTATAAGGCACATTAAGCGAAACAAAGCAGTCAGATAAATCAAACTTTATTAAACTCATTCTTCTTGCTTCCTCCACTTCTGTACCATTGATTCATTAATGTTGAATTCTCTGGCAGCTGCTCTATTCCCATGTTGTTGCAGTATATTAATGACTAACCTCGTATTGTGGATGGATTATCTCAGTTGTTCTCCTGACTGAAGTTTGGTCCGTTTACAGCATCCTGCCATGCGATTGCATTTGTCTCTAACCATGAAGAACCTTCACATTAACTTTTATAAGTGGAAAAGTGTTAGTGTTCGTCCTCCAGCTTCACTGTTTATGTTATGCTAACATAGCTGTGTCGCTAGCGATCACGTAGCACATCATTATATACCAGCTAGCCAAACTTCAGTAACCTACAAACGTCACTGCTGTTTAGTTTCCTGTCTTCATTTATGGTGGAAGTGATAGCAGAGCTGTACGTTTGAATTTTTTCAGAAATCTCTCAGTCAGAACATGCAATATCATGCTTAGGTAACTAGCGAAACTAGCGAGCTAACTTCCGCTAGCTTCCTGCTAACTTCTAACTCCGTTAAATGTAATAACTTTTGTTTTCATGGATGCCTGGAAGTTAAACTTTATAGTTACACCTGGTAAAGCAGCAATGCTGATCGTTTTATTAAAGATGAAAGAATTTAGACAGTTTTTAACTCTAAGTGATGCTGCAGTGTTGTTTGACCTGAAGCATACGGAGTTTAGGACCCAGATTACTCCCAGATTTAAGAGCATCTTAGAACGGCCGCTTGCATGTTCTGCAAAAAAAATGTGCTTTGTTGTGTATCTGACGGACAAACACCAAACCAGTTCCACATCACAGAAGTTGCACCATTTTTACAAACCAATTCTTGTTCATCTGTTTCACTCAACAATCGGCCATGTGCGTATGAAAACAAAGGCACTGCGCATGCGCGTTTTACTCCCATTCTATCGCGATATTTCATTTTCCTATCGTTGCCTAACATTATACCGGTATTACCGTGAACGGTATAATATGGCCCAGCCCTATTTTGAAGTTCTCTTTAGATTTTAATGTTTCACTTTAATACTAAAACATCTGTGGGCCATATTGTACAAAATCTTCCTTGATACCTTTAACTGCATTTTGCCCTTTATGCTGGAAGTTAACTGGAAGTTTCCTTATTTGATTCGTCCTTGCATGTCTTTGGCAAATGCCCCTTTGTAAGATTTGATGCTTCTTTAAATCCCATGAAAAAAAGCAAAAATTTAAATGGCTCTCGATACAGATCTGACCACACACATAAACTTCAACAACTTTACAAAGATTTGTTTAAAAATAGAAAATACTTACACAATCTCACTTTTCAGGATAGGATTCAGTGACAGTCATCTTGTAACAACACAACATGAATGCTAACTTAAGAAATTAAAAAAAACTGCTCCAAAACCCCCAAATCAGTATCAAAATACTGATTTTATTGGATTTGTTTATATAATTGCACAAATAAAGAAAAGACAAATAATTATTAAACAGAAACGTGGGACTGCTTTCTTGCACAATAGCTTGCACAGGATGTTTCAAAAAATTTGAAACACCCTGTCTCAGAGTGATGCTGAAAAAATATTTCATGCATTTCTACTTTTCTATTGAGTAGTGTAATTTATTATTATCAGGCTATGCTGAAAAACTCCCCAAAAAGCCTTCAGTTGATGCAAAATGCTGCAGTGAGAGTACTGAAGGGACTAGAAAGAGAGAGTATATTTCTCTATGCATAGTACTCCACAGTACTGTATCACCTCAAAAGAACACTCCCTGAGTCTGGCTCTGCCTGAAGCTTCTTCCTATTAAATGGGAGTTTTTCCATCCCACTGTCACCAACTCTTTCCTCATAGGGAGTCATCTGATTGGTGGGATTTTCTCTGTATTGTTGTAGGCTCTTTACCTTATAATATAAAGCACCTTGAGGTGAATGTGATTTCATGCTATAAATATGAATTGAATCGAATAAAAAAAATATTGACCCCTGATATTGCTGATAATATACATACATAAAGCTTTTCAGTGCCTTTCAGGTTATGCGCCAGAGTCATGTAAACATAGATTCAGATGATTCTTTCTCATTTATCTGCACACTCACTCACATTATTTTCTGCACATTCAAAATCAAAATCAAAAAGCAAACATTTTGTGTGTTCTGGTAATTTATTCAAAATGAGAGAGGTGAAATCCAATTTATACAATCACCATTTACTTCTTACTTGATTAACTCGCACAAACGTCGACTAGAACATCTGTGCAAAGTCTTAACAAATATGGCACAGATAAGGACTATGAGAATAAACCAAAAGCTTTAAACAGTCAATCTGCTTCTGCAAAGCCAGGCTATAATTTGAAGTTTGCGTCACAAAGATCAAACAAGCTCACCGAGTAGCTGGGTTTATTACTGCACAGTCATATCTCAGGGGCTGCACGCCAGCTTCAGATAACCGCAGTCACCCTCACCCGCAAGCCAAAAATCTGAAAGTCTCCCTGAAAGAGATATTTGTGCATTCAGTCTTATCTAGTGAAAAAAAAGTCACTAAAACCAATTTGATCTCTCATCTTGGACTTATTTTATGTTTACTAAAGAGCAGATAACGCTCAGCAGCACCAGTGCAGCACAGTTGGGAGGTGTTAGGTGTCATTGGCTCAGCTCTGCTGCCATGCGTCTCTCCTCAGAATCACTGAATCTCAGCAAGTCAGCAGCACTGCAGCACTGACAGCCCTGTGCGCTGAGAAGGGCAAAAGACAGAGGAGGGGAAAGAAGGAAAGAGCTTTTGGACACAAAGATTAGTCCTTACGGAAATATCTCATTATTTTCGTTGCATTTCAGTCTGAGACGAGGGTGACAAATAATACACCCCAAACAAAAGCTTCAGGAATGCAGCAAACCTGCCAGTATTGAATGACTTTGACTCATATCCCCCAAGCTCTCTGTTTTTCTCTCCTAGGATTAGTGTGTGACATCATCAGACTTGTTCTTTAAACCTGATTAACCGTTGTGTGAGGCTGCTGACTTGCACATACTTTACTAGACCTGTATTTCTCACCCAAGCAAACACCCTTCACCAAAACAGTAGACATACGTAAAACACTACGGTATTACACTTAGACATGTAGTCATACACTGACTGTGCTTAGTGCTGACATGGGTGCATTGCTTTAAAAAAAAACCTAACTTGTTTTCTTTACAATTCTCAGCATTGTATGATGAAAAAGTCCTTTCCTCTTGTGAGGTGCTAAAAATGCCACTGTTTCATCTACAGTAAGTGAGAGTGTAAAATCATTCATTGTGATGTTTGGTGTCCCAGTAAAAATGAAGATGAGCGTTAAAGTTCGGGCAAACTTGGTGAGAGTAGTCTCAAATGTGTGCAAAATCTTCAGGATCAATATCTTGGACACAACAGCACAATCCAATTACTTTAGGCTACTGTATGCGAAGAGTTGGTGTAAATATCTGCGAGTCTGACAGGCAAATATGTGTGCTCTGATTTGCGATTGGATTCTCAATGTGCCACTCAAGTCACTGTTACGTATTTGCATAAGGAGGAGACTATAAATGAGTAACGGTTTAGGACACGCCTTCCCAGGCGCCCTTCGCAGATGCTGATAGAAACAAGATATATTCCAGATCGGCGACAGTGCTCTAGTACTTAAATACACAAACAAGATGGCCTATAGATCAGGTCCACATTCCTCTTACCGAAAGATGTTCGGCGGGGAGAAAACCGCCGTAAGGTCCAGCTACTCGAGCCGCCAGTTTTCGATCCCGGTGCGCTCATCCCGGGTTTCCTTCGGGCTCTCCTCCACCCCGACCATATACGCGTCGAAGACCCAGAGGCTCCGGAGCAGTGCAGCCATGCCCCGGCTGGCATCCGAGAACTTGGACTTCTCCTTGTCTGACGCCATAAACACCGAATTCATCACGAACCGCACCAACGAGAAGGCGCAGATGCAGTCCCTCAATGACCGCTTCGCCAACTACATCGAGAAGGTTCGCTTCTTGGAGCAGCAAAATAAGATCTTGCTGGCGGAGCTGGAGCAGCTGCGGGGCAAAGGGATGTCCCGGGTCGGAGATCTTTACGAGGACGAGATGAGGGAGCTGAGACGCCAGGTGGACCAGCTCACCAACGAAAAGGCCCGCGTGGAAGTTCACCGGGATAACCTGGCGGACGACATCGACAGGCTGAGAGAGAAGTAGGAGGCGTGGCACTTTTCTGTCCTCAACTCCATGTATTGTTTCTTTTGTTGTCTAGAACTGTTATTCAGCTCTGGTACATTACATAAATCTTTATTAGTTAGAGCCTAAACAGACTATGTATAGAGTGAAAGTATGTAAACATAAATTCTTACCCTGCACTGCGCAAAAAGTTGTTTTTCGTGCTTAAAGGAGAAGTAAATGCCGCAAATGATTTTTAAGTGTATATTTACAGTGGCTGCTGAAATAAAGGTTCTGCTTTATGCCTTTCTTTGCAGGTTGCAGGATGAAATTTCCCAGCGGGAGGAGTCTGAGGCAAACATGCAGGGCTTTAGACAGGTACAGCTCTACACTGGTGACAGCAGCCAAAAACTGCAATAGATGGACATTTTGAGGGTGATAAAGAGAAGTGTCTTAGATCTCAATAGCAGACCTACAGTGCCTCATATTCTCAGCTGTTTTTGGTTAAATTAAGGTTTAAGCAACCAAACTGATGGAAAGTGATGTGAAAGTAATCGGATAAACCTTTATCCTTAATATGAAGATTAACTTTCTCATTTCTTTTCTGGGTGATCTCTCTCTAATTATTGCCCATGAGCTGTGGAGACAGGAATGCACTCTTCTGATGGCACAACAGCAGATTCTAGGCATGATCAAAATAGCTGTAGAGCAGTGACTGACCCTGGACTGGTACAAAAGGCTAAGTTGTGACTGTTGAGTTAAATCAGGCCTGCAGCGAGAGGAGATCTTTTTAAGTCTGACTGGTCACAATGAATGAGCCGGACACAAGGGCAACAACAGTGTGGCTCCAATGTGGTTATCAGAGCGAGAAGACAAGCCACCATGTGATCCGGCTGTCTCGTTCTGGGAGAGCATCAGCACAGAAAAATCTCACTTGTTATGGTCCTCTCAGAGATTGTTCCGTATCACTGGTTTTCACAGGGATGAGTCATGCAGACAGTTTCCAAAGGTTGTCATGGAATAAAAAGGTGAAAAAGAAAGTTGTCATCCCACCAATGTAGTTTAAATGTTAGACTCATGATGATTATATACCTTTTAGGACTTGCTTTAAGTGATACATACGTTACACAGTCATGGCATTGTCTGTGTGAATGGGAGGAAGGAAGTCCCCGTGGCTTGCCTGAGTGGCACACTGACAACAATGCAGAGCCCACAGCCAGCTCTTGCTCAGTCAGGCAGACAGTCACTCTCTCAGCCTTGGGCTTGTTTGGGAACCCCTGCTGAATAGCACACTTTGTTTGTGGCATTAGTGCAGAGGCAAAGCTGCTTCATTTGCTGATACCTCAGTTGCCAGCCTGCCAACGCCCCAACAAAGCCATGGTGCCACAGCCAGTCTGTATGTATGATTAAGTATGATAAAACAGAAGATGGCTTTATGAACTTTATTCAGTAATGTTATAAAATGATAACAAGCCAAATTAGTTACCAGTAGGAGATCTGGAATTCTACTGGAGAAAACTGCAAGGGATTGCAGGTTAGGTTATTAATAATCTCTTTAATAATTTGTTGTGGTTCTGGGTATTCTCCAGTACTAAAAATTTCACTCAATTCTGTCCAGCCTTTTCCCACACACAAAGATTGTCAGGCCAGCAGCTATAGAGGTTCATTGGTTTGTTTTATTGTATAAGTGAGAAAACTCATGCTCCATCTGAGCTCAGGAATCATAGAGCAAAAGATAAAATAACTGTGCCAAACAAATGTAGATGAGGAAAAAGTCACTTTTCTTCTTGAACTTGATTATAGTGCTTATGTGAAGTATTTGAGCAAATGTCTGCCTATAATGCAGCTGCTGAATTGTATAACGACACGAGAAAACACCTACTCATCTGTTAACAACGTCTGCAAGGACATGTCATGTGCCCACAGTTGATTTTCATTGGATGCATGTGTTTGTGACCTTAATCAACCATACAGTGGGTCATTTTGTGCACTGGATTGTGTGAGGGCTTTTTACAGCATGTGCACAACAGGGTTTTTTTTCTTTGTCAGCAAGCACATTATGCATAACTCATGTCACCTTCACAAGTCACCTTATTAAGAGTCAGTGTTATCGTACAGGATGTAGACAACGCTGCCCTCGCCAGACTGGACCTGGAGCGGAAAGTGGAGTCACTCCAAGAGGAAATCAACTTCCTCAAGAAGCTGCATGATGAGGTAAGCCTTCCTTTTTTGTTGCCTAAGCTAAATCGGTCTACTGCAGAATCACTGCACGTGTGCAGCCTGAGAGGAAAAAGGTACCTTTAGAAAAACTGGGCCAAATAGTTTGAAATATTTGTTAATCTGCTCAAGCGCCACATCAGCAGGGTTTAGTTTCCAAAGCTTTTGTAAGTCTTTAAGGCTAATTGCACAAAAGCATACAAAATAACTGTTAAAAAACGTTCTGTGCTAACTGTATAAACTGACTCTGCTGAATTTGCTACAGGAAATGTTGGAGCTGCAGAATCAGATCCAGCAGCAGCAGCATGTGCAGGTGGACATGGATATAGCTAAGCCTGACCTGACAGCGGCTCTGAGGGACGTCCGTCTGCAGTATGAGAACCTGGCCTCCAAAAACATCCAGGAATCAGAGGAATGGTACAAATCCAAGGTAAAGGCATTTTAGAGAAGCATATCTAACCAAGCACAGTAACGTGAACTACACCTTCAACTCGTGAATTTTTTATGTTTTTATATTCATAACATCACCATGTATCTAACCAAACAACAGAACAAGTAAATATTAGGCTCAAAATTTATCAGGAAGGCCATTAAAAGACTAACAAGTGTCACTAATGTTTCTTTGTATTTGTTTGACAGGTAAAAAAAATAAGTGTTTGCTAACAAATTCACCGTATAAATGCAACATCATTTGTCCAAATTATGTGATTAGTCTTTCTTATCTTAAAAACTGATTATACATTAGAATACTGAGAACTAGCAAGGTATAAGCAATCCTCCTTCCTGCCGTTTGAGCACTAGTGGAAAGTCAGTAACCTTAAAAGTGCCTCAGAGCACTGGTGCCACAGTGGTAATCCCTGCAAGGCTCTGTCGTGGCTACATCTTTCATAATTTACACACTTTATGAAAGCTGCCGTACTCCCATCTCCTTCAGCCTCTGACTCATCATTTATTGAAGAGTTGATTTCTCATTTTTTCCTTCTTTTCCTCTGTCTCTCCTCTCTGTTTGTCACTGTGATTGCCAGTTTGCTGACCTCACTGAAGCTGCAGCCAGGAATAATGAAGCTCTGAGAGTGGCCAAACAGGAGTCCAATGATTACAGACGCCAAGTTCAGGCACTTACTTGTGAAGTGGATGCCCTGAAAGGAACTGTGAGTTTCCAGTTTTTGGCTGCAATATAGACGATACAGAATATATATAAAAATATTCAACATTTGTAAAACTGGAAGCAAAGGGGGAAACTGAGCACAAGTTAAGGAAATAGAAAAGCAGAGAGGAAAATATTTCTTTTTTCTTAACTTTTACTGCAAAAGTGTATTTTGTTCTGTCTTGGCTGCCATCCCAGAATGAGTCCTTGGAGCGCCAGATGAGGGAGGTGGAGGAGAACTTCTCCTTGGAGACGAGCGGGTACCAGGACACCATCAGCCGTCTTGAGGAGGACATTCACAACATGAAGGATGAGATGGCTCGTCACCTCCGCGAGTACCAGGACTTGCTAAATGTCAAGATGGCTCTGGACATTGAGATTGCCACCTATAGAAAGCTGCTGGAAGGAGAGGAGAGCAGGTGATGGGAGAAGCATTTTCTGAAATGCATTAATCTGTAATACAGATATGAACACTCATTTGATTCAAGATTCAAGATGCTAATCTTAATTAGTGAGCTGTATTTTCTCCGTCTGCAGAATCTCCACCCCCTTGCCAAACTTCTCATCGCTTAACCTGAGAGGTAAGATTCCCCATGCTGATTTTTACAGTTGGAATTACAGTTTTTGCCAGTTTCTAACGATACTTCTCTGTCTTAGAAACAATGGTTGAATCCAAACCACTTATCGAAACCACAACAACCAAGAAAGTTCTCATCAAGACCATTGAGACCAGGGATGGTCAGGTAGAATACGCTTAAAGAGATCTTTCACTTCATACAGGCACATACAGATATATCCCTGCTCATCGCTTTTTCTCTCTTCATCTGCTCCCTTGTTCAGGTGATCAACGAGTCGACCCAGAACCACGATGACATGGACTAATAATGTCCTTGTCTTTACCAAACCACCAACAAAAAGCAATAAGAAGAAACACATTTCACTCGGGCTACAAGCAAGCAAACAAACCAGCAACACACAAAAAGCAAACAGCTTCGAGAAGTGCCTTTGTATGTGGTGATCCAGTAAGCCTGTTAGTTGACACAGACTGTATTTTGCTTCCTTGGCCGCAGCAAGTATTTTGTCACAGTTGTTTAGACACAATAATGAAGTCAGCACAACACAGCAGTTCTCACTGAGGCCTACAAAAATCTATCTTTGTAACCAAAGTAGTATTTTTGATCAATATAGCATGCACTTACCAGAAAAACTGTATGCTAAAGATGTCACAATTGCCTGTATGCAGCAATAAACCATGAAGACTGTTACTCGCTACTGTGCACAAGGTGTAATACTTGTAATACTGCAGTGCATTATTGTTATAAAGTATAAAAATACTTTATACCTAATGCTATACATATAAAGAATTGCATGAAAAACAATCTCTTTTATCTGATTTTAAGTAAATCAAACTGTCAAAGTGTCCTTGAGGCTAAGAAGCAAACTTGAATAGTAAGTTTGATTAAAAATATTTTTTGCAAAGTAAGTTACGGTAAGTTAAATTATGCTTCTGAAAATCAAAGTAAGACTCCAAACATAATAAACATACTTGCTAAATATTCATGCTAAATATGTGCGGGATAGGGACAAAATAAAAAAAAAATAACCCTAACTATTAGGTTGTTAGTTTAGTTAATTTATTCCGCATATGTTATGCACATTTGGATGCTTCCATGTCATCGCTTAAAGAAGAACCTTAATGAATTCATTCAGCTTGGCTTCAATAGAACACAATGAAACAACTCAATCATTGAGAGGAACATTTCCAGTATTTGTGCAATTTGTTGTGTTTAAACAAATTGCACAATTGTTTGTGCAGTTACGTATTGATGGACAGTTATCCCACACACTAACTCCTGTGATTGTAATGCTGTGATAATTTACTACTGCCTTACTGAACATAAGGTTTCCTCTCAGGTCGTGATGATTTGGTTATCAGACAAGCAGTATTGATGGAGACATTATATGCCTATAATGTTTATCAGTGACTATTTTACTAAGGAGCTTCATCCAGAGACAGTTCATATTCAGGGGCTTCAGTGAGGTCTTTGGATTCAGCTAATCACACCCTACCACCTTTGTTCTAAAAGTATTTACACATGGAAAAGGAATCAGTGTAATGGAGACAGCTCTCAGTATACTAGAAATACACAAAAGTTAATGATATGCAATAAAGCGAAGAAAGAAAACCCCAGTGACCTGAGCAAATAGCAGCATAACTAAGGGATGGTTTAGGTTCACCTGAACCAACCCAAACTATAAGCTTTGTGAAAAAATAAAGTTTTACTTTGAATTTTAAATGTATGAATGTAAGTCGGGTATTTGTCTTCCAAATCCAGATTGAGAGTTTGTGCCATAGGGGAGGGGCCTAAAAGCTGAAGGCTCAGCACGTAAGCCTGCAATCTGAGAGTGAAGTCCTCTTAGTTACTATACTATGGTAACTATAGTAACTATAGTATAGTGCTGTAGTGCCTGTAACACATAATAGAGATATTTTTAAGCATAACAATAGTTTTATTTTTACTTTTGATAATCAACTAACGGCATTTATTCCATCAGGTACCACACAGCCTATTGGCCTTTTAATATAGTAAAATCAAATTAGTTAACACAATGTGCCTTTGGAACACAGGAGTGACGGCTGCTGCAAATGTGCTTGTTAATCCCTGCATGTGAAAAAATCTAATTATTTCATTAGTCGATAAAATGTGCTTTTCTGTCAAAAACTGGACAATTTTAAGTGACCACAAACATTTGAGGGGATAGTTCATTCAAGTCGCTGTCACAGTTCCAGTGGAAAAATACATTACAAGTTTAATTAACACACACCTGGGCATATATCAGGAGTATTTTAGTTACTGTTGAAACGTTTTTCAAGTGATAAACAACACAGAATATGATAAACAGAGCTGATCTGAATAGATCGGAGACAGAAGAAGCTCCAGGCCACTATGACACAATTCAACTCAATTCAGTTCAATCCAGTAAATACAATAGCATCTGAGATTATTTTGTCAGCTGCTGTTTCCAAAATAAAGAAATAGTATTTGACTAAACTTGTAAGCTAAGGTGGACTTCTTTTTCTTCTTCTGCTTCTTCTTTTGTACTGTTTTAGGCTCTGAAAGAATAATTAAAAATCTAAAATTATGTGACAGTTACATGTCATCTGCTGATGAAAGTCATGTGATATGATCAAAAGCTCTGGACTGGTTGAGATAGGATCAACTATAACATATATGAAGTAAATATAACAAAACTACACACAGTTAATCTTAAAATTAGACCTTAACATTTAATGACACATTTTAATTTATGAAGTGTAACTTAAGGATCATCTACTTTAATGTTTGGGAAACTACACTTTTTTTCTTACAAGTGAAATATAATATTCTGTACCCCCAGGACATATCTGGCAGGTATAGTTACTTCAGACTGGGATTTCAGGTCACCTTATAACATGAAGCTGTTAACATCTCATTCAGCCACAGTGTTACATAATAGTTTTTCAACGGGGTCAATGTGGCGCAAGTATAATGAGGTCAACTGATTTCAGTGCATTAAGTACCCAGACTCCTGCAGCAGACTTTTTTTTCACTGTGACACTGATGCTTCCCTAACCATGTGTGTTGGTCTTCCATCACAAACATATAATATGTTTGAATAAGTGTTAATTTCATCTTAGAAACATAGTTGGTTACTATGTAGCTTATTTGCACTTAAATTAATTAGTAAAAGTTAAACTTAGTGTAACAATCATTGCCCCATGGTTCTAATTAAAAACTGATAGAAATGCTGCTGCAAATGTAATACACAAATAAATAAGTAAGTACATCGCCTACTTTTTTTAACTGCTGTTTGCCAGTGATTGAGACAACTGCACCCCTCTTCCCTCCGGTTAATAATTGAAGTAGCCAGGAACTACAATTTCATTTTCTTGACCACGCCCAAATCTCGCGATCACTTTTCGCAGATAGGACTAAAGTCGCCTGTGACGAAGGGAATCTACAGGTAATTTGTGATGATGCAATTAACATTTATGTCAGCGCAGCTGTTTTAACAGCTCGGGATACCTTGCTGGTTAATTGTTGCCGCTTGTTTTCGCCTCCCTGTCCCGGGAGATCCGCGCTTTTGTTGACAGAGGAGGAACTTTAGATGACGTGTCTTTCGGAGGAAACAGAAAACGAGGAAGATGCAGACACGGTCCGGTCAAAGTGCGGAGTTTTCTTTCTTTTGAATGTAACTTTACGATGAAGTCCCAAGCTTACAGCTGAAGTACATGTTTTTCACTGTTGGCCACTTTCAACAGGTTTTGGGTAAAATGAAATTCAGAGTAACCGTTTCCAACTGAGACGTTTAACTTTCAATTAGCGATGGGTTCGGTGACTTCTGCTCTAACTAGGACGAGGAACGCGTTGGTGAAAGTCGGCTCAGAGCCGGAGAACCATGACCCGGAGAGAAGCCAGTCCGCTCCGGAGTCAGACCGGGCCAATAGCAAAGACAGGAAAAGGGCAACACGGTTCAACGTTTCTAACCAGACCGCACGGCAGAGCTCCCGGCAGTCGCTGTCCGAGGTCCTGAGCAGACAGGACTCCGACAGAGCCAAACAGAGTTCAAAGAAAAAGGCTTTCGAGAGTCCACAAAGCGGTGAGTTACACAGCATGCGATTGCTTTACGACATAATAGCACATAACAAGGAGAAGTTGTGGAGAACAACACATACTAATGCCACTTTAAGAGTCACACATAGTACAGTTTACCCAGTTATATTTATGCAAGTACACTTTAACTTCTCCAAATTTCACACAGAATTATTTTGCTTTCCACTTATTTGACAACTACAAAACACACGGAGTTTATAAAAGATAGCGCTTAATTAAATATAATATATATAATTATATTATATAATATAAAGTTAGACAGCAGCTGGAGCCAATCTATATAGTGAGTTCTGGATCTGAATACTTCTTCTATCACTCTTTAAGACACAGAGAAGCACAGGTGGAAGTAGTGAAATTAATGATGGCTCAGTTCAATTAAGAGACCTAATGAGCCAGGTGTACAATAGCAGAACCATTTGGATGCTAATTTAAATTGCAGCTGCACTTATTAATGTCATTGATTACACCTGTGGTTTTCTTGCCAAAAGGTAATCTTTGAGAAGGGTCGAGTAACACGCAGCAGATGTGGAAGTTTTTTAAAACAAGCAGTGACACAAGATAAATACTCCACATAAAGGTCTGGCATTCAGGGTTTTGCAGCATGACTTTCTAATAGGACTACTGTGAAAGGCTTATGTCATTAAAATGGTTTTAATAATAGTTATTATACAATTTCCTCATGCTTCATACATTCACCATAGCACTGATAGTGGCCATTTTGCTTCTTCTTTGGAAGCGTTAGGTTCATCTTGTATTTAATAATAAGTATCTAGAGCTGTTCTTAGAAAACCACTGACATGCAGTAATCACTGAGGTTTGGTCATGAGTGCCATGTACTGCACACTCTGTTGAAAGGTGGGAATGATGTTTTGATGAATGCCAGTAAAAGTAAGTGACCGCTCCATAGATCAGGTTAGCTATTTCATTAATAGAATTTCTCAGGTTCATTTCATGTGAAAGCAACATCTCTCTGTGTGTGGTGTGGTGGGGTGGGGGGGGGGGGGGGGCATCCTGGCTTTTGTGTTACTTTATACTGCAGATGTCTGTGGTTCATTTCATGGATTTTTTTTAAAAATAGATGAGAGCAACTGGTCACTTCAGAGGATCGTGTGAATATCCTGCTGACAAAAGGTATTCACCGAATGAATGCTGAGCTCTTTGAAGACCAGGCTCAATGCAGCATATCTCCACTACCAAAGCATCTCTTTGATGTTTGAGATGCCCCCCCGACTGAAATAAACAAAACTAACAGTCCTATCATTTTATGTTAACCCTGCAGTTTGGCAGTTGTGTGTTTCAGCTGAGATATACAGCATGCACAAATGTACAAAGTCTTGCTGAAGCTGCTTGTGTTGTCTGGTTAATGCCTACTCAGCTCTGCAGACGAGTGTGAATCTGCATCTTCACCTTGCTCTACCGCTGCCATCTCCAGTTACAACTCCTCGCATATCTGTCCTCGAGGGAAATTCCTCTCCCTGGTTGGCTCCTTAAATATCACCTGTTTTGGGCAGTTTCCATGACCATATGACAGTGTAGACTCCCGCTGAGTTTCCTTCCTGATCCCCAGTGACGTTTATGTGTGCTGAAGAGTCTCCTGCCTGACTGTGCACTCAAGTGCTACCTCCTGAGGGGGAAAACAAAACAAAACGCACACGGCAAAAAAAATAAAAATAAAATAAGCACCAACCTTAGTATCATGCTTATCTGGTTGGATCCCTTCAGTATCAGAGTGCCTAGTTATAATGTTAAGGGACTGCAGAGGTTTTATATTGGGTCTTTAGAGCATGGCTAGATGAGACCACACACAGACAAACACACCCTATGATTAATATGGACACATCAGTACCAAAACAGCTTTTACCATTACTACGCAACATGTGTTCCAGGAATTATTTTACAGCCAGTCATACAGTCACGTGCATCTGATGTTGAAGAACTGCAATTACCCTTCGGATTTTATGACTAGCACAAAAAATAGGTCATAAGATTTCAAGTGGTGTTAAAGGTTATCTTATCTTATCTTAATTTCATTCCTAAATCCACATAATCGGACACTTTTCTGAGCAGCGTGAAAAAAGCTGATTTTCCTATAATGACATTCTAATTAAAGAAGAAATCACTCGCTTCCAAATGTAGAAGTCCATAAGTAATTACTGTGATATATTTTTTTTGTTTATGGACAAGAAATTCTTGGAAAATATAACGCTTTTATTTAAGTTGAATGTGGCCTTTAATTTAAATGTACACTCGCCTACCACTTCATTAGGTACACCTTGATTGTACTGAGTTTGACCCGCTCTTGCCTTCAGAACTATCTTAATTTTTCATGGCATAGATTCAAAAAAGGCCTTGAAACACTAATCAGATATTTCGGACATATTGACATGATGACTTCACACAGTTGGTGCAGGTATGATTATGAGTCTTCTGTTCTCCCACATCCTGCTCTGTTTTTCAAGAAAACCAGTTCGAGATGTTTTGAGCTCTGTGACATGGCGCGTTATACTGCTGCAGGAAGTCATCAGAAGATTTGTACACTATGCTCATAAAGGGATGGATGTGGTCAGCAACAATACCCAGTTGTGCTAAAAAATGACCTCCCACACCATTACACTCCCCACCACCAGTCTGAACTGTTGATACGAGGCAGGATGGATTCATACTCATATATTCTGACGCTGCCATCTGAATGTTGCAGCAGAAATTGAGACTTATCAGTCCACACAATGCTTTCCAGTCTTCTCTCGTCCACTTTTGGTTACAGCCTCAGTTTTCTGTTCTAGGCTTCTGTTCTGCTTTATGTCATGAACATGCTTTGTGTTCATCAAATGCTTGTCTGTATGGCTTGGTGGGATTGAGTGGTTGCTTGCATTATTGTTGCCTTACTATCACCTTGAAGCAGTCTAGCCAATCTTATCTGACCTTTGGCATCAAAAAGGCATTTTTACCCAGATAACTGCTGCTTACTAAAAATCTTCTCTTTTCTCTATAAACCCTAGAGATGGTTATTAAAGAAAATCCCGGTAGCGCAGCAGTTTTTGAAATACTCAAATCAGTTTCTCTTAAATCATCTTTCTTCCTTGTTTTGGTGGTCATTTCGACCTTCAGCTGGTCATCTTGACCATGTTTGCATCATAGTCGCCACTATGATATCAGCTGATTTGATATTTCCATTAATGGGCAGTTGAACAGATGCACCTAATAAAATGTCTGGGGAGTGTATGTTCTAATCTTTCATCCTCGCAGCTCTGTGTCACTGTTGAGTGCAAGGAAAAGATGAAGAGAGAAGGGATTAATTAGGAACCACAGACTACTTTACATGTAGCTGATGTTCAGTGGAAAAGTTAGCAACACTAAACTGTCATTGCTCCCCACTGTGCATCTAATGTGCATTTATCTGTATGCAAGTGTGTAAGTCAGGGAGGGGTATTCACATTAAAAATTGGTGTCTCAACTTCACACCATTTGTGGTTAAACTTTTAATAGTCAGTTATAATCTCTCCTTACTGTCTCAAAAGTATTAAATGGTTTAATCAAAGCTGTTTGCTGTTATTTAGTAGGAAAAGCAGTAGTTAAAAAGTATCAAAAAATTCTGTCTGTTTACTAACTCTAGTTTTAAAGTATTCAGTTTAGTATTTGATAACTATTAAGCAAATATTAATTTTTGTTTCTCCTGCCAACACTGAGGATTTTTCGGTCATGCAGTCCAAATTCTGCTTCCTTTGTGGCCACTGCTCCACAGCTTGCACAGTCTGCTCTGTCTCCAAATTGTGAAGAAACTGGACGTGACTTTTTCATAAAGTGCAGAACTGCTGTGGTTTTCACGCTGTGTCCATATAACGCAGATTAGTCGCTTTGGTCTGTCGGCGCAATGATGTCTAGGATGTGAAAGATGTCTGCCTCTAATCAAAAGGATTATATTTGTTCTCCTTGCTGACCTTACTCTCACCAAACTAGTTTTGCGTCTTTGATATGGAACCATGCTGGTGCAAAAATCATTAGCTAAAATGGTGGACTCTGTTTCTTAAGACTGCTTTTCCTTGTTCTCTTCAGGGTCTTGGTGCAGGAGAAATCAGATGACAGCTCATGGAGCTCTCTGTTTTGTCAGCTCATTTCCCTCAGCTTTGCAACACAGGCTAACATTACCCTTAAAGGTGCCTCTAATGAGTATTTAGCAGGGGAAAAGACAAGCTCCCTTGCACCCAGTGTGTCTTAATTACATGAGTGTGTCACTGTGGTGACAGCGGTGTTGGGACTGACAAAGTGTATGTCATTCCGCATCTCTAATGAGCTTGTTTTTCCATCTGATCGCACAGTTGTTGTCAAGAATTGTGATGTGCTGCTGGGACAGATTACGAAATCGAAAAGTTTCAAAACTGATCAAATAAAATGACGGTAAATTTGAAGCATCTAGAAAAAAATCTCATGCAATTATAATTCAGCAAGTAATTATATTGATTTTTTTTTTTTTTTTTTTAAATCATCATATATTTTAGTTATATACAACGAGACACACACAGAAACAAAAAGTGTTTCTTTTTGGGTGGTTTTGTTTAAACATCAATTTAGTACAACAGACTGCTTTTAAGCCCTTTAGTTTGTCCCCAGCTTCCCTTTATCTTCACCACTAATTAAAGTCTTTGAGTGATGGCCTGTCCTGTTGTTTGATGGCCTGATCAAAGGTTGAGCAATAGTTCATGATTAATGGACATCAGCAAAGCAAGCAGGTGTGTTTCTGTTGTCAACAATCCACTGTACTACAGGTCTGCTAAAAAGAAGAAAAAAAGTTTATTTTCACATAATCGATTGTAACAAACCACGGCAGACCTGATGACATGTTCATGCTTTTCAGCATACTTGATTATTTCACCACGGTTGCTGTACACACTCGGCTGCAGCTCTCCCGCTGCCAGCTGGACACATCACCCACAATAACAACAACACTCAGGACCCAGTACTACTTATGCAGAGCGGCGTGATGAGCCGATGAAGGTCCGGTGCGTCAGCTTCTCCATGCATACGTATCCAAAAAATCATATCAAAGCTGAATTAGTAAAGTAGAACAAGCACTGTTGTGTGTGTGTCTTGCACAGTACTTGCATACAACCAGGACATCTTTGGTCAATTCAAATCTCATTCCATACTATGTGTAATAAAAGAAACATATTTTTGGAGTATTTGTTTTGCATTTTCTTTTTTTGTACTTGGACTATTGGAACAATATCTGGTTTTGTTTGTTGGAGCTTTGTAATGTTGTCTTTTTGCATATGTGTATTTGGCTGAGATGACAATAAAATTAGCTTTGAATTAGCTGTCCATTAAAGGCAAAAATGTCCCAAATAAATAATCTTTAAGAAAACAGAGCTAGCAATATTAACCTTTTGTCTTATTTTGTGCAGTATATATTTTCAAGGTCTTCCCGTTGCCTAGTGATAGTGATGTCACCCTAATAAAGACCCTTAAAAAATGGATCTTGACAAGGATTCAAAGCAGTGGTTGTAGAACATGCTTTTTGAATTGTCCTATACGTAGGACATTCTTATTTGATTTTTCACTCATTCATACACAATACATTCATTTGCAATTCATTTCACCATAAAGAAAAAAATCCTGCGATTATTTGGCTACACGCAGCAAATGGCGTAGACAATCAAACCCACAAAACCTGTGTGGTTATCAGAGTAAACGTAACACAATACGCACCCAGTCTGGTTTACAGACTGGCTCTCGAGAAATCATTCACATCCACATTATAAAAAATATGAAAAATGATACACAATCAGTGATTTTTTTTTTTTTTATCCAGTAAAAATTTGTAAAAACACAAAAATGGTACAAGGTAATGTAGAGGTATCACAAACCGATTTAGGACTGCTATTTTACTGGAAACAAAAGAGTTTTTGGTCCTGTTACACCTTACTCTTGGTGTTCTGTATCTGCAGCCTGAAGGAAGCAGTTCAGATTCTCTGTGCAGGGGGAGAGTCTGGCTCTCAACAATAGCTCTGGCCTTTCGCGCTACCTGCTGCTCATATACAGCAGGCAGTGTGGTCTGTGGGAGACCTGTAACTTTACTGGCTACTTTCACTTTGTTCCTTTTCAAGCCAGGAAATAGCTGAAAATGGTAAAACTGATTCAATGAAAGAGTTATCATAATTCTGTTGACGTTGAAAACATGCAACTTCCTCAAAAATGTGAGGTGTTGCTAGCGCTTCTTGACCACTGCTTCCACATTAGTGTCAAATTTTCAATTATTATCAATGACCATTCCAAGCTATTTATATTGTTCCACCTGTTCAGTAGCTTTACTCTTGATGTTGCTCTGCAGTCGAGGGTGAGGGGGCTTTCTGAGACTGATCACCACGTCCTTGGAATTCTCAGTGTTATTCTCAGTATTTAGCAGACTAATGATGGCGGTGTCGTTGGCAAATTTAAGGATGTGTCTGCTCACATGCTGGTTCCTGCAGTCGTTGGTCTATATGTTACTTTGTTTAGAGTTGTGCAATCTTTATCTAGAAATGATTCAACTCTAGCTCTCTCTCCTATATTTTGCCTCTTTTTCCTGCAGCACCCTGAGGCTGGTTCTACTGAACTTTCTTCCCGTTAAAAGGGAGTTTTTCCTTTCTGCTGTCGCCAAGTGCTTGCTCAAAGGGCTTTTTGGGCCTATATCTAATATTTTTGGATCTTTATCTGACAATTGAACCACCTTGAGGTGGCTGTTGTTTTGAATCAGTGGTAGTAGTGACAATAGCAAAGCAAAAAGTGGCCAGTAGGTGTCAATGTAGAGAAAGCCTCACTTTTCCCATAACCACTTTTAGGCTTCTTTTATGGTGGTTTGTGTCTAACGTTTGAAGGATGTATTGAATTATAGACAGTTAGAAAGCAGGTACATTCTCTTAGTGTATTCACTTGTTCACTGTTAATGTATTGCCAGTATTTTGAGTTACAGATTAAGCACTGCTGTAAGTTAATTTTGTGCTTGACTGATGTTTAATTGTTGTTTCCTGGAGTAGGGGAGACCGGGGATAGTTGTAACATTTTTGACATTTCTGTCTGTAAATTGGAGCTCTTTTAAGGTAGTGGATTCAAAATGTAATGCAAAGTATTTTCATGTCTCTGCTATTAAATAGTGCAGCTATTTTCTCTGCAGAACAATTACCCATTGCATGGTATGGTCTCAAACACGAAGAGTGAAATGTTACAATTAACCCCATAGTCTGGGTTAGTTGTAACATATCCTGGGGTAAAATGTAACACAATGAAATAAGGGTACTAAGAAAACATTAACATGTAATCTTTGTTTATTCAACACATGAATGCACTTAGAGCCATTTGTGTAGCTGTGTGTGTGTGTGTGACAGAATGCAGAAATCTAGCTTTTGAACATATTCCAACCCCCCAAAAAAGACAAATTATGGAAATTTCTGCAACTGAATATTTCATTAATTTTGGTTGGTCTTCCTTGAGTTTGGCCTCATTGGCTCAGTGGGCATTAGAACCTACAACTCTTGCACCAATTTTGAACATAACAATGAAGCTGAAAAAATGTAGTTGTTCACCAGCATCGCAATTCCATTACTTTTTATCATACCTTGGTGTGGTTTGCAAAGTGCTTCAGAAAGATGAGGAAATCTGTTTCTTGCACCCATCCTGATTTATTTCCACTACCAGTACTTCCTACTGGTCCATCTCTGACACAGTGGTCTGCATAATGTATGTGTGGGAACACAAACAGTGGAGGAATTGTGTTGCCAATGGCATTAACCGCATATACAAAAGCGACCAGTGAACCTCTCTCTGCTGATGTCGTTGCCCCAACTTGTTTAATATAAGTTAAAGTAATAGTGTGGTAAGTTGTAACATCTGCATTATTGTTACAACTAACCCAGACTGTTGCTGTTACAACTGACCCAGACTCCTATAGCCATGAACTAGCTAACATTACAGCCAACGGCTAAAACATTAGCACTAAAGACCTACACAGAATATATCCCCATAGACATACAAATAACACAATTTAAGTTTGATGAGTTTAACTGCAAAGCAGATAATGCTATTACAAATTGAAATAAAGTAGAAAAACTTACTTTTTGGCATACAAATTACTTTTTTTCATGTTAAATTGTCTGTGTTTGACAAAATGTGCTGATTTTTCACATGTGATAGCAGAACTGAATTGGGCATGCACAGGATGAGTCACATCATTTGAAACTTAGCCCTGATTGAAGAAATTGGAAGTGTTACAACTGACCCACGTTACAACTATCCCCGGTCTCCCCTAGGCCTAGTTGCTTTTTTGTTTTCTTTATTTTTTTATTTTAATGTGATTCTCTGTTCCTCTCTCATTATGACCTATTACTTTTCCATCAGTCATTTCAGGGTATATTTAACCACTTGTTCACTTCCATCTTATCTGATTACCTTCAATCTTTTACTTCAATTGAGAGATTATTTGAAGGACACTGATGAAGCTACATGGCAAAACGTCCAACAATTGTAGGAAGTAGGATAACGATTGGCTCACAGAATGTGGGCCAGTAAAATATTCGGTGAAAGTGACAATGACAGAATTGATGTTGCCAGTGTGGGAAAGCAGAAGTGATTTAAAGAATATACTAGCAGCCTGAATTCCCATGAATGCAGCCAGATGAGTGAATACAGCACTACCTTGTTGAACACAGGCATATTGTAAGCTTCATTACTCAAGCTTCCTAATCTAATCTCCTGTGTCCTGTTTCTTAAGGAGGTAACATCAGCATATACAGAAGGAGCTATATCTTTACTATTAACAGTTCCTTGGAGATTAATAGCACTTCATACTGACCCCTAACCTGCTCCTTCTTCAAGGTCAGCTTTACCCGATGCGCGTCTTTGGTCCAGTTAATAGTCTGCGTCAGCTCTTGAGGTGCACACGAGATATCTAGTACCCCTGTGCTCCTGATCCTAGGCTGCACTTGAGCAGTCCAGCCTACATGCTCAGCCTCCAGGCTGCTTCCATCTTCTTAACTTGAACTGCCTGTCTGCTCTGCTTCTCCTGGTAGACCTCCAGAGTGGTCTCGCCTGCCTTTTCCTCCTCTCAATACCCTGTCCTCCCTACCTGCAACCCACCCACATAGTGGCCTCTTATGTCTGTTGGCTATTTGCCATAGTTCTCCAGTTTCTCCTTGCTCTGGCTGCCAGTTCGATCACCTACTGTTGTGAGCTCATTTGTATCCCAGTCTCAGAAACATGTATCCATGTATCCACCTGCTTCTGTCTTCTGTTCTATCATTAGAGACTTGTCTTCCATTATGAATGTTAACTATGCTCATTCCAACACATTTTTTTTAAAGAAATTGTGCTTTTTTAGTATACTGGGCTCATAGAGTGAGCCTTTCCCAAAACGTTCTTTTACTCTTGTCATTCCAGTACAGGGTGATTAGATTTCTTTTTTTTTTTTTCTTGTAAAGTCTTCTCGTTATGTTAGACTTGGATAATGATATGCCTACTGCCTGAAAAATGTTTTCCACTTGGCTGGATGCTCTGAAAAGATCCAGTAATCATCTACCAGCATCTTTTTCGGTGGACACATAGGCTACAGAAGAAAACACTGGTGTTTCTAAGCTCAGAAGTGCATTCTTTTGTCAGTAAAGCAAAGTGTTGATTTGGCTCCTCCTATGCTATCACTTTGATTTTGTTTTTGAATGAGAGGAAGAGAGGTGTAACAGTGAAGCTGCAAGGAGTCAAGATAATGAAGGTGGATGAGTTTAAATACCTGTGTCAACCATCCAAACCAGTGAACAGTGTATAAAAGAGGTGAAAAATAGAGTGCAGATAGGTGGAGTGCGTGGAAATGAGTGTCAGGGGAGATTTGTGACAGAAGAGTCACAAAGCAAGAGTGAAAGGAAAGGTTTACAAGACGGCTGTAAGACTTGCTCTGATGTATGGTATGGAGACAGTGGCTCTGACAAAAAGACAGGAGGCTGAGTTGGTGGTGGCACAGTTTTATTGAGAGTGACCAGGCGGGACAAGATCAGAAATGAGTACATCAGTGGGACAGTTCAGGTTGAGTGTTTTGGAGGTTAAACAGTTTGACATGTGCAGAGGAGGGATGATGGATACATTGGACAAGGGATGCTGAAGATGGAGCTGCCAGGCAGGAAGACCGCAAACAACATTCCTGGATATCGTGAAGGAGGACATGCAGAGAATTTGTGTGGCAGATAGGGCGAGATGAAGACAAAAATGATTATAATGAGATCTGTTGTGTAAAGATTATCAGCTAAATCTGAATGGCACTCACAAGTTAGGGTCAAGTTGTATGTATGAGAAAGTTGTACGGCATCTTACAAACAAACTACTTAAAGCTTCCACCATGCTTGCATTTGTACTAAGGCTTTAATCGAAGCTTATATAAAAGGCTGCATAGCAACTTTTATAGGGTGATGCACAGGTGTGGAACAGCACGTAGCCTCCTAAAATATCAGGAAAATAAAAGCAGAAGCCCACTTCTTCAGTTAAGTGTGTTACATAACTTCCTCTCTAACTTCTGTAACCCCTGAATGCATTAAACAGCAAGATCTGAATATAATGCAGCACACTTTGACCATGATATAAAAACACCTGCTCTCATGCAACACGCTCTCAAAGAGAATCCTGGCATTTAACACCTTTACACTGACTTCACATATTCTGTTAGGCATGTTATTTAAGGAGCAGTGTCATTGCATTGGCAGAAATATAATTTTGTTAATTACATTTTATTGCACTAAACAGTGTATTCAAACACACTGAATAAGGCTTGAAAGTATATTGTAACCGCTCTGAACCTTTCAAAAACAATTATTTAGTCCACTGACAAAAGGAAAGAGTAGCAAAGCTACAATATTCCCACACATGCCCTCATTAACATGAAAGCTGCCCAGGAACCCACAGTGAGAGTGTTACAAAATTAGGATCTTCACAAATTGCTACATGTGGAATGAATTGGAGGCTCGGGAGAGCAAGGTGACAGCAGAAGGAACGCGTAAAGAGCTCTTACTGTAGCTCACCAACAAAATGAGATGGAGTGTAATTATCCTACAGCCGTGTAATATGTCCTCTGAAACCGAGCTGAGTGACTCAAACTGTCTTTCTTGTAATTGGATGGATGTTCTGATTGTGATCGATAGCTGTTTGACTGTACCGATACAGATCCTTTGGGTATTAGAAGATACTGTTCCTATTATAAAACAATAATCCTATTTTTCACTATGTAAATTAAAAAACATAGATGCTCACTATCATTTGCGTATTGTAATACACTCATTGGCTTTGTTGTATTGCCATTGCAATGCACTGCACTAGTTTTTCTCCTCTCTTCTGCTCTCTCTCTGTCTCTGTATGTGCGCTTGTGTTTCACGATGTGTGCCCCCTCCCACGCACGTGGAGTTGAGGAGAAACAGGTGAACTGAAGGATGTTACTTGACGTGACAAAAACTCAATATGTTGATGTTTAATAAAAGCTTCCCAACCATGGCTAACCCTAAAACCCCCCAAAAATATATGGCTACAGTTTGTGTGCTGTTACATTACAGTTAAGTCAGAAAAAACTGCCTGCTGCTGCAAAAAAACTGCTGACCATCTGTCTTTACCCCTCTCCGTGATACATGTGCTTCCTATACAGCTCTAGTGGCACAAGACACACAAATATAGACGCTATCATGAAATATGTGCACCTCTAACTGCTACATCATTTAGAAAGTATGCATTAATTATTGTTGACAGTATTACACCGTGTGTCCTTATTTTATAAAATTCTTGTATAACAAAGAGTGATTTGTCACCTGTTGATTTTACACACTCATTTTCAGTCTTGCATGTATGATTGGTGTGCAGATTTTTTTAAGTAGGTGTTAGCATTTTGGTGTTTTGGCACACGGGCATCATGCATCATTCATTGCAAACTAGTAATTATTGTCAGATTACATTTAAAAAAATAAATAAAAATACAACGGAAATACAACCAATTAATACATTTGGCAATAAGCTGAGAAGTGCATTTGACTTAGCTCTTAGGAAAGGGCTGTTGTCATTGTAGGTAACTGAAACCATGGTGTTTCTCTGACTTTAAACAACATATTTTTGTTGTCCAAGCCCATCTATGCTGTTACAGTTAGCCACGGTCTATGCCATTATGAATATAGCACGTTATGCAATTAAACACAAACAAACAAAATTCCCCCTAATTGTTATCAGACCAGCAATTATACTGCATATAATTTAGAATGGAAAAAAAACGAACAGTCTATGTATTTGTTGCATAAAAAATAATTTCCAATGCCCAGGTTGCTTATTAATTTTTTTGTTATTATTATTATTATTATTATTAAAGCAGTGGCGTGCTAATGCTTCCAAATCCCCTGCCTAACATTGCTTGGATTATATGACAATGACTGTGTCTGTTATTATGAAAGTGGAACAACAAAGGGGAAAGGAACAAACACAATGAACAAAGTTAGATCAATATTAGCTTTCTCGAAAAAGTGCAAAGAAAAAAAGAGATTTGGACTGTTTTATTGCAACAATCCTTAATAACAATGAACACCGTAAGCAGAATGTTTACAGATAATATCTATTTACCTAAATTAAGAACAAAATTAGGGTTGAAAGACATGTTTTCTTATCTGTGTAAATGCTTTTATAGGCACAACTAATGAATCTGAGAGAGGGTGTGAGATCAAGCCAGAAGTGTTCATAAAGACTTCTCACAGGCACTAATCAGGGGGGGGAAGAAACACTGAAAAATTCCATAACTAAATGTCAGACGGTGCTAATATGGGGAGCTTTTTATCCTTTATTAATCAGGTGTGTGTGTGTGTGTGTGTGTGTGTGTGTGTGTGTGTGTGTGTGTGTGTGCGTGTGCGTGTGCGTGCGTATAAGCACACACACACTGCACTGGTAAAATGAAATGCTGTTCAAAGAATCACAAAGGGAGGATTTTTCCTGGATAACAAACAAAGCAGCGTCCTTGCTTCGGTGTCAATTAATCTACTGGGATTTAAAGGGGAAAAATAAATACATTTGAAGCAATTTGTCTGCTCTTACAAACGCTGCCATTAAAGGGATAATGATGAGACTGTGTTTTTTTTCTGTCAAAAGAAAAAACGTGCGCGTTTACTTGTAATGGCCTTCGGCTTTCTGTGGAGAAGCATGGAACTGCTAAAAAATAAAGAGCAAAGTCAAGCGTTGAGATCTCGCTTTGACTAAAAACATATAATCACTCCCTACCTGACTCGTGCACCAAAGTTTTTGTGTGTTTGAGGGTGTGTGATCACAACTAGAAGAGACTCTAATAGGCCAAATCCGAGCTTCCACAGCTTTTGCTAAAAATTGTTGACAGTAGGAGGAGTCACGTTCATTTAAACACCTCTAGAGAGGTCCTGTCCAACCACCACCACCCACCACAGACACCTACTGTACCTCTAGGGGAAGAGAGACAAGGAGAGAGAGTGGGGAGGGAGGGGAGGAGGGAAATCGAGAGAGAGAAGAAAAGCAAACCAAGAGCCATAAGCTCCTTGAAATGAGCTTGTTGAGGGGTGAGAAACGGACAGACCGAGAGAAAGACATGTACAACAAAGACAGGGGGTGGAGAAAATTCTCCTGCTCGGCGTGTGTAACGAGAAGTGGTGAGTCTTTGCCAGTTCTCCCCGAGCGCTCGGCACTAAATGGAGTCAGAGGACTGAAACAAAACTAAAACAACGCACTGCAAGTGACAAGAGGCATTAAAACGAGATTAAAAGGAGGAAGGGTGACAGCGCGATGGAAGCCAACTCTAAAAAGCATCGATTCAGGAAGGGTCGGAGTGCCACCTTCAGCATTGATGGCTTTAACATCACCATAGGTAAGCATGTAAGCAACAAGCAGAGCACGAGCAAAGGTTAAGTGTGTTTGCAGGGGAGCCCGAAAGTGTGCGTGTGTGAGTGGAACAGATTATATGGGTGTGTAAGAGAGGTCGAGGCAGTGCAGTGAGGCGTTCGGCACCAGCACAGAGACATCGTTAAACACATCATCACATTTCAGCTTCTCTGCACAATTCGACACATTAGTCCATTCTGCTGAAGTTGCTGCTTGCCTCTGTACACCATGGAAACAAGGGGACTTCAGACTAAAGCTGTGTGCAGCTGACGTCACCAGGAATTCATTCTATTGTCTTGACAACCAGAGTGTTAATGAACTTATGTGCCACTTGCCTTTTTTAGTTTTCCCAGGACTTGTGAAAACTCCAGCAGTATTGAGTGTTGAAGCAATGTGAAAAATAGTGTCCTGAAGATGTTCTGTGGTGTGTTCCCTTAGAAGACTTGTGTCCTCAGATAACATGGGGGGGGAGTTAATGAGAATAAGTTTGTTTCATACACAGCAGTGTTGACCTTTTGTCATGTGGGAACGTGTTGTGATGAGAAACAAAATCTTGGTCATGCTCTCTCTTGCAGTTTGGTAAACAAAGTGAATTAGAAACTCTGCGTAGAACTCTATATATATATATAGATATAGATATAGATAGATCTAGATAGATAGATCTAGATCTATCTATCTCTCTCATTTGTCATACTTACTTTTTATGTAAAGCTGAAAACACGCAACACTTTTTGTGGCACTCCTATCGGAGCTGTCACTGTTTGCACTAAGTGTATACTTATGAATTCAATATTCATTTTAATTAAACCTGCATTATGGAATTTTCCGTTAACAGTCGAGTAGATGATTACTTGGAGTGTGGTCGCCTGTGGAGACAAATCCACTGAGAATTGTAAGCCAACCTTAATACATGCCCAAGCTTAGTTATTATTGTTGTTATTATTATTATTTTTGTACAGCCTGCAACTTTGCTGCCTGTGGTTCATTCTTGGTTGTGTTATCCACTTGCTTTTTAAGATGTATCCCTGTAACCTGGCCATCAACTACTGAGGAATAAAATGATTAAATGGTGGACATAGTGGTGCATTTCGCAGCTACTTCACGTGTCAGTAGTAGGAATGAATGCTGGACTAACCGGTGATCACGTGGTGGTGCTATGTGTAAATATAATACTGTTTGTTATCATGTTTGGCACAGAAGCTTTATAAGGGCGACCGTGGCTCAGGGGGTTGGGAATCGCATCTGTAACCGGAAGGTCGCCGGTTCGATCCCTGGGCTCTCTGTCCTGGTCGTTGTGTCCCTGGGCAAGACACTTTACCCTACTTGCCTACTGGTGTTGGCCAGAGGGGCCGATGGCGCGATATGGCAGCCTCGCTTCTGTCAGTCTGCCCCAGGGCAGCTGTGGCTACAACTGTAGCTTGCCTCCACCAGTGTGTGAATGTGAGAGTGAATGAATAGTGGTATTGTAAAGCGCTTTGGGTGCCTTGAAAAGTGCTATATAAATCCAATCCATTATTATTATTAAGGGCAAGTCTTTGTTACAACTTTTTTTGTTGCCTCCTGCTAGTTAAATAGTTCAGTCTTCTAACCGCACTAGGTAATTTTCCTCATTACCTTAATGAAGACTTTAAAATCTCTTCCTTTTTGAGCTTTCAAATTTGTATATACATTAATTAAGTTTTTTTGCTACGAAGGAATCACATTTAACATGACGTGCATAACAGGAAGTGCTTGCATTATGAATACAATGCACAGCGGGTACATTGCCTATTCTGGACATTTCTGTCCAGTTTGGAGTGTTTTTTATGCAAATCTTAACACATCTTAATTTACCTTCTCCTTACTGTTTGCGTCAGTAACAACCAGACCAGTGTGTGCAAGTTTAAAAACATTGAGATGTTAAAATAAAATCTAACTTGGGTTGAACTGGGAACATGGAGATCTTAGTGCCTTAGTACTATTACATATCTATCTATTCTTTGTTTCTAGCACAGATTCCATGCCTGGACGGTGTCATTTAGCTGAGTATAAGATTGAACGTTTCAATCTTTAGACTGTCACAGAATACAAAGATAGGAACAGAGAAGCAGTGAATGATTTCTTGATGATTTTTTAATAGTGCTCAAACGTACCTGAAAAGATTTTATGATCCCACAGATCTTTGGATTTTCCGCTTACATTGCTGCATCTTCTTACCTGTGAAAACCTGCCTCAGTCACATGCCCTAATATCATGGCCAACTACTCACAACCATGGCAGTTGTCATGGTAACCTACAAATGTCACAATCAATTGCTCACTGGGTCAAGGTTTCAGTCCGCGCAGCAGCATTTTACCAATCACCTCCTCTGAAGCGTGACTCCTAAGCGCTGGTCCTCATTGCCTGGCTGGACTCTTTTGTTTTCTCCTTTATTAAACTCTGAACCTCAACTGTAGCTGACAGCCTCTGCTCAGATTCCCACTGAGATGTTTTGTCAAGTTTTAGCCTTATTAGATTTGTTATATTTCTGTTGATGTTATGAGTTTCATGTGGCCAAAGCCAGTTTTAACTTTGCAGCTCATTTGTCAGAGTACAAAGCACCAGGACTCTTGTTTTTATGCACACATTTTGGGGTTTTTTTGTTTTGTTTTTTTCCTTCTGTTTCCATTTTATTAAACCATCTTTTCTCTTCCTTTTTCTCTTCTAATTGTACCATTCAGTTTGTGTCTGAAATAGTGTCTTTGTCAAATAGTCTGGGTGCCAATTTTGAACAAAGCAAACTTCTACTGAAAACAAAAGTAGCAAATGCTGACAAGCTCCTTTGTCCATTTCATATTAATAGCTGTTATAAAGACTGTAGATCCATGACATGTGATTCTTCATTCCTAGTTCCTATTTTTTTTCCAATTATTCCCCAAACATTTTTTATAACTATTCAGAAACATCCATTCTTGCGCATTTCTTGCTGCAGGATAATCACTATATAAAAACCTATGTTTTTTATAATCAAATTCAAATAACACAATAAAGACTGTTAAGTTCAATACACATCTATCTAAAACAAACACATAATTAGTTTAACTTTAACATCATGAATCAACTTGAATCACATATCTATCTACAGTTAAACTGGAAAAAGACACTTTTTTTTGGTTTTACCTCTGTACACCAACAAACTGTATTTTAAATCAAATAGTCAAGATGTGATTGAAGTGCAAACTTTCAGCTTTAATTCAAGAGGTTTTTACAAGAATTTGACTTTAAATGTTCATATAGACACTTTTTTTTTACATAGTTCCCCATTTTCAGAGGCACAGAAATAATTGGACAGTTAACTGAACAGCAATTTCATGGTGAGGTCTGTTCCCTTGTTATTTTATGATACGTGAAGCAGACTTTCAGTCAACTTCAGATAAAATATTGACAAATTTTCACTGTAATTTTAAATATGGGGCCTGAAGAGATGTCAGCGCCAGTGAGAGAGGCCGTCGTTAGGCTGAAAGAATTAAATAAATCTATCAAAGAGACAGCAAAAGAAGGAGGAGAAGAAGGAAAACGCTAGCTAGATCAGCAACACCAAAACCCTTAAAGACCATGGAACTCATCTAATGTGCATGATGACAGAATTATTTCCATAGTTTTGAAAAACAACTTCACATCTGACCAAGTCAAGGACACTCTTTGAGTGTCAGGCATGCCATTGTTTAAGTTTACAGTCAAGAAATGCCTAGGGATGGAAACACAACAAGGTGCACATCACTGATTACACCCAAGAATAACAAAGCTACAATAGACTTGAATAGACAGGATATTTGTGAAGGGCACAGGGCTATATTATCTGCTCTCATCTGGCCAAATGCTGTAAAAATGAGCGGACTGAGCTTCACAATACAAATGCATAATGACCCAAAGTCTTAGGCAGAATCAAACAAGGAGTTTCTCAATGAAAACAAATGGGATATTCTTCAATAGTCAAATCAATCACCTCAGCAGCAGCCCATGCTTTCACTGGCTGTTGTAAAAGCCTGGCGGAGTAACTTAAAAGATGAAACACTGTATTTGGTGATGTCCATGGATTCATGCATTTACTCACTTTCATCTAAATGTTATAAACAATCGTTATGTTTAAAATTATAATATTTTCAGGGGTTAGGATGGGCCTTAATGACCTAGAACAGTGTTCCTGCACCTTCAGGTAATGAGCAATTAAATCTGATAGGCACACTCATACATATTACCATCAAATGACTTAGTTTTCCTGTGCTGCAGCCTGGCATTGCTCTCAGTGACAGCATGGAGATATTGGCTCAGTAATAAGAAAATAATGACATTACATTTAGGACTGAAAGATAAAATAGCAAGAGGACATGTAGGATTAATCAGTGAACAATATCAGTAACTAATAAAAAACATGAAATCCTTGAAACTTTCACTTAATCATTTTATTATTATAGCTGCAACTGTTTCCAATTCAATATCCATCAACATAGCTTTTTTTCCCCCCAACTGTGACCTTCAGTTGGATAAGTGGAAGAAGATGGATGACAGGATGGATGGATGGATTGTACAAGGTGTTCATTAGTCATAATCTTTTTTATGGTATTCTGATTGAATGTTGGGATGATTGAAGCATTTCCTGTGAGAGAACCTGACATGCCGCCCATATACCTAATGAAGTTTGGATAGACTGAATCATTGTAATAAATATTCTAGCATTAAGTGAGACAGTGTGTGGGTGTTCTATTTAATTGCTTTTGCGAACTGATACATGTCAAAATTACGTAACAGATAGAAATCAGCCAACACACAGTTTGACACACAAAAAGCTGCAGTCCTCATTTTCCAGCCTTGGCTCCTCTTTGTCTAGATATTTGCTAATTGTGAAGCATTCAGGCTGAGCTGCTTATGTGCAGCTTTGCATATAGGAGAAGAAAAGACAGAGACGGAGGGAGAGAGACACGGGAGAGTTCATTTATTTATTTTATTCCAGCCTGAAGTGCAAATAATGTACATCAGTATGTAAACTATGGAACGCCAGGACTGCCATAATGAATTAATTAAATACACCATTAAATAATTAATTAAATGTGGCAATAATTAATTAAAATTGGAATTAATTAATTAAATAAATAGTTATGATATATGTAATTAATTAATTATTGACACATTTAATTAATTATTTATGTATTTCACGTTTTAATTAATTATTGACACATTTAATTAATTAATTATTGACATATTTAATTAATTATTTATGTATTTCACATTTTAATTAATTATTGACACATTTAATTAATTATTGACACATTTAATTAATTATTGACACATTTAATTAATTATTTAATGATATATTTATTTATTTCATTTTGGCAGTCCTGACGCCTGGCTCTCATCATGAAATAATTTTATCTGTCAGCCTCACCCATCAAACTCAGGGGGCGGGGTTAACGCTGATCGAGTCAAAACCATTGCTTTGGCCTGGTGGCCATTGTTTCTAGCACACAACAGAAAGCTAACAGAACTGAGCTTTGAAAAACCCTGTTTGTGTGTTACCAAATACCGTTTTAATATTTTTTTAGCCGAGAATGTAGTGGTTTAATCTTCATGTGTCTGGTCGGTTTGTCAAGATACAGCCTCTTTGCAAAAGTGTTTCGATGATTTCGGAGATGTCGTCCCAGTCTCACGGCAAAGCGTGGGATAGACCCGCTCGCCACGCAAGCAATCCCACCGACAAAGCGCAGGCCCCGGTACACAGCTGTAGTAACCCCCGCTGACTTCTTTTACTGAGGTTATATTTATCGATGTTTTATTTCCTGATGTTCTTATGTGTCCTACGTGTTTCAGTCGCCAATTCTGAATTATAACTAACATTAAAAACATGTTTAAGGAGGAGAGAGAGCAAATAAATCTGTTTAACATCTGATCTTTGGGTTTTTGTTCAGTAATCAGCGTGACCTGTGTATAAACACATAAAAGAGATAACGTTGGTGTTTCCGTCATGTAGTAACTGCTGGCTTTAACTGTACAAAGGTTGTTCGACACTATGAAACACATACAGACTTCATGATGTTCGGCTAATATTTTTATTGTGAATATTAATCATGCTGACCTCGCTCTGTACACCACGCAGCGAGGTCAGCATATCCACGATATCCTCAGCTCCATGAGTTAACACAAAGTTTCCCAGCTGACTATCTAACTGCCAACTATTCCAGAGACGTGAAAATATACAGCATAAAGAAAAGTGTAAGAGACTCAGCAGCAGATTAGAATAACAGTTATACATTTAATAAATCACCAAATGAATCCAAGAAACGAGCAAACCTGTTCCGACAATTTGAATTTGTATTCCCTCAGCTGCAGACTCGCTGCTGTTTAAATGTTTGAAAAGGAAGATTAGATATAAAAAACGTCAAACATAGACTCAGTCTGCCTTCACATTTGATATGAGGCCAGCACGTATAGTGGCCTCAGCAGGCTATTACTGAAATACACGTGCTATATCATAAACTATGATATAAACAGGGAGGTCCTATTAACATGTTTAGTTTTAAAGGACACCTTCCTGCCTTTAGTCTCATTCATGAGCAGTATTCGTTTTCTTCTAACATCCAGAAGTCTGCACAATGTGTTTCATAGTTTGTAACAAGCCTTTGACAGGTAAACATAACATGACCGAAAAAGCAAAAAAAAAAAAAAAAAAAAAAAAAGAGAGAGAGAGAGAGAGAGAGAGAGAGAGAGAGTGTTGACATAAGAAGAGAAAATGCTCTCAATTATGGAGACAGGCAAATGGTTCATTTATGTTTGATGTGTGTTTATTCCTCCCTAAATATCGTCGGTGAAGTTCGCCATGCACGTCAGATTTTCCTGCGCATTTTTATACCTCTGCCAACAGAGAGAGAAAAAAAAATCACATTCTAACAGACAGCTGGTGCTTAGAATACAGTTGAATAACTATTAAAAAACAGATGATATTTAGATGATAGTTCAGTCTAACACATGTGCCAGTGAACCATTAAACGTCTGTGAAACTATGCAGTTATGAAACGTAACTTTAACCTCAGCCAAACCGATTTGCTCAGTTGTAAATAAAACAGCGAAGTAAACGTGACCCGACAGACAGAACCTGAGTGAATGAAGTCCAGCGTTTAACCACTGAGAGCTAAAACTCAGCTGAGGTTTCAAAGCTGTGTGCCGGTGATTGGACATCAGCCGCTGATAAAGCTGGCTCGCCTATAAAGTGCTCTGTAAGGAAACAAGCTCCAGCAGCTCTGCGCTCGGGGAAAATACTATATTTACTTATCTTGTGCAGAAAAATGCGCTGACATTGCGTTATATCGAGCACCGGCTGCCCAGTTAAACTGTGACTATCACCAGGTAACATAGGCGTGTTTCTTGAATTAGCAGCAGGTGTTAAACAGCTGACAGATGAGGAGGAGGATGCATGCAGGTAAACTGAGGGTCTGCTGAGCTGATCGCTGGTTTCGTGAGAAAAATGTCAGCTCGTTCTTTATGTTACAGAAGCACAGAGACACAAGACCAGGCGGAAAGAGACGATCGTTCGGTGAAAATGAGAATCTGCGAATGCAACATGTGGAACACGGAGAGTGGAATATGTAAACAAACCGGTTAACGTAACCCCCTCGGTGCACTCTGCATGCTAACTGTTAGCAGAGCTAGTGAAATCTCTGAAAACATCTGAGCACTTTTGCAAGCATGTTCTATGTTGACAACCTGACCAGACATACGTCGCGACATTCGCGGCTAAAACACTGTTAAAAGTGTAGCTGGTGACAGAAAAACGGGGTATTTTAAAACTACACCACCACCATTGCTGCCTGTGATTTGATCTGCATTCTGGGATAACTGGCTGCCCCAAGTCTACACAAGCAATCGATTATCTAGGATCGACCTGTTTTGACTTACTTTGCACGGCAACCAATCAAATGTTAGAGAAGCTGCATGGGCAGCGTTAACCCCGCCCCCTGAGTTTGATGGGTGAGGCTGACAGATAAAATTATTTCATGACGAGAGCCAGGCGTCAGGACTGCCAAAATGAAATAAATAAATATATCATTAAATAATTAATTAAATGTGTCAATAATTAATTAAATGTGTCAATAATTAATTAAAATGTGAAATACATAAATAATTAATTAAATGTGTCAATAATTAATTAATTAAATGTGTCAATAATTAATTAAAATGTGAAATACATAAATAATTAATTAAATGTGTCAATAATTAATTAATTACATGTGTCATAACTATTTATTTAATTAATTAATTCCAATTTTAATTAATTATTGCCACATTTAATTAATTATTTAATGGTGTATTTAATTAATTCATTATGGCAGTCCTGGCGTTCCATAGTAAACACTGAGTCATGTTTAAAAGTATAATGCATGTAATGTATATTATACATTTTGTATGAATTAGTCAACCTCACTTAATCAACATAGGGAATATCCATTCATTTTAAATCCTATAATTTTTCTCTTTTTTTAAGTAACTATAATAGTGATGGTAATAAAATATATTATCTTTTGTCTTTAAAGAAACAAAAATTCCCAGTGCTAGGCCTGGACAGCTTAAAGCCAACCTTTATTAGACTGAAGGAAACCCTGGCATATCTTCAAAGACCCTTTATCTAAAACACTTTTTGATTTTGCATTTGTGTGGTTTTGTCTGACTATTTTAGTACCTTGAACTGCCCCCCCTCTCCTAAATGCCTTCCAGGATAGAATATTTGAAAATGTGCTCAGCTGTTAACTTGCTCCGTGATGACTAGCTCTTCACTCTGCCTTCCAGAGTGATCGACTCTGATGGATGTTGGACTTCATATCATAAAAACCACCTATTTTCTAGTATAACACTACAACTGGATGATAACGGCTGATGCAGATGCTTATTTCTGTTTCCATGGTGAGACCGTAATGCCATTTTGCTATGTTCTTTTTTCTGATGACATTGAAAAATTGTGAATCGTTTTCTGCAGCTGGATCCTACATTTTCCCAGCCAGTATTCGCACCACCTTGATGACTGACTCTCTTTCTCTGGTATAGACTGTTTTCATAAGCCAGGCGACCTTTGAAAACTGAACTTTATTTATACGAAATGTGTGGATCTTCTTTAATTTCTGTGTGACTTCTTAATAAGTTAGTCTGTATAATGAATGTTTTTGGGGTTTTTTTATGCTGCTAAAGCCTTTCCTTTATTAGTGCTTTATACAGCAGTGAGCGAGGAGATTTCCAGGAGGATAGTATAACAGACCATAAATCCGAAAGTAAGATTTGATTGAGTTATAGTGTTGTTTATCAGAATTTATCCAAATCAAATCACAGTGAGTGCATTATGATTAAAGCTTGTTTTTGTAAAGTTTGTTCATTGTGAAATTTAAAAGGCATAATAATAATTTGAGTGCTCACAAAATGATTTGACATGTTCAGCTTCACTTTTCACTCCAGTGGAGCAACAAACATTATTGAGCTTATATACAGATAAGAAGGGGATACAGGTGGGATATATATAATGTCTGTAATTTTCCATCCATCTTTTCCAATGAACCCCTCCTCACTGATGACAGTTGACAGACTTTCTAATTCAAAGTGTGAATCCATAGAAAAAAAGGTGGCAGCGGTATAACATGATAGTAGTGATGTAGTTTTAGTAATACCAGATAAACGATCGCATGCATATGAACTTGACTGATAACCCATTCTTAGTCCATATAGTTTAATGTTATGTCATCCCAGCTCCAGGTCTTCTGGGAAAGCTTTCCACAAGGTTTAGGAGTGTGTTTATGTCAATTTTTGACCATTTTCCCAGAAGCACATTTGTGAGGTCAGACACTGATGTTGGATGAGAATGCCTGACTTGCAGTCTCCCCTCTAATTCATGCCAAAGGTGTTCTATCATGTGGTCAGGACTCTGTGCAGGCCAGTCAAGTTCTTCTACACCAAACTCACTCACCCATGTCTTTATGGACCTGTCATATCGGAACAGGAAGGGGCCCAAACTGTTCCCACAGTTCCCAGGTAGAAGAATGAAATTGTCTAAAATATCTTGGTGTGCTGAAGGATTTAGCGTTTTTGCTGGAACTCCTGAAAAATAACCTCATACCATAACCCCTGATTCTCCAGACTTTAAACTTGGCACCATGCGGTCATACGTGTCCACTGCGCTAAAGTCCGTTGGTGGTGTGCTTCACACCACCGCAACGATCCACAGCAATGCTATGGATTGTGCTTGGTGATGTAAGGCTTGGATGCAGCTCCAAGGCCATGGAAACCCTTTCCATGAAGCTCTTTACTCACTGCTCTAGAGCTAAACTGAAAACAGCATAAAGTTTGGAAGTGTGTAGAGATTGACTCTGTTGAAAGTTCGTGACCTCTGATTGTGGAATATTTAGCAGTGAGGAAAACTCATGACTTGACCTGCTGCACAGGTGGCATCCTATCATGGCACTGCTTTTCCACCATATAACCAGAACAGTAATTTCCATCCACTGTTTGCTCCTCTTGTCATATGTAGTGCAACTTGTGAGCACTGTGTTGAGTCATTTGTTTACATTTCAAATCAACAGCAGTTAGTGTCTCCTCCTTCACAACCTGGTTGTACTCAATGGGTATGCATTGAAATATAGTTTTATCCACCTTCAGCGGAAACAGCTTTCTTGCATTTTTAGCAAAGAATTTCACATTATTGGAGGCTGTTTAAGTAGCTCCCTTTTTATCTCTTTTAGACACTTGCTCTCGGACATGCCCGAGCTCGTTTCATTGTTTTACACACTAGGGAATGTAAATACATGGCATTGCTATAGCAATGATATCCCAGTATGACATTTTCATATCGAATAAAACATTAGACCAGTACCAGTGTGGACAGTGCGATGTGACACAGCTCCAATGCAGACTTTTGACCTACTTTTTTGGAAAACAGCAGGATGTAGTGAAGGAGAGTGAAGGTCAAGTGGAAAAACTAACACTGACAGTGTCAGTCCCATTTACCTCACTGGTTAGATGAAATGTAGTGACCTATTCACCACCTAACAGACTTGTGCTCTGTAAGCAAATGGAAAATTAGTGCTGTGGTATTTTGTTCTTTTTCTTACACTTATTTTACACTCACTTTGGAAATTGATGCTCCATATATGTCCTATAATAATGTCAGAATTTTCTCAGAAATTTTCTGCAAACACTTAAAATGTCAAATTATAGCTACAATTAATTTCAGCTACTGTTAAAAATTTAAACTGGGAATATTTTCATTAATGGCGACTCATATTAATCTGACCAGCTGCCACAGGTCCTGCCATTACCACAGTAAATATTGCTGCCTAAAGTTGTATTTTTTATAAAAAACATTAAAGTGTTATATTAAACAACAAAGGGGAAAAAAAACTAGATATGGAGTCTGTGTTCACTGATGTTAAAGGTCTAAAATGTCTGCTGTTAAAACTGTGTGTGTTTCAGCATAGACAAATGGACATCAGAAGGGTCATTTTAGTGACTGTGAATGTGACATATTTGTTGATGCCAGATAAGCAGGAGTATTTCAGTAATTGCTGGGATGTTCCTGTGCAAAATCTCAAAGATTTACATAGGAATGGTTTAAACTACATAACTGATTGTGCCACTCTTTGCACAACAGCTGCAGTCACTCATTTATCATAACTGGCAATGAGTCTTTCACATGAATTTTGTCCCACTCTTCTTTTACAGAGTTGTTAATTCAGCCACATTGAAGGGTTTTTGATCATGAAGTTTGTGTTCAAGGTCATACCAAAGCATCTGAGTAAGATTTAAGTCCAGGTTTTTTGAGGCCACTTCATTGGCCATTGGTGTTTCATGGTGCATAAATGTGCTTGAGCTTCAGAGGACAAATTGATTGCTGGACATCCTCCTTCAGGATTTCCTTGTTGAGAGCAGAATTCATGGTTCCATCATGTACAGCAAGACCTTGAAGCAGCAAAGCAGCTCCAGACGATCACATTACTGTCACCATGTTTGACTGTTCTTTTTATGAAATGCTGTGTTTTCCACCAGATAATCCAGATATTTTTTGGTAAATGTGAGATAAGCCTTTGCGTTCTTTTTGGTCAGCAGTGACATTTTCCCCCAGTCTCTCTCTTATTGTTGAATCATGAACACTGACCTTAACTGAGGCAAGTGAGGCCTGCAGTTCTTTAGATGTTGTTCTGGGTACTTGTGTGACCTCCTGAATGAGTCGTTGATGCACTCTGGGAGTAATTTTAGTAGGCCGGTCACTCCTGGGAAGGTTCACCACTGTTCCAAGTTTGCTCCTTTTGTAGATAGTGGTTCTCAATTTCAACACTGAATTGTGTATTTACAGGTTATCTTATTCTAATATTAAAATTTGTTTGATGATCTGAAACATTTAAGTGTGACAAATATGCAAAAATAAAATAGAAATCAGGCACTGTATGCATGCACTTTATGTTGTTTATAAAGTGATTGTTTGAGACAAGCTTTAGCAGAGTGAAGAGGAGAGTGAAAGTGGGTGTCTCATGCCAAAAGCACGAGAGTAGGGTTGTTTGTGAGACTAGCTTTAGCAGAGTGAGGAGGAGAGTGAAAGTGGGTGTCTCATGCCAAAAGCATGAGAGTAGGCAACAGTTTTCTGCTCTGCTTTTACTGTTTAGGGCATCATCCAAAGAAATCATGTTTGTGCATTGTTCAGCTCACTAACAAAGATGTGGGAGAGACATATGCACAGTTGTAATCTTGTGCGTGCCCAACTGTTCTCGTCTAACTGTTCAGACTTGTACAGTATCTAAATTGACTACTTGTACACAATGTTTCTGATGCATAAATGTTACTAGATCATTGTGTATTTTGCCTTAAAGTGATCATGGTGTGCATTTAGATATGAAGCTAGCATGTTCAGATGCTGGATCAGAGTGCATGTCTGAAAGATGCTTATATGGGTTTAATTAAATGACTAATTTAAATAAAATCCATCATTTGTGATTGAATTTCTCACCTACCTTAAATTAAATAAACTGGAAACAAAACACATTTTGCTTACTTGGAAAAATAAGCAACATTTTGCCAGCTAAAATCCAAGCACACATCTGCGATTTTTCTCCTCTAACTACCCACTAATGGTCTAAAAGTCTCATGATCAAATGGGGTTTTACATAAATGGCTGTCTTGGCTTGTCCATCCGCAAGAACACATTTGGTGGAATAAATTCCTGTAACTACCCCTAAATTCAAAATGAGGCATTAAAATATATTTTATCTTTTGCAGGAAGGAAAAAAATGAAAAGATGGAAATTTGAAAAGATGAAAAACACTTCATATAGAGTAAAACAAACAATTAATATAGGGTAAAAAGCAAAAAGATTAGAGGGGATTTGTTTCACTGTGTTCTTTAGTCTCATGAGTCTATGATCCACTCGTGGCTACAGTGCTGAAACGTGGAACACTGACTTTTGCATCTAACCTTGTTCATATCCTTAGAGTTCCTTATTTACAAGGGCGGATAATCTGATTAACACCAAAGGCCAAAATCAAACAATGCTGTTTATATTTGTCACAGGAAGCTGATGATGAGTTTTATTCACCTGCTTTATTATCTACTAGAAGTCGAATTTCATGGAGGCCCACAGAAGTCCAAATGCAGCGTTATATCCCACAAGGCCATTTCTAAATCGTTTATCCTTCAGTTGCCCATGTTGATTAACAGAGCATGACGTTTTTGTAAGCAAAATAATACACTAGGTCCCAAAGCACAATTAGACACAACAACAAGTTTATTTCAAGACACAGTTGTTCAACTGCAGACTGAATGATGAAGAGAGAAGAGTATAAGAAATATCTCAAGATCTGAGTTCTTTAACAAACACAAATGAAACTCTGTAGTCAGCTGGTGATGACAAAATTAGAAATGCAGTCACTGAAACACTAATTGAAGGTTGTTAAAACAGTGTAGATGATAGTAATTATTGTAGCAGAATATAAAGGATTTTTCCTGCTGCTTTTTCAGGGTAACGAACTAATGAAACTTAAATTACGTGAATTAGCCTTAATTTTAAGGCAACTGTGAGTTTGTGGTGTACTAGTTGCATTGGTGAACTTGTAAGATACTCTTTCATCTCATGTTATTAGCAGGTGAAAGGTCACTTTCATTCTCATATTGTTGACAAATGCTCTAATAATGCAACATCCTTCCTCAGGATTCTGGAGTGTGGACGTTAACAGGTTCTGTAGCCGAGTCTTGAACATGTCCCTGGTGTTTTTTTTTGTTTTTTTTCCTTATGTAGGTCAGATAGTGGGTCAATGACTTTCGGTGCTTCATAATATTGGAAAGGATGCAATTTGTCAGCAACTAAGATACCATCAAACATCTGTGCAGTTCTTCTGATAGGAAATTTTAGCCATTGTGTACAAATGTAGTTTTTGAATTGTAGCTGGACTAACTGTTGTGAAGAAGTAAACTCCAATACACTCAGACTATTAATGGCTTTGTAATGAGTTGTGTCAATGTTATATGATGACCCTCTATGCCACCTCCACAGTAATGCAATAACGTAACCTCTAACTTCCTTCTTTTACTGTGGAACTTTTGCAGTACAGCTAATTACATTGGGAACGTTTAAAATTGGACTTAGAGACCACATCTCAAAGGCATAAAATTATTTCTTGTTAAAACCCAGGACACTGCAGTCCCTTAAGTCTGCATATATGTGCTCCATTAGCCATGTAATTGGGCAACAGATCTTCTAGTTATAGGGGTACTCTTCTATTAGTGGAACAAACCACTGTTTTTATTGCTGTAAGTCAAACCAACAGGAGGCAATAAATAGATTCAAATTCATTAATAGAGATGAAAGATAGAATCACAGTAATTTTTTTGTTATATTTACGTTCATATAAAAAAATGAATACAACCTTCTGATAAGGCACCTTGAATAATATGTTTTTGTTTTTTTTTTAATTTATCTGTCATGATTAGTTAAAAGCGCCTTGTAGCAACACCTTTCAGGCCACCAGGTTGTGAAGTTCAGCTCCCTGCAGTTTTAGTATGGAGTCTGCTACATGTCTACGGTGAGAAGTGTTTTTAAGATATTAATAAATATCATGTTCCACTTTGATTATCTTGTATCTGGTTTTAAATGTTAGTATGTGATTAATAAAGCATATGGAGTTTCTCCATTTGTAATTACTCATTATATGAACAGAAATCTGAAGCTGAAACAGGAAGCTCCAACCCGGAGGGCGGTGCACTGTTGGACGGACCAATCGGAGTCTGCGCTGCGGGACTGTTTTGATCACGGGAAATGTTTCACGTGGCCGCCAGAGACATTGATGAATACACAGACTCAGTCTGTGGATTTATCAGGAAATGCGTGGAAGATGTCGTCCCATCCAGAACAGTCAAATCCTTCCCAAATCAAAAACCCTGGATTAACGGAGATGTTCGCGCGGCACTGGCGGCACGGAACACCGCCTTTGCCTCCGCGAACACATCGGACTACAAACACGCACATTACCAACTCCGGAAGACGATCAAAGCAGCCAAACGTGAGTACAGGGACAGGGTGGAGCAACAGTTTGACAACCCTCGGAGTATGTGGCAGGGACTAAACACGATCACAGACTTTAGAGGGAAAACCAGCACACCGCAGACCACGGCCTCTCTGTGTGAGGATCTAAACGTATTCTACGCTAGATTCGACACAGCGAACACCATGAGACCGGACAGTGTGCGCACCGCGGATGACGTCAGTGCGCACACTGTGTCTGAGGAGGATGTGCGGAAGTGCTTCAGGAAGGTGAACGCACGCAAAGCTACTGGTCCGGACGGGATTCCCGGCCGCGTCCTCAGGTCATGCGCGGCTCAGCTGGCTGGAGTGTTCACGCACATCTTCAACCTTTCCCTCTCTCTGTCTGTAGTCCCAGCCTGCTTCAAAATGGCCACCATCGTCCCTGTACCCAAATCCTCCACCATCTCCTCATTGAACGACTGGCAACCTGTAGCCCTGACCCCCATCGTAAGCAAATGCTTCGAGAAGCTGGTCAGGGACTTCATCTGCTCTGCACTACCCGACTCACTGGACCCTCTACAGTTCGCATACCGCCACAACAGGTCCACTGATGATGCCATAGCCCTGACACTACACACTGCCCTGTCACACCTGGAGAAGAGAGACACGTATGTGAGGATGCTGTTTGTAGATTACAGCTCAGCATTCAATACCATCGTTCCCTCGAAGCTGGACAGGAAACTGCAGGATCTAGGACTGAGCAGCTCCCTCTGCAGCTGGATCCTTAGCTTCCTGTCTGACAGACGCCAGGTGGTCAGACTGGGCAGCATCACCTCATCCCCCATCACACTGAACACTGGTGCTCCACAGGGGTGTGTACTGAGCCCTCTCCTGTACTCACTCTACACCTACGACTGCACAGCCACTAACAGCTCCAACATCATTGTGAAGTTTGCGGACGACACTACAGTGGTGGGTCTTATCACCAACGGTGATGAGACAGCTTACAGGGAGGAGGTCAGCGCCCTGACCCACTGGTGTCAAGACAACCATCTCACCCTCAACGTCGCAAAGACAAAGGAGTTGATAGTGGACTTCCGGAGGTGCAGAGAAGTACACACCCCCATCACCATCAACGGCGCTGCTGTGGAGAGAGTGAGCAGCTTCCGGTTCCTTGGCGTACACCTGGCTGAGGATCTTACGTGGTCAGTACACACAAACAAAACAGTGAAGAAGGCGCAGCAGCGCCTCTTCTTTCTCAGGAGACTGAAAAGATTCGGCATGAGCCCCCGCATCCTCAGGACCTTCTATCACTGTGCCATTGAGAGCATCCTCACTGGATGCATCACCACCTGGTATGGCAACAGCACCGCCTACAACCGCAAAGCTCTCCAGCGAGTAGTGCGGTGCTCTGAACGGATAATTGGAGGTGAGCTTCCCTCCCTCCAAGACATCTACAGGAAGCGGTGCCTGAGGAAAGCGGGGAGGATCATCAAGGACTCCAGTCACCCCAGCCATAAACTGTTCAGACTGCTTCCATCAGGAAGGAGGTTCTGCAGCATCCGGTCCCGTACCAGCAGACTGAGAGACAGCTTCTTCCATCAGGCCATCAGACTGCTGAACACGTCATAGACACCTCAGCTTCACTACTGGAACTTCAACATTATGCACTCCACACTGTATATAAATGCCACTTGTTTTGCACATATTCAACTCTGTATATTTTATATATTTTATTATTATTATTATTATTATTATTATTATTATTATTATTTATTTATTTTTTTAATTTTTTTTTAACTATTTAATTTGTAAAAATGTGCATACACACACACACCACACACACACACACGTAGGAAAATATTTAGTATACACATCCAGAAATGCATACACTATTATATATTGTACATATATTTATTAGTTTCAGGTTGGCCATTCTTGTATTTTGCTCGTTTGTGTTGTTGTGTTTGCACATCTCTTGCTTGTGGGGCTCGCACACAAGAATTTCACTCGCATGTGCTGTGCCAGTGTGCCTGCACATGTGATGTGACAATAAAAAGTGATTTGATTTGATTTGATTTGATTTTGATTTGAAATCTAGTTTTAAGTGTTCGCAAGCTCTTTTGAAAGACCCTTGAAGATCTGCTGGAATGGGATGTAAGCAATGTTTTATAAATTTATAACTGTTTTGTTTTATAATGTTTTATCCATGGTTCTTAAAGAAACCAATTTAAAATTGGGCCTGCAAAAGCAGAATTGTTCTGACAAAAGACAAAAAATGAAGCAGAATGCCCGAGAACTCACTAATGGACCTACAGTGGTTCATAAAGCATGATGGCTGCTACTGTAAATATTTCTCAGCTTTCCAAATGAGCAGTTCTCTTAGTGAAAAGCTTTACCTAATGAGTTAAATTCACATTGATGCACTTAACGAACTCACAGAACTGCGGCGTTGCAGAATAACTGTGCTGGAGAACAGCCAGAGTTATTGATTGTGGTGAAGTGTTGGTGGACCTGAGCGGGGTTGAGCTGCAACATTCACACTGCCTGAATTTGAGAGGCTGTTTAGTTGGTTAACACTGGCACCCCAGAGCCCTTCTCTTACAGCGTTAGTCCTGCTGATAACAAAATTAAGCAACCTGTAAATTTCTGCCAAATACAAAATAATTAACTTTTTGTTGTTTCATTTCATTTATACTGTGTTGATCATTTGGAAATTACTTTAAAAAGTTGTAGTTGTGGGCCAGCTTGCTGGTGAGGTGGTTACCACTGTTGCCTCAGAGCAAGAAGATCCTGGCTGTTAATTCTTCCATGTCCTCCTGAGTTAATGAATACATCACATGACCCCTTATGAGGCTTGGTCAGCAGCTTGCTGCCATGTTTATATGATGACATGAATGAATTTAACATAGCTCCTGGCTGCCTGTCAACTTACACTCACTGGCCACCTCATTAGGTACACATTGTAGATACTGGGTTGGACGCCTTTTTGCCTTTAGAACTGCGTTTATTAATGTTTATGGTACAGAAAATGGTGCAGGAAACATTCCTCAGTCCAACTTTATAACATCACACAGTTGCTCCTTTGTTGGGTGCATATGCATTATGTGAATTCAGGCTGTAGTGTTTAAAGCAGGGGTCGGCAACCCTGGGCACGCGTGCCACAGCTGGCACACAAAGGGTTAACTGATGGCACAATGGTGATTTTTAGTTTTTATGGGCTGATGTTTTTTTGGGTTTTTGTTTTTGTTTTTTTGCTTCTTTGTTGTTGTTTTTTGTAGCGGTATAAACAATAAGAGGTGGTGGATTGGCCAGATGCTGGCCGATGTATAAAATAAAGGTGGATGAAGGAAAGGGGAGGCAGGAGGAAGAGAGACCAGAGGCGATTGTCAGGTGAACTGAACTTCAGGTAAGAAGTTATGAACTGCAGTCTATCTGGGTCAGATATAAACCAAGTTTAGGTGGAGTTTATTTTTGTTGTCAGTTGCAATAACTAGTAATAGCAATAACTAGCTAGCATGACGGAGTTACTATACAGCTGGGTGCTATGATGTTACTGATAGTGAACTTTATTTTATTCATAAGGTTAGTTAGTAGAGTTTCCAACCGTCCCGTAAAAAACAGAATCGTCTCGTATTCAGAGAAAATATTACGTGTTTCGTATTGAGGTGAAAAGGAACAGTTTGTCCCGGACTTTAGCTACAATGAAAAAGACACAAAGCTGGAGTTATTCTGTCGTTACGCTGCACAGCTGCCTCTTCTTCTCTCATTCTCTCCCCTCCCTTTCCTGTTGCTACTTCAATCATGAAACTGATTGATGATCAGCTGATCGGCTTTTCCCTCTTGTTTATTTATCGTCCACCGGAAAGAGGAAACCAGCGGATGTCGCGCTAAACAACAGCAGCACGTTTAAGCTTGATCAGCTGTTGTTAGAATTTATTTAATATTAATTTCTAGTATCATCTGATGTTTGCTGGAGCCACAGCTGTAAAGCTGCTGGTCATGATATCGGTTTGGATATGTGGTGAGAGGGAAACATGAAGATGAAACCAGGAGATGTCCTTACTGAATCATCAGAGCTGAACAGGTGATGGAGAAACAGGTTTACCTTTTAGGTGATATGAATGAGTTGAAGGGAAGTTATGAACTGTTTCTGAGAGACAAACAACACCAGGATCCTTTTTTATGTAGCTGACAGCTGGTAACTGTGCAGGGGTGGGTCTAGCAAAGTGTTGCCAGGGGGTCATGTAGGGCATTAACAGGGAAAGGGGGGCACAAGGAAATACCTTTCTTTCTTATTCTCATTTAAAATGTCTAGCTTTTAATAAATGATTATCTGAATCTTACAACCAAAGTTTTTATCTCATGTAAAATAGAAATCATACATATACCAACAAGACAGTGTACATCACTGTCGCAACAGCGTATGTTTTCATTCAAAGGCTTTATGGCTTTTCCTATAATACCTGGTGGGCCGGTCTCTAGTCAAAATGCCCGGGCCGATTTTTTTGTCCCAGTCCAGCCCCGGGCACGACACGCAGTGAATTAATCTGAGAAGGTGCATTAAAAAATAAGCGGTGCACATCACAAATTAGCTCGCATAGACACATTAGTTAACACATTAGTTGTGCCGCTTCTTAATGACGGTATCTTAGCTAACAACCCCAACTATCAGATTCAACTTGTAATTGGCTAAAAATAACTTACCGGTGAGAGGGACGTTGCTAGCTGGCAGTTTTTTCAAGCAATGTTGAAATTTCCACTTCAAAAGCTTCAGGAGCTCTCCGCTCAGCGCAGCATCAGCACCACGTAAATACATGGATACATCCAAAGACTCGAGACAGAATTCACAATGTGTTTTCTGGATTTTCAGGTGTATGGACCAATGTTTTCTTTTCTGATCAAACCAGAAAGCTTTCATGAGCAGCTGGATTTGTCTTGCATTAACTGGCTGGACACAGAGGACATCGAAATGCAGCTGATTGAAGTGAAAACCTCGACTTGCAGTTTGCAGAACTACGAACAAGCTGGAATTCACAGCTGTGCGTGTTCATGGAGCTTGCATTTTCAACTGCTGGACATCACTACCTGACAAGGTTAACTGTCTTCAGAACATTTCAGGGACATTATTTACAGTATTTGGCTCTACATATCTGTGTGAGCAGATTTTCTCTCACGAGTTCTCAGGTAACCGTCTGAATGCTGGACACTCGGAGACGTGTGTGTCTGAGTGGGAGACCAGAGATCACATTAACATCCCTGTATTAACAAACATGCCATATTGGCCCAGTTTATTTTTCTTATCATTGTTGTGATGAGACCATAAATAGCATTTGTATTTTCTGTGTTACAGTTCATTTGCTGTTATGGAGTTTTTGTTATGGATAAAAAGTGTCTTTTTTTTTTTTGTTTCAGAATAGCTGATAACTATTTGCTGATAGCTGCCAAATATAAAATAAAATATTTTATATTTGTATTTGTATATTGTATATATGTTTATATTTGTATATATTATATTTGTATATAATATATACAAATATAATTCTATAAAGTTATTCTATATAGTGTGTAACTGTTGATATAGAGTGTTATTAAACCAGGGGATGTTTTGTCAATCTTCCCAAGTTTTACCGAGCTCATGTGAAACTCAGTTTTCTGTACTTGCCTGACAAGAGTGGCACTCTGTGTGATCTTCTGGTTCTGTAGCTCATCTGCTTCAAGATTTGGCGTATTATGTGTTCTAAGAGCTTTTCTGCATACCTTGGTTGTTACAAGTGGTTATTTGAGTTATTATTGCCTTCTTACCAGCTTGGAGCAGTCTTGTCATTCTCCTTTGACCTCTATCATAAGCAAGGCATTTCCACCCAGAGTACTGCTACACCCTGGATGTTTTCTCTTTTCAGACCAAGCACTATAAACCCTGCAGATGGAGGTGTGGGAAGATCCCAGTAGATCAGCAGTATCTGATCACCAGCAACCATGTCACATTCAAAGTCACTTAAATTCGCTTTCTTCTCACTTTTGATACTCACTTTGATCTCCAGCAGGTCATCTTGAACTTGCCTACATGATTAAAAGTTGCTGCCACGTGGTTTGCTGATCAGAAATCTGCCTTAACTGGCAGTGGAACATGTATAGCTAAGGATGTAGCTAATGAGTGTGTTCTTCACTACCATACTGTGCAAATATGTTTAAGGGACTGTTAAAATTCCAGCTGAGCAAAAGTACAGAGATAGCATCAGCAAATACATGAAAGCATTAAGTCAAACACCTATTCACCACAAATACAATGTAAAAAATAATGTACTACAGATACTGTATGTACTAAACATCTTAATCAAAGGATTTGGCTAAAGAGGTTTCAAGTTATCATTCTTGATGCACAATTTTAACATTTGTTGAATTATTTATTTAATTGTTTTTCCTTCTAGTGGCAAATGAAGAAGACAGCTCAGCAAGACCTCAGGCCAGTTTTGCACGTAAGTATCACCATTGTTATACTTCATTGTTATTCAACTCATCACATTTCCATCCATCCAAGTTTTTGAGATATTTAAAGAGTTCTGACCAACTCAATAAAATGAATATAAGAAAGTGCTGAAAGTCTGTTTTGAAATATTTGCAACCATACTTCATATTTCTTTGTTATTGTTATGACAATAGATTTTTATAGGAAGTCTTTTCTGCAGAGATAATTTAGAGACAGTTTGGCCTGACCAGAAAGTTAAAGGGTTAAAAAGTGTTTTGTAAATAATAGAGACTTAAACTGAAGATATGTAATAATATGTTAGAATATATTTGCAGTAATGGATTTCCTCATGCAAATGTATGGATGTAGGAGTGGTTAATTAACTGAAAAACCTATAACTGAGCAAAAAAGTTGCCTCCTCTCCTCTTAAGTGAGCGCACTGGCACTAATGACAATCATCCACATGAGGGCAGTATTACAGAGGCGCTGAAATCTGTCACTCCCTTTCAGTGAAACGTACTCCTGCAGCCAATGCTTCAATATCTTTTGTGAAACAACACCTTGAAACAAATTAACGGTTTATTCACTGTATGAAATGACTGTGACACCAGCAGGCTTTTGTTTTATTTAGGCTCAAAGTCCCAGAGTGCTTTGTGGAATGCCATCACTGCAGGGATGGGGATCAAAGGCAAAGAGCAGAAGCCCCCCCTGAATGACCCACGGAGTCCTGAAGAGATTCTGGCCGATGATCTTCCTCCAGCAGATGAACCAGATGCCACAGAGAAAACTGCCATCAGGTTTGCTGCTGTCAGAAATATCCCAGTAATGATGCCAGAACAAGTAATGCTCATTATATGTTAATTATCATGAAATGCATCCTGCGTGGTGCTACAGTGGGACATCAGCAGCCATGTTCATCTTATTATCTTACAATGTGGCAGCGTGCACCATCAGGCATTGCTCTGTATTTTGTATTTGTTTTCTGTTTTTGGATCAGAATGAACTTGAGCAGGCGATATTTAAAGTTGAACCTCTTCAGGTTTGTTTTTTTTGTTAATGAAGAAGATAATCTCCTGTCTGACATTTAGCTGATGCACACACATACGCATGCACACTCACATTTACTCTGTTAATTGCTATTTAAGGCTGCTGACCTCGAGGGACTTGGGCGTGATTGATTCCACCTTGATAACAAGGACTTCAAACTACCATTAACATAATTTGTTGTCACTTTTAGAATATTGCTTGTCTTTTAACACCTGATTCCAATTAACCTTGATGGCCCTGGAGACGGCAATATGTCTCAGTTGGCAACAAGTAAGCATTTGTCAGAGGATACTAAAAGTGCACTTTAGTACTTGATAACAAGATTTTAATAGTACAGAAAATAGACAGGGAGTTATGGCCAGATGATTTTCACTAGTTTTCCCAATATTTTGGTTTAGCAAGTCCTCACAGAGATCACAATTTTACAATTTATCGGGTGCTCAGTTTGTGACTTCTCAAATCCCATCCAAGTGTTGTTTTCGGGTTTTCCTTCGTTTCCAGTCTGCAGTAACAAATGCTTCCTCTCCAGCTCTTCTCTATGTTATCTCAAATTACAGTGTCGTTGTTCTCTGCCAGTCTCCCCTGGAACACAGATCCCTTTTCCAGAGTAGGGTGGTGACAAGGAGAAAGTGATTTTCCACTTGACTGGACATAGGCTAGTCCTTTAGTTAAAACCTATAGCTCAGATTAAAAAAGAAAACACTGGGGCAGCTGAAAGCACTCCTACCTTCCATAGAGGAAACAGTTCATTTGTCATTTAGCCATAGCTTTAGCCTCAATCAGAGTGCGGGAACAATTGCCAAGCATGAGGCTGTTCATCCTTGGCTGAAGATGAACAGTTTGCCTATGTTTTTCAAGAACTGGCAAGGGAATGATTCTTTTCAATAGCGCTAACAGTTTAAAACAAATAAAATATGCTAGGAATTACTCCAGTCTTTTTTTTGTTTTTTTTTTACTAAAATGTGTTGGCTGGTGAAATAGTGATAGCAGGTGGTGAATGTTAGCTGTGGAAAAGGGCAATGTTATGCTTACAATGATTTATACTGTTCAATGATTACCTTTGTCCTGATCCTACTGAAAGTCAGGGGACGTCTTCGGCCATGTCAGCTGTGGTTAATACAGGCCAAAACTGCAGGGAGTCACAGGGATATACATCTTAATGACAACTAGCCAGATTATGGCACAGGGTGATTAAATGACACTGGAACTAGCAGTAATCCATGGAATGATGTAACTACAGTGTCACCTCCGAGGCCGGTTCTGGCCGATATCCTCCGGGTGATGATAATTAGATTTATTGGAGAATAGAGCAAGATCACATGATGTTTAGCAGGAAGGATTGGAGAGCCTTAAAACATATTGACTGTCATAAACTGGACTTAGTTGAATATAATTTAATTGTTTTCTAGTCAATCCCACAGTTACTTGATTACCTGATTTTCTTTTTCAATCTGAAAGGTCGCCTGGTGCTTACGTGGCTGCTGTTGCAACTGGTTTAGGATTGCAGTTTACACACAAACACACACACACACAAACTGGGAGGACTAAAACACAATATTGAGCCATTAGTATATAAACACACGGTGACTCATCTGCTCGGCTGGTGCCACGCTGTTTCTTCTGTTCATTATGGAAACCATATTCTGTTAAAGCACTGGCTACCAATTGAATAGATAGCAGTTTGCATTCATGCAGAGGGGGAAACCTGTGATTTTTATGCAGAATCAAATTGTTTTGTCTTTTTTTTTTTTTTGGATCCTGCAGAATTTGCCATGTCAGAAGATGATAGATTGCCATTGCATTCATTTTCCTAATTGCTGGAACTTGATATATGCAACACAAACACGATATTAGTGTGCAAGAGTTTCTGAACCATCATTTTGATCAGCACTTACTCTCTATCTGAATCAATCGTTTCTTTAATTGATTAACTTTTTTTTCTTTTCAAAATTACTGCTTTGAAAGCCAAATCTTTGAAGAGGTATGATACAAAAAAGCCATTAGGATTAGTTTGTTATCGTCCCATAGGAGGAAGAGTGAAAGATTTTGGGAAGAGGTTGTTATTCATTAGCTAGAATTGCCTTTTTATTAGAAACTAATTTCCATTATATTCCAGTCTTATTACACTAATGGTCCTTTGAGATTTAGTGCTAGATTTATAACTGTGCTTTTTTTTCTGAACCCCTTTTTTTTGACAGTCCTTATGGATAGGTAGTGACTGATAGGAATGCACTAAAAATTCATGTCAAGTCTATGTTTCACCAAATGAAGGCATTTTCAAAAACAGCAGAAAAAAAAGATAAATAGAGGGTAGTGAAAACGATTACAAGGGTGGCTAGATGCTTACCAAATGATGAGAAAAACAGACTCAGCACAGACAAACATTCAATAAATGTACACATGCAGCCAAAACCTGGACAGGCACTCTTTTGAGGTCCTCAGTTGGATTTGGCAACTGCTTAATTGGATGCTGTTCGCTGCTGTGAACATTGCACAGCTGATTAAGGTGGCTGTCTTCATCGTGCCATCCAACAGTTTCTGAGGCTGACCCTTCCACTGGCTGCAGCCGCAGATTCGCAGCCCCCCGCTGACATCTTCCCCGCAGCAACAAGCTCCATCACTAGCCTTACTAGCGGGTTAATGAGGGTCTGCTGGGAAAAGTCACTGCTGCGTAGCACATATTTCTTGATATTATACAGCTTGATATGGAGTATAGTTTTATGTGTAGCAGGGAGAAAAGTCAAACTTTAAAATATGCAGAACGCAGTGTCGTCCAAAGTCTGAATCTTTACTGTCTACAGCCGTTTTCTTTCTTCTTACATATAGATCAGTAGATGCATTAGGGTGACTTGCAGGAGTAGTCATAATGTATTATTTTTAGAAAATTCAAATGTTAATGGGATAGAAAGATACTGCATTTTACTTTAGGACGAAATAGGTGTATAAATCCCCAAAATAAAGTTAACCAAGTTTTTTAAATTATTTGCTTTTGCACAATAAGGGTAAAAATGTGTGTCTGCATTGCCATCCACTGTAGTAATTAAATAAAATGACATTTGAAAGTAGACTAAAAATTCCACAGAGACAATTTCTATGATTCTGCCCATTCCCTTAGCTCATTCCCTTTAACCTCACTCAGTAATAGTGTCTTCTCTCTGCTTGCATAACAGCTTTTAAATACACTGTGCATTATAATCACCCATTACATGAGTACTCCTCTCTTTAGCATAAATGTAGCATAAATTTCCAGCAGCATTTGTCACTTTAAGCTGTTATTTACAGTAAGTGCAACATTTCCTTAGCTTTATCCCTGTGCAGTAAATCACCATCTATCATAGACTTTTTAAGGGAATATTAGAGGCATAACAACAGAGGTGTGATGGGGGAAAGAACCACAAATATCGACAAGATTGCCTGCCCTCATAAAAACTTTAAAACTTTAATTTAAATTATTTTTAAAGTATTAATTTGGATTTTATTATATAGTAACCATCATTTTACCCCTGTCTGACAATAATATTATCCACCATAAGTTTCTTTCACTGCTTGAGGTTTATGGAAGCTATTTTAATTTTTAGATAAATACCAAAATGCTTTACATGACAACTAGAAAAAAACCCATTAATAGAATTGTTTCAGAGACATTTCATGGTACATAATAAATAAGAGATAATAATTTTTAAAGACTGACATTCATAAAATTATAGTGTTGTGCAAAAGTCCCACATTTCTCTATATTTTGCTTCAAAGGAGCCAGAATCCAAGATTCTTCCAAGGTTTCTTTTGGACATTTTTCTGCTGTTTAATTTATTTTCAGTCCAGTCTTTGCACTTCACCATTTTTTAGAATATCTTGGTTTGTTAGATCACTTAATGTTGCTCTATGAATGGACTGGCCTCCCTAGAGCCTGAACATCCCACTGTTAAGTAGTGGAGTAGCAATAAGCAAAACATGTTTAAATTGAATGAGTTTAAGTAATACTTTTTGTGTTTTTGAAAATGACTGAAATTACCTAAAAATAGTCAATAGTATTTTTAGTACAAGATCTGCACTTGTAAGCTCCATTTAGCTCTCTGAGAGGTTAAACAGTCTGTATTTAGTTTGTAGTTGTCTCTCAAACAGATTAATGCCCTGTTAACCCCTCCTGTTACCATAGTTATCTACAACTAATGAGCTTACACAACCTCCTGTTCTCTGTCTGTTCAGTGTGGATGGCAAATAAATAAGGGCTACTGAGGACAAGCTGAGAATTTAGCAAGTCACCGTAACAGAATTTCTGATGTGAAATTTTTAAAATGGAAGTTTCCAGACACTTTCAAATCCTCTTGTAAACACCTTAAATAATATGTATGTGTAACAAAAAATGTTAATTACTATTATGCAATTTACCACTGAAGGCTATTGTTATGCAGAGTATCAAGAGAGAGGTTCAAGAGTCATCCTCTGGGACCATGAATAGCTGTACAAAAAAGGCCCAAAGAGTGAATAGAATGACACGACAGCAGAAAAGTTTTTTGCCCCAGTTAGATCCTTTAGAGGGGCACAAAACCCCCCAGATTAAGCTGCCGTAATCAGCTGGACTTTTTCAACCATACATATGGAAGTGAAGGCTTGTCCTTGTGTAAACTGCTTTTACATTATGCGAGCTTGACCACATTAATCCTTAACCCTGGGTTTCTCTTCAGATGTTCCATCACCTCTGACTTATCTGAATCAGTCGTGGGGATGGAGAAATAGCAAATTTCTTGTCTGAAGTAATTCTCAACCTCCATCATTTTGCAAATAAATATAGCTTTACAGCTGGGTGCCCTCAATTTCTCCCACCCATCTCTGTATCTACAGTACTTCCAATACAAAACCAGAAATGAAGCAGTGATGCGTAATCATATTTTGTGATTCATGATCTCTACTAAAACGTGGTCATTACTGCAAAGGCGCCTGCTATTTTGATGCATAGATATCCTTATCGACTCTCCCAGAAATTTAAATGAGATTTGAATTTTTCATGTACCGCCAAATGGCCAGAGCTGTTAATGTCTTGATTTCGATGTGTGAGCTTTAAGAAGACTCAAGCACTCTGACAAGGAAGCTGTAGCAGAGTGTAATATTCAGCAGATCCTTGCAAATAATTCATTTTTGTAAAACAGGATTAATTGGAATTCCTTTTTTTGGCGAACAGCTTTTGTAATTGTAATTATCAGGGACTTTCAGTATTTAGTTTCATTATGTGAAGGACCATCATCGCTTTTTTGCTTTTGTTGGTTCATCATATTTGTTTTACCCTGTTACACTCGACACATTTTGCTTGTTATGTGTGTTTGTGCATCTTTGCTCACCCTGTTAAATATTCTCAATTTTATAGTCAAATTCGCTGGCAACAGTGGCACAGAGGATGACTCAGCAGCAAGCAAAAGAATTCCCAATACTTCATCACATACTCATCGTTGTTGTATCGCGTTCTCCTGCAATTCAGTGGCACAAACACGGCACATTACTACAGTGCTTTTTTGCTGGAAGGTGTTTCATTCATCAGGTGGCAATGTAATTAAAGTGTTGTCTGAGATTCTTTTGGTGCAAAGGCTGGAGGCTACTTAACCAGGCTGCATTCTTTATCATAGCATTTCATAAATCACTGAGCGTTTTTCTAGTCAGTGTGAGTTGCTATAAATATTTTCTCCTTAAACCTCTAGTAACGGTAAAACAATTTGTCAATAATTAACCAAAGCTACAACGAGTTGTCAGGTAATTAAATGTGACTGAGCGATCCAAAGATAGTTTATGCCAAAGGGGGGTTTATTGTTATAAACATCTCTCGGAGATAATTAAAGATGATTCAATGCTTTCTTGTTTACTTCCCATGCCTACATTTATTGCTAGTGCTTGAAACAGTCTGTCGTTTATGTTCTAAGATCAGGTTTGGGTCTGCCGTATGTCTAACCTTAAACAAATGTTGTAGGTAGCCTATCCATCAAATTGTGGGCACCCTTGACATGAATTAGTTTGTACGATATGGCATCTAACTGTGTCTGAAGGAGAAAGTGTTATAGCAGCTCTGAACAGCCACATTTCAAGGTACCCTGAAAGGCTGGAAAGCACTTTCGACCTGTTTCCTCAATCATATTCATATTGTTGGACTTTTTTACGTATAAAACTGAGAGTAATTACAGGAGACTAATTTGCCAAATGACTGTGTGAGAAAAGGCTGCACATCTTGCCCTTCACTGCATAAAGTGGATGTTGATTCTGATATTTTATTGCATTATTGAAAAGGTGTAGGGGGTTGAATGTTCAGACACCTTAACCATGGTTTGATTGCTATCAGTACAATATTTCCAGCAGTTTCCATGTACAGCTATCATGGAATGCTATAATAATAGTAATGATAGCTGTAATTCTTACCCAAATTGTCCACAATTGTCAAAATTGTTCTACTGAGTGTGTTTTAAATGGAAATTTGACCCTTACCAAGGGTCCACACATTTTCTGATTTTCACAAGCTTCTCACCAAGAATCACAGATTTATTTGCCTTCTCGGCAACACACTTGATTCTTGGGTGCAGTGACTGCTGCACAGTTTAAATTGACCAGCTCCTTGAAATCATCGTTTTTGATGGAATCTTTGTGTTCCCGGTGCAGTATGACACCGCACATACAGACTACACGGTGCATACGATCCCTGGGGTGCAAATCTGTGAACCAGAAGCAGTCACTAGTGAAGTTGTCATTGTAGTTTCTGCTCAGGTTAACCTGCCATCTCTGAATGTGGCTTGATATCTCCTGGGGGCAGCATACCCTCACAGACAGGTAGAAGAATTGTTACAAAGAATGGTATGAAGAAAGGCAGCCAGGAAAGGAAAGAATCTGAAAGGAAAGGAAAAAACAGATGCATAAACGCACCTTTAAAGAGGACATCAGCAGGTTCGTGGCACTCAGGCAAACCTCTTTTCTGTCCTCATGGAGGACGCATCTCACCAGATGAAAGAAAGAGCCCCTTTGAGGTGGCGCCCCGGCATTATCCCTACATCCTGCATCAAGTAATTGAAAGACCTTAGAGTATGGTAAGGGGCTCAGGGGAGCAGATAAGGGGGGTGAGTCATCCTAGCAATCTTCCAGTTGGACTTGGAAAAGGATAAATAAACGAAACCTAAGAAAATAACTAATATGCTTCACTAGTTGTTAAGCAAGCACAAAAAGTTTAGTATGCTTGTATAGAATATATTTCCAGCACACAATGCACCATGCACGATGCAGGTTTAAAATAGACTATCCAGCACTGAGGACTTACTACTTTGTAGGTAATTACAGACAAAGCTTTTTATTTTATACGAGGATACCACACTATATATGCAAGTCTGTGTAGAACGATGGGTATGAGTCTTATAAAGTTGTGACAGTATTATACTTATTGCTGGCTTGGCTGACATTTCTGCCCACAAGAGCTTGGCAGAGAGCACTGCGGTGTTTAGATACTGTAGAGTGTTTTTGTTAGAGAAAGCAAGGAAAATAAACAAAGGGAATAATATTCCATGTTTTAAATTGCTCCATTTTTAGGGGGCTGAATGTGGGGCGGTCCTGAATGTGCTCGATGGATCAAAGTAATCTCTGTCAAATCAGTGTCAGCACACTCTCTGCATGCTATTTAATCCCTCTTGGCATGGCATCTAATATGTTGCACTGAACATGCATTATCTACATTTCAGCTGTCATAAAGCTGCCACATTTTTAGTGAATGAGTTAAATGTTGAGCGACTGCATTTGTAAATTAGATGCTTAAAAAAAGATAATGCTGTGTCACTGTTTTGACATTTCAAAAGAAAATGTCCTCTTGCAAGTATTTTTCTTTTTTTTTAAACCAGCAAATTCTACACAGGAATTCACCGCACTTGCGCTTTCGTCTTCTCCTAAAGGCTTTTTTCCTTTTCCTCATGTCTGTCCCCACTCATTTTTCTTCCTCACTCCCTCCAGTTTTCCAGTAGATGAAACAGAACATGGTTTCTCATTATCAGCCAGACTCCTCCCTCTCTTTGACTGGTGCTCTTTTTCCCCTCCCTCCCTCATGTGCGGAGGGCTCGGCAGTGAACGTTAATCCCGGATTGCGCTGCCCTGCCGTCTGCATCCCGTTGTTGCTGGGAGAGCATGGCACGGCTCCAGGACCCCTGCGCTGACACGACAGAGAAGTGAATGAGTAACAGAGAAAGAGAGGGAGAGAGGAAAGAGGTACAGTTGGACTGCTTCATGACTACCACAGCTGCTTGAGTGTTATTTAGTTTCAGTCACACACTCTCTATCACATAACTAGAGGGAAAAGAGAGAAACAGGAGGGATGGCAGCCAGTTTGTCGCAGCTGTGGGAACTACTGTAAGAGAGGAAACCTCGGTCACATCCCGGGTTCCAACACATCGCAGCACTTCTCTTCTTTGCGTTGCACCTTCCTCACTGTTCACATTTGACAGGGATTAAACTTTTTTTTGATCTGTTGCTGGCAAATCTGTAACTCCGTCAGACATGGAGTCTCCCACCAAAGAGATTGAGGAGTTTGAAAGCACGGCCCTGAAGTACCTCCAGCCAGAACAGATAGAGAAGATTTGGCTCCGGCTCCGGGGATTGTGAGTATATCCACTTTTATTCTTTTCAACAAGTGTGTGAAGCAGCACTGTGCATGCTTCAGCGTGTTTGAATGAGGCATTTGATGTTTAGAAGTGAGTTGATCTGCAATCGTGTGAATTATTCACACATTTTGACAAAAAAAGAGGCACAGTTTCTGTCGCCTTTATTATGGTTGTTATTATAAAAGTGTGACCATCACACTCATTTCTTAGTTTCAGTTGTGTTGTGTGTATGTCAATTTATGGGAGACAGAACCCAGAGTGAAAATGTAAAATGGAAAGAAAAACAGAGAGGGAGCGTGTGTATGTAATTACTCAGGCCAAACATAACCATACATTTCCAAATGGTTTGTTTGCCTAACTGAACAGGAAGGAAGAAGAACATCGGAGCTCGAGTGTTGCTCACTCTTGTGCAAGAAAATCTTTACTCTCCTTAACTTTTCATTATGTTTTCACTGTCTCATCAGATGTGCAATAAACACCTGCTGCCCATGCAGACTTGTGCAGCATGTCTGTACATTTAAACCTCAGTGGCTAAAAGAGTGTATTTTTCAGATACTGAGGTGTGTCATGGGGTTCATTCTTTTTTTCTTTTAACATTTGCTGCTGGTTTCATTAAAGATTCTTACTTACTTTGTCACATTCACCACCAATCAACACCTCTATGACCTTTCTCCCTGAGAGGAAAGCACTTTATATGTAAGTTGAAGTGTGAAATGTTCTTTTATCCATTTTCAGTTCACATCATTCCTACTCAGCAGGGGGAGGAGACAGCACTGTTGCTAGGAGGGTTGGGCTATGAAGGATATCTTTAATGCTGCTGCTCAAGGTCTCAATGAAATACATTTCCCTCCTGCACATAAAGGCAGCAGTTAGAATTCCTGTAACTCTAATACCAAATATTTTAGTTACTTTTTATTTGCCAGTATTTAATTATATAGCTCCGTGAGTATGCATTGTTTATCTCTCCTGTGTTAAAAGCTTGATGTTCCACCACCATCCTCTGCCACATTTAGTTTCCTTGGATGACTTCATTGTCTCTTCAATTTGCTCACTGTCATAACCATCTGTCTTTTTGGATAATTGATGGATAGTGAGTCAGATGAATGTAACGGGAGCTCAAGCCTTTCCCCCCCCCTTCCTTCTTTTTCTTTTTTTAAAGGGCTACACAGCAGTTGGCTGGGTGCTCTGAGGGCTCCTGTAGTGTGTCAGAGATCACATTAGCCTTTAATCTCACAAAAAGCCTCTGTCTAAAAAGAGTGAGCCCCCAACTGACAGGCAGCACCCACAGATGTTGACACAGACTCACAACATAAACTTGCAGAGTATATTTTCTGTGCTTAATAGGGATTAGATAACATGTTGCAGCATTGAGGTGTTTGCGACTGCGAAAGGATGACTGTGCATGTGTTCGAGTGGGTGATATAGATTGTGGACATGTTTGAGTCCACTTGGGGATATTTACTATAGGTGCTGCTAGCTTACCCTAGATTTGTTTGTCAGCTGTGTGATTTGTATGTGAGTTTGCTGGTTGACACAGCACAGTTTCTGGCACAGTGTACTCCACAGAGTGTACCAAACATGTGTGGATTGACAGAGCATATGTTTTGGACAGTTATCTCTATGCTCGGTCTTCAATGATGAGGAGTACACCATGGTCACCAGCCTGTAACAGATGGCCCTTGTTTTTATATGTAATATATCAGTGAGTGCACTGGAGCACACTGGCGTGCACTGAATAAGCCCCTAAAATGGTTTTGCAGGTGCTGTCCACAGATCATTGCTTTCTCCTCATCTTCCTTTCTGACTGATTTTTCTCCAGTTTTTTGTTTTTGCTAGTATCCGTCACTACTGGTAGCACACACAGTACCTGGAGCTCATTCAAAATACATAAGTTGTCAATAGTCTTACTTCTCCAGGATATCACATCCATATGTGCTGTCATGTTGGTGTTGTCCTGAAAGTTTACTTTGTCTCTCAGCGGAGTCTTAAAAGTGTTGAGGAGGCACCAGGAGATGGGCTATTTAAAAAAAGTGTATCTGCTAGTTTGTGCAAAGAGGTTAAGGAGGTCTCCTGAAAGAACCGTTCAAAATGACCTGAAGGCACTAGCTCTTGTGTTTCTGAAAAGATGGTGAGAAACTGACTCCTTCAGTCGGACCTCTGATCACAGCCCATCAGAAATGTGCATATGAGTAGCCCACTTGAGAAAGGGCAGTGCTCCTCCTGTTATACGAAGTCACCAATACCAGCCCTGGTGCTGGGTTGATGCACTTCTAAGCCTTGTCCAGCTGTCCTTCAGTAAATCACAATTAGTGCTTTTTTCAATGGCTTGCAAGAAGGTTTGCTGGACCTGTACAATTTGAATGGGATGCAGGCATTATCTCGTGCTACTAGTAGTGACAAGGACACCCACAACAAAAACAAGAAAAAAAGCAGAGCAATAATCTTTGATCATTACCTGAAAAACCATCCCTAGTTTTTGGGTTGTCTTGTTGATGCCTTTCCAGACACTTGGGTTTGCACCAAAGCAAGTGAAATTGATTCACAATGGTTTAAGCTTGGTTACTAGAAATACTGATTTCTGTGAAGTTGAAGTGACTCTGTGTTAAACTGTGATGATCAAGTGTTCCTTGAATTATTTTGAGCAGTGTATTTTGCTTGTTATAGTTAAAAATACTTAACAGATTGTAAAATGATTAGTGAGACGATTAGTACTTAAATGATTAGAGCAAATATTTGTCATCCCATGTGTTGGATTCAGTTGTGGGATTGCCTAGTGCTGTTATCTTCAGTCAAAGTAATTGAGAAGAGCTAATATTACTGTAATGTTATAACTTTATTGTAAGCCTGATCATCCGGTATTTACTGTGCTTCCTTGGGAGGTTTATCGCTACAGGGTTTGAGAAAGATGTGATGCCACTGGCAGGCGACCAAATAAAACAAGTCTTTATATTAATTAAAATTGCAGAGCTCTGGTTTTATGTATGTTAATGTAAGTAAATAAATAGAAAATTTATTTTATGTGCAAACTGAAATGGAATTTCGCTTCAAAACTTTTTGGTAACCACAAATTATTAAATCTGTCCAAAAACATTGCAATATTTACCAGAACTTCCTCAGCTCTAGCTCTGCGCCTGCTATAAAACATGACATTCATTCTTATCCATTTCTTATGATGATATAAGATAGGCTAATACATCGACTAACTAAATGAATAACAATATATAATCATAGACAAAAGACAAAAATTATGTGCATAAGATATAATTGGTATATGGTAATATCATGACAAATAGTTGTGTGGACTTATACTGTATTAACTAAAAAAGCTACAAATAAACTATAAAGTATAAAATAAACTATAAAATACTTTATAACTAATGATATAGTAACAGAAAAGCAGAAGATATTTCTTTTTTTTTTTTTTTAAAAAGTATATTTTCATATGAGGACAAGGCTTTATTTTAAAGAACAGCACAATAAAGTCACCATTGCTTAAGAAAACACAAATGATACAAATTAAGTATATGGATAAAATGAACCAAAATGTTATGAGTCCATATGAGGGCAGAGAGTCTCAGGAGGTTAAAATATCAGCACCTTGCCATATAACTCTTTTGGCAAGATGTACAGGCCAGACAATGAGGTAAAAGTGTCATGAATTCTAATTTGAGCATTCCGATTGAATCTCTGTCTTATTTAGGACCACATTCAGTGTAAATATCTATCCCTCCATGCACTTTCTTCTGTTTATACGGGGGCAGGAGCCTAAGCAGAGAAGCCCCAAACTCCCTATCCTTGACCACCTCCTCCAGCTTGTCCGAGGGAAAACCAAGCAGTCCCAGGGTGGTCGAGAGATATAATCTCTCCAGCGACTCCTGGGTCTTCCCGGTGGGACATTCCCAAAACACCAACCCCAAGAGGCATCCTTGTCAGATGCCTGAAACACCTCAACTGGCTCCTTTTGATGCGGCAGCACTCTGAGCCTTTTCCAAATGGCTGAACTTCTCACCCTATCTCTAAGAGAGAGGCCAGCCACCCTTTGAAGAAAGCTCTTTTACCTATTTCTGTATCCTCAATCCTGTTCTTTTGGTCACTGCCTGAAGCTTGTGACCATAGGTGTGGTTAGGGATGTAGATTGACAGGTAAATTGAATGCTTCACTTTTACGCTCGGCTCTCTCTTCACCACAACGGACCAGTACAGCATCCGCATCACTGCAGCCGCAGCACCAATCCGTCAATTGACCTCCCACTCCCCTCTCCACCCACTCGTAACCCTTAGAAGTCCTCTACTTGGGTTAGTAACACCGGTACTGCAAACTGCTCCAGTGCGAGCTGGAGGACACCACCTGATGAAGCAAACAGAACCACATAATCTGCCACCACATCAAAGCGGTTGTGGGATTCATCGGGAAAGTAGCGGATGATACCGTGGAGACAAAGACTATCACAACGTTTCCCAACCAGAAGCCGTGGGTGGATAAAACCATCCGCGACGCTCTGAGATCCCGCACCGCTGCCTACAACACGGGACTCATGACGGGGGACATGGACCCGTACAAAGCCGCGTCATATAACGTGTGGAGGGCGGTGAAAGAGGCGAAGCAGCTCTACGGGAGGAAACTAGAGTCACAACTCCAACAGAGTGACTCTAGGAGCCTGTGGCGGGGACTAAGGACAATAACGGACTATAAAGCACCAACAACCGGTATGACGAACGCGGCTGTGACTCTGGCAGACGAGCTGAACACTTTCTATGCTCGCTTCGAGGCTGCAGCTAAGGACTCCAACAATGCTAATGCTAGCGGCGCTAACGGCTGCAGACAGGAAGATACTGCCAGCACCGGAAACGTGCTCGTCATCTCTGAGCATGAAGTAAGGAGAGCCTTCAAGAGAGTGAACACCAGGAAAGCAGCAGGACCAGACAGCATCCCAGGTCGTATCCTAAGAGACTGCGCATACCAGCTAGCTCCTGTGTTCACTGAGATATTCAACATCTCTTTATCTCAGTCGGTGATCCCCACATGCTTCAAAGAGTCCATCATTGTTCCTGTCCCAAAGAAACCCCACCCTGCTTCTCTCAGTGACTACCGCCCTGTAGCCCTCACCTCAGTAGTGATGAAGTGCTTTGAACGCCTGGTCAGAGACTTCATCATTTCTTCACTACCAGACACACTAGACCCACTACAGTTCGCTTACCGTCCAAATCGTTCCACAGACGATGCCATCTCTCATCTCCTCCACACATCACTCACTCACTTGGACACTAGAAAGGGGAATTATGTTAAAATGCTCTTCATAGACTACAGCTCTGCATTTAACACCATAATTCCCTCCACACTCACCACCAAGCTGGAGCATCTGGGACTCAGCTCATCTATGTGTCAGTGGATCTCCAACTTCCTAACTGGCAGACCACAGGCAGTAAGGATGGGCGGACATGTCTCAGCCTCCACCACTCTCAGCACTGGAGCCCCCCAGGGGTGTGTTCTGAGCCCCCTGCTGTACTCTTTGTACACATATGACTGTGTGGCCACTACCAGCTCCACCACCATCATCAAGTCCGCTCCGAGCTCCCTGACCTGCACTCAATCTACAGCAGGCGGTGCTGGACGAAGGCCAGGAAGATCGTGAAGGACCTCAGCCATCCCAACAACGGACTGTTCTCTCTGTTGAGGTCAGGAAAGCGATTCCACTGCCTGAAGACCAACACAGAGAGACTGAGGAGGAGCTTCTTCCCGCAGGCGATACGGTCTCTCAATCACACCACCACACAGTACTGACCCACACATATAGTTCTTACACACACACTGGACATTCTGGACATTGTTTCACTTCATCACTTAAATCACTTTAAGCATATTTGCACTGCACAAGACATAATGTGGATTGCACAACACTGGTCACTATGTTCTTCATTTCCAGTTAATACTTGTACAGCTGCTGTTATTGTGTATATATATATTTATTTATTTATTTATATTTCTTCATACATTCTTATATAGTTCTATACTGTGTATTGTGTATTTTGTTGTACAGTTATTTTATTTTCAACTTTAATTTATATATTTTATCTTATTCTTTCCCAGTTAACTTTACCCTTCATTCTAAATTGTGTTGTACAGTTATTTCATTTTTAACCTTAATTTATATTTCATTCCTTCCTAGTTAAATTTACCCTTTTTAATTTTTCATATTTATTTTCTATCTTATTCATAGCCTTTTTTTTTTCTTTTTTTTTTTTTTAGGTCACGAGCAGTTGTCTAAGCATTTCACTGCATATCGTACTGTGTATGACTGTGTACGTGACAAATAAAATTTGAATTTGAATTTGATTTGAAGCAGAGATGGGATTCTGAGACTGCCCAAGTTGAAGCCTTCCACCACTCGGCTACACCTAGAAATTCTGTCCATAAACTTTATGAACAGAATTGATGACAAAGGGCAGCCCTGGGGGAGTCTGACACCCACCAGGAATGAGTCTCACTTCCCTCAGTATTGGTGCCCCTCAAGGATGTGTCCTCTCACCACTACTGTTCTCCCTCTACACTAATGACTGCACCTCCAAGAACTCGGCTGTCAAACTCCTAAAGTTTGCAGATGACACCACTGTCATTGGCCTCATTCAAGATGGTGATGAGTCTGCATACCGGCAGGAAGTTGAGCGGCTGGTACTCTGGTGCAGTCAGCACAATCTGGAGCTGAACACTCTTAAGACTGTAGAGATGACAGTGGACTTCAGGAGACATCCCTCAACTCTGCTCCCCCTCACCATATCAGACAGCCCTGTGTCAACTGTGAAGACCTTCAAGTTCCTGGGTACAACCATCTCCCAGGACCTGAAGTGAGAGACCAACATCAACTCCATCCTCAAAAAGACCCAGCAGAGGATGTACTTCCTGAGACAACTGGGGAAGTACAGTCTTCCACAGGAGCTGCTGATCCAGTTCTACACTGTGGTCATTGAGTCTGTCCTGTGCTCCTCCATCACAGTCTGGTATGGAGCAGCCACTAAACAAGACAGGAGCAGACTGCAGCACACTGTACGGGCAGCAGAAAGGATCATCGGCACCCCCCTGCCCTCCATTCAGGATCTGTACCTCTCAAGAACCAGGAAACGGGCAGGGAAAATCATCACAGACCCCTCACACCCTGGACACAGACTTTTTGATCTGCTGCCCTCTGGCAGACGGTACAGAAGCCTGCAGACCAGGACCACCTGACACAGGAACAGTTTCTTTCCCCTCGTCATCTCCCTTCTTAACAGTTGACCTGTCACACTGCTCCCACTGCCAGACTGCAGCTGCACCTTATGTACATTTTGTAGTATTCATTACTTTTTTTTTTTTTTTGTAATGTAGTATTCATTCCACCTCATTCATTTCTGTATTTTATGTATATAAGTTTAGATTCGTTATTTATAGTTGGTTTACACAGCTTTGTGTATGTATGTGTAATGTGTGTATATATAGACGTGTGTGTGTGTGTGTGTGTGTGTGTGTGTGTGTGTGTGTGTGTGTGTGTGTGTGTGTGTGTGTGATTTACATTACTGTGCTTGAGAGCCACCATCTACCGGAACCAAATTCCCTGTATGTGTCTGCACATATACTTGGCCAATAAACACGATTCTGATTCTGATTATTGCCAGCTAAGCAGACCAAGCTCTTCCAATGGTTCTATAAGGATCAAATGGCTCCTAGCAATGGGACAGACACCCCATACTCCTGTGCCTCCCACAGAACATTTCTAGGGACACTGTCAAATGCCTTCTCCAAGTCCACAAAACACATGTAGACTCGCAAACTCCCATGCACCCTCAAGTACCCCCCAAGAGGGTAAAGAACTGGTTCAGTGTTCCACGATTGGGACAAAAACTGCATTGTTCCTCCTGTACCTCATGTTCGACTAACAGATGGACTCTCCTTTCCTGCACCCTGGCGTAGACTTTCCCGGGTAGGCTGACGAGTGTGTTCCCCCTATAGTAGGAGCACACGCTCTGGTCCCTCTTCTTAAAGATGGGAACCACCAACCCACATCCACCCCGAGGCCCTGCCAACAAGGAGTTTAACTGCCTTAGTGACTTCACCCCTAGTGATGGACGAGTCGTCCCCCTTGCCCCCCATGGAAATATCATGTTTAGTTTATTTTAAGGTTACATTTACTATAATGTTTAACCTTTATAATTGTGATAATTCCTAGAATTCTCTGACCCATCCTCACTGCTTGTCCACATCTAATTAGAATTAATTAGAAGACCCACGCACCAAAAGAGGGTAAAAGGGCAAAACCTGTGACCTAAGATTAGAAAAAAGAAATAATGCATTTAGTTCTGCTTTTGCCTCCTGACTTTCCCCGTAGTTACTTAACGTAGTATTGATCTGTCTTTTAAGTCTCATTATTATATTTCCCCTAAAACTATTTATTTAGTCTTTCTTTGTATTGTTTACCCTGTTAAACTGTGGAACTTCATTTTGTTTTCATTTCAATGGCTTCATCAACCCTAAATGATTTATTCATTCTTCCTTTCCCACTAATTTCAAGGGAGCTCTCAACATTTCTTTACGGGGATTAACTTCCTTAGCTTGCAGTTTTGCACTGAGCTCTAAAAGATTGATACTGAAAGCAACGGAGGAGCAAATCAAGCTAAGTGCTGTGAATTGTGCCTGACTAGAATTTAAATAGATGTCTGTAGTCAAACAGTTGTGAGTTTATGCCTGCCCCCCAGTTTGTTGTCATGAGTGCTGTAAGTGTGTGTGAGTGAGTGTGTATATGACCTCAGCTTTTAGAGCCATGCTGTTATCACTTCATGGAGGTGTGGGTGTGTTTTAGGGCCAAACGTAAGTGATAGTAGAATAGGTGTGTTAATGTAGCTGTGTAGGTTTCCCAATGTTTGTACGTGTGTGTGTAGAAGTAAGGTTGGTGGGATCAAGTGGAGTTTGAATGCCGTGTGTGTGTGTGTGTGTGTGTGTGTGTGTGTGTGTGTGTGTGTGTGTGTGTGTGTGTCTTTTTGCATATTGGTATGACACTCTTAAATCCCTTTTCTGCATAAGTGATTGTAAGCATTTGCATTCTTACTTCTCTTTACTGTAACAGTAGACTCAAAAAAGTAGACTCTAAAGCTCTTCACTTATTTACAGGTAACTGTTATAATGTACCCATTTGATCCAGTATCAGTGAAAAAGTTTCTTATTTTAATGAGTCACTATTTTATTCTAATCGTACTGCGCTCTTACTTTTTATGTTGGTAGTCAAGTTTAGGAATTAGACCCATTGAACATATGCTAAATTGCCCATTTCATCTCAATAAATGCCATGAGCAGGCTTGCATTTGTGAGATTTGATCATTTACACTATTGATATGCTTCAATTCTAGTAAGCCATGAAGTTGATGATGCAATTTGCAATTAAGTTTATATACAGATCAGTGATAAATTAAAAGGAAAAAAACTAAATTAAATGAATTGTTTTAGCAAGCTGTTGGGCCACCATATGCACATTAAAGACTTTTTAATACACCTTAGTATCGATTCCCTGCCTCTGGAACACCACCGGAGAGAGCAACACATTCCTTATTTGGCATTTTGATGATTGCAGTGGAGAGCAATGTCGCTCGAAACTCTCAGTCAAGATCTGGTAAATGCAAAGGCACATAGCACATGATTGTACCCTCAAAATGGGGACATTGCCATCCTGGAAGAAAACACTCCCGTCAGGACTGAAATATGTCTTCCTAGGATAAAGCTGATCACTTTAAAACAACTTTGTGTTGATTTGCCATGACCTTTTCCTCTAAGGAGAAATGTGGAGCCTTACCATTTGAGCAAAATGCTCAGTAAAGCATAACGGAGCCACGTCATGTCTTCAGTATAGGGTTCCTGAACCCTGGAGATTTTTCCTTTTAATTTGATAACTGATCTGTATTATTTGGGATTCTCAGTTTTACTTCATATTCATTAAAATAAGCTTTATAATGTGTAAATGTGTAGTTCTTTCCTTTGTTAAAAAAAAATCAGATTGTGCTTGGTTCACATGAAATTTTCAGCTCAAGAAAGATAGCGATAGCGCAGTCATCATCTTTATAGTGTAATGTTCAGCTGGTTTTTGCATGACCCTGATGTCTTTTCGTCCTGTCTTTCCGAAGCCTCATTCTCCTCGTGTTTGTTCTTTCTCTGGCAGGCGCAAGTACAAGAAGACATCCCAGAGGTAAGACTTGCTGCTGGGACTGGACCTCCTCCTTTAGCCCTGTGTCTACCCATCTCCCCTTCATATTTTACCCCCTCCACTTTCTGCCTGTCTTCTTTTCATTTCCTGCCATCTGCATCACCGGACCTTAGGAAATAACTTTTTATTAATATTATTATTATTAATTATTCATTGTTGCTTTCAGTGCAAAATCACTTTTGCAGTATTGTTATGAATGTGTAATTTAAATAAAGGTTGTTGTTGTTATTATTATTATTATTATTATGATTAGTATCTTATTACTATTGTTATTGTTATCCCCCTGTTCACCACCTTAAATCCCGAGAGCCACATATAGTACCTAAACAAGTAAAGCACACCTTGCCACACTTGCGGGCATTCACAGATACTCTTGCTTTCACTCTCTCTTTCCCTCTTGGGTTGATTCAAGTGTCGACTGAGTACAATGGATAGAAATCAGGGCGACACAGTTTACCATAGAACACGCACACAACTTGAAAGCCTGACAGATAACTCAATGTTATCTTCATTTTTATTAAACTTTCATTTGTTTTCTTCTGTTGGAGATGCTCAGGGGAAATCAGGCTCTGCATTAAGTGAGACATGAATGCATTTATTTACAAGAGTAAAAGCGGGGATTAATTAATGTTGCTAGATAAATGGGTAATGTAGGTTTAAGTGTCATTTATTACAGATGTTACTGCATTGAACATTAAATGGGTGTCATGCGTTTTTTTTTCAGTTATGTATCTGGTTATTTTTTTCTTGGTGCAACAGACATGTTTTATTGCTTGGTGACCCAAAAGGTTTAAAACTAAAAGGCTTTATACATACCTTCAAAAATGTGCTTTGTAATCCAAAGTGCCACATAGTGAAACGGTAGTCTTTTGTGGTGAATGAAATTTGTACCTGATGTATTGTTTGAGACAATCTTCCTACATTCTTTATAAAAGAGTAATGTCTTTTCTCAAAATAAACAATATACCTTGTTGAGTGAAAAAATAATTTTATTGAAGTTTTACACAAGAAATTATTTTTTTCAGCATCTACAGTATATGTGTCAAAAATCAGCATTATCACTAAGATTTGTGCTCTCTTAAAATTTGTGCTCTAATATTAATTCACACTCACCGGCCTCTCTTCGTATACCTCTTAGTTATAACTCGCTAGCACCAGGTTGGACTCCATTTGGCTTCAGAACCACCTTAATACTTCATGGCACAGACTGTGCATTCCTGTCAGCTTGAAGCACTCCGACCATTTCCCTCTCAACTTTGGCACCAACAAGTCATTTTCTCCCAGAGAACTGCCACTCACTGGATTTCTCTTTTTCAGACCATCTATGAACCCTAGAGATGGTTGTATAGGAATATCCCAGTAGATCAGCAGTTATACTCAGACCAGCCTGTCTTGCATCAGCAATCGTGTCATGTTATGTCACTAAAGTCGCCTTTCTTCCTCATTCTAGTAAACTACAGCAGGTTGTCTAGACCATGTCTATATTATTAAATGCATTGAGTTGGCAATTAGATATTAGTGCTTACAAGCAGTTGATGGCAGGTAAGTGTACATGTTATGTATATGACCTACATAACACAACAACATCATTGTCAAATATTTTCAGCTTGCTTATTTAAGTTTAAACCTTATAAAAGTCACAGATGTGGCAATTTCTCAACTGCAAATTATTGTGTCCAAAACCATGGCGTCCACATAAAAACCATGGCGTCCACATAAAAAGCAAGCTGCTTTTCACCAGCTTCTTTAAAACGGACATTTGGTTACTAGAGGAATGTTCTAGGCTCTGGTTGCATCATATGTCAGCTACTGTTATCTTTCGCTCCATTCGGTACTTGCTTATATCACTTGCTTCACTTGCTTGTTTTTTGTTTTGACTGTCATCACTACGGTGGCATTTCATAGAGTCTCCGGTGGCTAAATAGCTGCTAGTCTCTCCCTGTGTGTATGCCGGTATAGACAAAAGTATCTAACTCTCCTGCTTTTCAGGCTCAGCTCATTCGTTTTTTTTATTGAAAAATAGAAAAAACAAAGTTTAAAAAAAACAAACATTAAGACAATTTCAGTCATACCTCTTAAGTGTATTCTTTCATGGAATACAGTGCTTCTTTTTCCACCTACTTTTCCACCATTTGCACAAATCATGATCAGTAGTAAACAAGAAAATTGTAAACACTCCACAAAATGAAATTCCAAAACACTTTTTTTTGCTGCAGCCTGTTTCATGGCACTTTCCTGGGAACTGATGGATTGCTGCACAGTCAGAGAAATACTGCTCATGTTATTGGCACAGTGTGTGGTCGTTTAGAGTGGTATAGCCTTAGCTGTTGGAAACTCCTTCTCTCTCCCTGCCGCAGTCTCTCTATCGTTCTCGCTCTCTTCGCTGGGTGGGTGAGTTCCTGTGTGGAGGAGCCGGGTGATTGACAGCTCCATATGTGTCTGTGTAATTACGGCCGGGCTAATTGGCAGAGAGGAACACTGGGAAATTGTTATTACTGACACACCAGGACAACCCCTTACACACACAGATGGAAGCAGAGACTGCCCTCCTCACAGAGGGAGGCATGGAGTGACGAGGGAGAGGAGTGTTTGTGTGAATGTGCACATAGAAAGGAGGTTAAGAGGGATGAAAGTAAAGCTGTAAAAAGAATAGAAGATAGTCTGTGTAGGCCTGTGATTGTGTGTTTTATCTGGGGTTGGTGCTGGAAATAGGGAAACAGTTTGCCTACTTCTGTATAGGTTATCATTTTTGATCACATGATCTCTATTGTGTTCTGCTCTTCTCTTTCAACAGTTGGCAGGTTGGTAAGCCCCGCCTCCCACTTAGTTACTGTTGCTGTGGTTGTCAAGCTTTCCATTCATAGCACAGCACATCTGCAATTTACAAAGATGGCAATGGCAGGTTTCATTTTGCAATTTTTGGAGCAATAATCCAAATTTAAATCCAAAGTTGTTTAAGACTAAAACAAGCTAACTGTTGCTGTTTTATTAATAATAAAGAAGGCTTTTATTAAGAGTACATATAAAAGCTAGAATAACAAAAACAGCTTTTTCGTGTTATGTGTTTTTCACTTAGCCTCAGCAGTTAGCTGGCCTTGCAATGATGATTACAATAAATACAGTTAATAGACTACAACATTTTTTGTTGTTATTGTCATTGTATGCTTAGTTTATAAAGACAGAGGTAAGATTTATGCTTCATTGCAAACCTTACAACACTCTTAATCCATTATCTGGTCAGAAACCTTATTTGATTTTATTCAGCTTGGCTTCCTCCGGCTCACTGTGATGTTGTCAAACCACATGGATTTCTCTCAGCCAATCAGTGAAGATCAGATTATGTCACAGATAGTGACATCATGGCATCTAACCCCCTAAGCCCCAATCTCAACCCTAACCCTGTTAACTTGTAATGCTTAGAAATGTATTAGACTACGTGGCATAAAAACAAGAAAAGGTTTTAGAAATCTGTCTTTTAGAAACTTGTATACAATTATGTATAAGGCAAATAACACTGATTTCATGTTTTTATTGCCATGTTTGGGCTGGCACGCTGGATGTTTTTGAGAAATTAAAATCAAAATGAAATCAAAAAATGAATCAAAAATTTATAATAAGCATTACTTTAAAAAAGAAAAAACTTTTTGTAAAACAGTAAGTTTAAAAATGTATGGATAACAGAAATAATTATATTTTAACGTTAGGCATGTAATTTTCATTAAAGAAGTGATTGAGGGAAACTGTGGCATAAACCTTACATTGGGTGGTAGCCTTAAAAATTTATTAAGCACTGTATACATGGTAAATTAACTGCCCTCAGTTTGCAGCCTGAAACTGAAAAAAGAAGTACTGAATATTTCAGTGAGTGCCAGATACACACTAAGACCTTACAATCCTGTTACTGACCATTCACTAAATCCGCCAGTGGATGAGGTTTAGTGAATGGTTTGTTTGAAATCTGTTACTTCTTTGACTAATCCCTTTGAATGTGTCAGAAAGCAGATTGATTGGAGCCACTAGGAAGAAAAGAGCACTTTCTCTTATGTTTACCAAAAAGGCATTGATCATCTGAACGCTACCACTTACAGTGATTATTCATCAACCGCCAAAAGCTACAAGTAGAGGACTTGAGTGTCTCTTTGTATTTCATGACAAGCGCTTGAATGCTACTCTGAATTAAGCATGCTTTTACTTAAGCCTGTAAATATGCTACAGTGGTCACTGCTTGTAGTTTAGCTTTTAAGTGTTTTGCCATCTGATCCAGACAGGCCTCCAGCCTTAAATGGTCTCCAGCCTTAAATGGTCTTTGTAAGTAACCGTGTGTGTGTGCGCGTGCGCGCTCTTATACAAGGGGTTCTTTGGGTTGTTTTTTTTTCTCATTTAGCCTTCTCGTGGTTAGTGTTTTGGTCCAGATCACAGCCTTTAAAACTGTCCAAGGCCTTACATCATGTTCTCTGTGGCAAAACTTTTTCAGCACAAGCCAGCCGTTTCCTCTCTGCCATAAATATCAGGCACCCTGTCTATGTATATTTTATAAATGCCAGTTTGTGTAGGACAGATTTTCAGGGATATATATGTGTGTGTGTGTGTGTGTGTGTGTGTGTGTGTGTGTGTGTGTGTGTGTGTGTGTATATATAATTACCTATAATCCAAATTTCATTTTCTTCTCATACTGTAGTTGTGATTCACTAACTAAAAAAAGTAGCAAATCTAAACTCCACTTGATTGCATTCGCAGATCCGCATCAAATTTCTAACAAAACCATTTAATTTTCCCTTTCTTGTTGTTACTTAGAAAAAATCCTTCTAATACTATCTGATCGCTCATTGATAGCTGAAATTTAAATGCCAAGTAATAACCACATTTCTTACTACCGAACCTCAGCAGCAGTTCAAGGCCTCTCTGTCTACATAAACTCAAAGTTTTTGAACAGACAATACAGATTACAGGCAACAATATGACTGACAGAAAATAAAAATGAATAATATTAAGGAAAAAACTGGGACATGTCTTTAGGAAAATTCAGGAGAATTTTGGAGGCCTTATACAGTTTTAAACTATGACTGTATTTTTTTAAATCAGTATACACTTGACATGTTGAAGATTCACTGCACTAAGATTTGTTATCAGTCTTCATTCTGTATATCTATTTGTACAGCAATATTAATCCACCTGCCTGACTTTTCTTTTAATATGGTCTCATCAGAACATGGATACTGGACCTCCTGGGGTATTTGTTGTTGGCGCTGGGATGCTGGCATTAGATCATTTGGGTCCTAAAGGGTTGCAGGGTGGGACTCGGTAGATTGTGCCATTTCTGGAACATTGTCCCGATGCTGATTTGGACTGGGATCAGAGAAGCTCAAGAGGCAAGTCAATATTGGGCTCTTTGTCCTGTTTTGAAGCATAACTCAACAGTTTTTGGCACATTTTCCTCCTGGCAGAGGCAGCTGATCATGAAAAGTGCCTTTGCCGCTGGGACATGGTGTATTTTCTACAATGTTTAGGGGGGTCATACGTGTCTAATATCTACATGACAACATGACACAAGGTTTCCCATGGCATTGTGACACTGCGTTGTAACAAGTGATCAATGTTATTTGCTTCACCTTTCAGGGGTTTTAATTGGTGACGCTGATTTGTGTCATTATGTAGTAACTCATAGAAATAAAAATACAAATAAAATGAATGGTGAATTAAAAAAAGACAGCTCATTAACAGAAGAAAAAAGGCAAGGAGCAATAGAGAGGTGGACAGATATAGTCAGGCTGAGAGTCACAGGGGAAAATTGAACTCTTTGCTGAATGTCAGTAATCACGGAGCAAATCCTGGGATTGGCATTTCAAGAACAGCGGTCTAAGGCCATTTGTCAGTCACCGCAGCTATTGGCCTGTCTATTGAAGATGATTCATTTGGAGCAACATTGGTGTATTGTTATCTTGTTATTGGTTTTTTTATGAGTGGATTCATCGGCCACTGGAACAAATATAATCATGTCTTTTAAAACAACCCGATTGTCTTTTGAGCAGTAAGGAGCTGGGGCAATTAGAACGGCAATAAAGATGATGATGTGCTGAGATAATAGATGAAAAACAGAGATGATGCCATTAATCACCTAAAAATTAGAAACACAAATGTCACTTCAGGCTCACTTGTGACAACAGCCTCATTTTAAACATTAATTATTATTATGAATTACACATTTTGAGAATGATTGCTTAGAACACGTGAACAATTTTTTACATTATCCCAAAAGTAGCAGAAGTAGTGTAAAACATATGTTTTTTTTAAGGACAATTTTGTAGCTCAGTTTTTTGCTTGTGTGCTTTCCAGCTCAGATGTATTGATATTTATGCTTGCTTTTCCTTTTGTTCTTCCTTTCTCTATCTTTCCCTATCTAGAGGGGTAATTACCTGTCTCAAATGAATTTAAAAGCTTAGCCTATTTGCATTCTTCTTATCCAGTCTTCTTCTTCCCCCCTTTCCTTTCCACTCTGCCTCTCATCAGGTGATCTTTCCTTTTCATGCGTTACTGTTTCCTGATTCACTCCACGTCGCATTTTCTTAAAAAAAAAATGCTGGTACTGTAGTAAAATGCATTTTTTTACAAATTTATTTTACTTCTGTACATTAATATTCATAAATGCATACAACATGTGGCATTTTCAGCACCATGAACAACATCAGTAAAAGAGAATTAAAGCCACGTTTTTATGTTGTGTTTGTACTCCTCATGCAGCAAAGACAGTTTTGACTCTTTGCGGCTTGAACACTGGAAGTCCTTTAGTGTTTACCACTGAGAAGTTGGGCTCTTTGGTTGAGGCTTGTTCTGGGGATACTGCTATCTGCAGAGATTACAGGCAAAATCAATGCTTTGGCTTTTTTTTTGTCCTTTTCTGTGAGGCAGCTGTGATTGGAGTTGCAGTGATTTTGTTCTCTGTGGGAATGCTGTTGCTACTGTGGAGTGCCATTGTGCCAAAGCTCAGGTGTGGAACGTGTGGGGACAATGCAATATTCAGATGGATGCAGTGTCAAAGTGACATCCGCATGAATGCCAGGACCCCGGGTTTCACACTTTTACCTGTCATTGGTTTCATGGACATCAGGTGTGGTAGATTTTTATTATGGAATGGTATGGAGGTTCCATTTAGACTGAATAATACCCTTCAGTATCTGCAAACAGAGCAAATCACTTTCACACTAATTGTTGTCTGTGCAATCCGGTCATCATAACAGAGAAATCGAATGTGTTACTGTAAGTGCTTCATTTTCATTTTACAGCGATATGCTTCTACCCTGATTATTTTCTTCCTCTTTGCCTACCTCAGAGAGCCATCATTAAGCTAAGTATATTGATACAGTGAAGATTAATTACAAAGCCTAAATGAAAGGCTTTCATCCTAAGTTGAATCTATAGGAGAGATGAGCACATAAACGTCACATGCTTTAATGGTGCCAATTCACCAGGCTTCCCCTTCCTACTGCCTGCAGCAGATAATATTCCAGATTTATGGTGCAGATTGTCTCCTTAACCTGGTTGTTTATAACCATCCTTCATCTAACCATTCCACCCCTGTGCCGGTCCCTACTGCCTGTTTGTCCATTTGGCATGACTTCAGGACAGAGGCAGTTAGATGAGCAGCAATGTGTAACTAGTGTCCATGAGTTTATATTGAGATAAAATATTCAGTCACACTGATTGAGAATGCTTAAAAATACACTACATGCTTTGTCTGGCATCTGTCTGAATACGTTTGTGTGTGCTGCATATATTTTCTTTCCATTCAGCTATCATCTCATTCATCTTCAGATTTCTCAGTCAGCTCTAGTGGGAGTCACAGATCTAACATATGACCTATTTAAATACTTTATCTGGCCCACAGGTTCTGTCATTACCAATGTGAAAGACAACATATTCAAAATTGTCTTAAGCAGCAATGGTGACGATTTAAGAGATTTTAAAAAACAAAAAAACAGAAAAGCAGTAACTGGGAATTGCACTATGAGGGAGTTTGAGTAATTGGTAATGATAATAACTGGTTGTTTAGCAAATCTGTGTCTCAAATGATCAAACCCAGTGATTTAATATTAATTCGTTTTTTCTCCTCTGCTTCTGTCCCCTCACCCTCAATCAGCTGCAGCAGATGGATGCTTATTTTGTTTTCCTGTTAAAAGGGAGTTTTTCCTTCCCTCTGTTGCCAAGTGCTTGCTCATAGGAGGTCATCTGATTGTTGGATTCTCTCCATTATTTTCGGGTCTTTGTCTTACAGTATAAAGTGCCTTGAAGTGACTGCTGTTGTGATTTGGTGCGATATGAGTAAAACTTGAACTGAAAGTGTGGAGTGAAGTATGGAGATCTGAATAAAACATTTTCTGGTGAAATCAGGGAATTTACTTCCCATTTATCATAGTTTGTATTTTGTTGTACCATTCTCTATAAGCATTTAGCATATACATCTGGTAGTGAGACCCTGCCTCACCCTGTGCCTCATGGAAAGCCCAGCAGATAAATTAAAAAAATTAAGTTAAAAGCAATGAGTGAGCTGTGTCAAAACAAATATGGCATTAGCCACTGTTGGATGGTAGCCAAGGAGTTAATGGCTTGATTAGTAATGTGGTGCTTTGCAGCTTGTTGGTGCTTTGTTGTTATGTAAACAGGAAACATTGAAGGATTTCATTGCAAAATGAAACGTGTTGCTTTTCAATTGATGAAAATCTCTTGGCCGCATATGGGAAAATTAATAAACACTTGCTGTTGTTTGTATTTGCAAAAATGCACCATATTTGCTTTTCTGTTCTTTTTAATCTAAATGTGTGAGCATGTGGATAAACTGCTGTGGCGTTTTCTCTGATGCTAATCTAAGAGGGAAGCTAGATATCACAACAGTCACGCACCCAGGAGTCTGTTTTCTGTCACGGTTTTTCAAACTTTCTTTTGGACAGGCTGGACTAAACATCCTTTCCAGAAAATAAACTTTCAGTACAGTAGTTCACTGTTGTACAGTTAAACTCGTGGGGACTGAGACTGAATGTCTCAAGTTCATGGTTTGTTTAAGTGAATATGTCAATCACTGACTTGTTGTATACTTTTCCAATCTAGTTTAATTTAAGCAAAAAAAAGAAAAAAAGAAAAAGCAAAAAGGCCAAACATTTGGCGTCTGTAGCTTCTCACTTGTTAAAAAGCACTTGTTATTGGTGCTAAATGTAAAACAGTAAATTAACTTCTGGGCTTTGGAATATTAATTGGACCAAATAAAATACTTAAATGGTAATGAATTCTCAGTTTTACTTTTACAACAGAAATGACTCTGTTCTTCTCTTGAACGACTAAACAAAGCATTGCAAGAGATAAGCACTTATCTCTTGCAATGCTAAAGGTTATCTAAACCAGCTATAGGCTGAATATAAACAGATATGGAATGCTTCTACATTTCAGGTCTACCTTGGCTCAGATTTAAATCTCAAGGTTAAATTGCTGTTCTGAGAACTCGAGGCTTTCAAATGGCTTGCATTCAATTAGGCTACCACTCCCAAACTATTAAATCTTTAACTTACCTCTATACAGGAATCCTAAGCAGTAGATGTGATCATTTAATAAATGTTGTTATTATAACAGGCTATAAGTGTGCATAGTTGTAAACAGATGTTAACACAAACTTTTATGTGAACAATAACCATGTGTAGAAGGTGAGGATGAGTCTACTGCTAGTTGCTACTTCGTCAGCAAAGGCTCTCATCAAACTGGTTGTGTCTAACTAGCACTTCCTTCCTCAGTGCAACAATCTGAGCTAAATAAGTTGCCCCCAGGGCAGCAGCAAAGACACGAGGCTGGAGAGGAGTCTCCAGTGAGCTCAACAATCCTCTCATCACTACACTGCTGCTTGCTCCTGCTGGATATAATGAAGCGTAATTGAGTCATAAATGGCATGCTAATTTTGGTAACCATGGTGTTTGATGAAGACACTCAGTGTTTTGAGATGGCTTAAAGAGATAGTTTGATTTAGTGGAACTGCTTCGGTTTTTCTTTTTTGTGTTATGTATTTTTTGTTGGTAAGTAAACATTTCTCAAGGTAATAATTGAAAGACTGTTTTGCATTGCATTAGAGCACCTGATGATAAGGTGATAAAGGGGTCCTTAATGCTGTTCATTTGTGCTGCCATTGATCAGTTGTAATTAAAAACACACAAAGAATTGCATTAATGAATTCTACATGTAGAATGTAGAATGAGCTAAATTAATTAAAAAAAGTAAAAAAAAAAAAAAAAACACTGAACAGATCTGTGTTTACATATTAAAGGAAAAGTTCACCCCAAAATCACATCTCCCTCTAGCTTGTAGTGATATTGGGGTACAGGGTCTGGATTCTCCCCAGTAGACCTTATATTTTCTCTTAAATGTTTAGTGCCTGAACTGAATTTAATTTTAGGCTACATTTTCCTTTGGGAATGAGTAAGGCACCTATATCTATAACTTTTATAACAATGATCAAAATCTTAAAAACGGTACCAACTGTCATCACAAAGAAGACTCCAGGTTTCAGCTATAAACAACATTTTCAGGATGTCTGTGAGCTTCTAGAAAAATAAGGCCAGAACCTCACCTGGAATAGTACATAAACTCATCCACAGGAAAAAACATACCAAAAGAAAAGGTGTGAATGTCCAATTACCACCACTGAGCGGAGGAAGAGGGGGCAGGTACACCACTGAGTTAATTAGCAACATCAAATGAAAAAGTTTTCCTTTTTGTCTTAAGTTAAACAATCAAAACATTTGGTACAAATGATAGAACTATGATTCCAAAAGATCCTTATGTCCATTCTACACAGTATTGGATACATTTCATGACAAACCTTTTGTTCTATTAAAAACCAGTGTGAGATTACTAGTGTGAGACAGTAATCAGTGTGTGATAACTATGTGCATTTTTCTGCTGATGGATGTAGCCTTTAGGGAAGGTGAAGTAATGGACTTAGTCAGCAACAATCCTCAGACTGTGGCATTCAAGGAATAATTGATTATCAATTGATTGTCTGATTAAAGGCCCAAAGCACAGTTTGCCAGGAAAACAGTCTCCGCACACACTCCAATCAGTCTGTAGATGACAAGTTCTGAGGTGAGCATCTGCATTCTTGGTAGAAATTTTCCATTTATTAGACAAAGTTACATTTTCCAGTCTTTACCTGTCCTGCCTTAGTAAGCGAGTGCCCACTGCAGCTTCAAATTTCTTTTCTTGGCTGACAGGAATGGAACATAATAGGATTTTCTGCTGTTGTAACAAGATTCTGAATCGTGAGATGCTTCTTTGTTCACTACAGTTATAAAGAGCAGGTAACAGGTTGCTTGTGCTTTTTCGACACATTTACCCAGTTGTTTTCTTTTTCACACCTTTCTGAACAAAATCTGGAGGCTGTTATGGTAAAAAATACTTTGAGACCACCAGTTTCAAAACAGCTTATCGCCTTCAGATATTGTCAAACATCATAAAAGTCAGTGACTCCTACACTCTGTCCAGTCTGATAAGTTTATTTGAAGTTTCAAGCTGATTGGGTGTTTTAGAGGTGGATAAGTCATGCTAGTTTCCTTTCTTTAATATCATGATGATCATGTTGTTACATATAGACTGATCTGAGTTTTTTCAAATTTTTAATTCCTATAAAAATACATTGGTTTCAGGTGTCCTATACAGAGAACCACCCTCAGCACCAGTGTAAGAGAATACCAGGCTTAACGAATTTGCCTAAAGAGATTGTTTATGGGTTTTTAAGTGGATTGTGGGTAAAAAACAGCATTCTCAGCTTAGCGTTGTTAAATGTATTTTACAGGCATGGGTGATGAAACGTCTATATATGAACCACTCCCCAGTCCCCTACACAGGACTGAAGAGTGGTTTATTGGGAATAAAGGTTGTAGTTGTGAGGACTTTTTTGTGTACGTGTGTGTGCAAAGTGTATATGCAATGGTGCATTGCTAAACAAAGTGCACTCTGATGTCCTTGACTGCCCTGAGGTTGAAGGACACATCGTGATGACCGCACTAACCACAATGCAACGCTTTTTAGCTTTTATTGATCTTTCTGTTTGGTTGTGTGTTGTGTGTGTGGCAAGGACAAAGACAGAGACTGCTGTGCTATCATGCCTCTGGCCTATTTATTTATTTCCCTTTGTCTCCTTCTCATTGTGTTTTAGAATTAACCAAAATTATCTCGATATGGGTTTCAATATCTGTTATCAAGATATACTGTTGGAACACCTTTCATTGTCTGTATAGCTTTGGGGCAACTATAGTTAGCTATCACTGTGTCCGGATTACTGTGGTAATAATCTGATAGACTCATGCCATTATGTGCTATCTGTTATTATGTTGGAGCGCTGGCTTAGAGTCAAAGAGATAATCTAATTGTAAGCGCTATTTTCTCTACCTCGCCTGTTTCATTGCGTTAGCTTATTGGTTTGTGTGTTTGCATGTGTGTGTGTGTGTGTGTGTGTGTGTGTGTGTGTGTGTGTGTGTGTGTGTCTGCATATGACCCACTGTCCATAAGTGACCTATGCCATTTTTACTTTATCGATGTAACTGCCTTTACAGTAGATACAGTATAAGGTTATCACAGCTCCTCCCTTTTTATCTGTCAGAAACCTTCACATCTGCACTTCTCAGAGCCTCTTGGTCTTCTACATGAGATAACACACTGAACTCACTCATGAAAGGACAGTCAAAGTCAATTGTGATGCACCAATTTCCCTTACAAGGCCTTTCCTGGAGTACACAAAGAGCAATCTTACTGCCTTGCATGTACTTTTGCCAATGTTTTTATTGGTTTTTTTTACCAATAGAAAAAGCTTTATTAACTTTAAAAGGTGGTTAAACAGTACATGCTATACTTCACACTCCAATCTCCAGTGTTCTGCTTATTCAGACAATAGTGTAAATGATTAAAAAGTAGTATTATGGAGCTGTTTTATTTTATTGTCAGTGTTATGCAGCCAAAATGCGGCACTGCTGCAATCTAACCAGCCATTTCTGTACAGTTTATTACAGTAATGAAGGTAGATTGCTTTGCATTTTCAGCTAAACAGGTGGGACTGAGGTTCTGGGAGGATAAAGCTCTTGCAGCACTTAGTTTAAAGAGCATTTTTATTGTTTTACTGATATATTTTCCTTATGGCTTTCACCAGGGTCATCATAAAACATATTACAGACAGCATTTTAAATGGCACATGTACAGAGTGAAAATCAATCGTTTATGTCTAATATGCACATCTATCAATGAGGCAACAGCAAAGCTGGCCGGGTATCTGATGATGTGGCTTAAAGTCAGTCCTGGTTCCTGAAAATGGGGAATACCCAACAGAAAACCTGAGTGGCACTTTATTTGGTGCTTAAACAGAGAGTCTAAATGGAGGGAGGCACAAATGAGCCACAAGGGGACATCTCAAAGCAACAAACATTTAAATAGAATAAACACACAAAAAATATTCAAGCCAGAATTTTAACATGGCCTCACTTCCCCTCACAGGAATATCTCTTAAAATAAAAGTTTTTTTTCTTGTTGTTATTAATTTAAAGCTTCAGCTTACATTAAATCACTTCTTAAATCTTGGGAATTTAGAGTTTGTTTAGAGCTAAAAAATATACAAATAAAACAAAAGTTTAAACATAGTAATATTTGAATAAATATTGCATTTTAGCTAAATACAGGAAACAACATCTGCAACTCTTATGTAAGTCTTACCCAGCCTCCCCCACCCCCATAGTGCAGCACTATCATTCAGCTCAGGAAGAAGATATTCTAATGGCGTTAATGGCAGCTGAGGTAAAATTTAAATTAATGCTCTCTCTGTTTAATCTAGCTTCATGCAAAAACATATACATAATGGATACTAAGTTGTTGTTGTATTCATCTAACCTGTGACCAGCGTGACCACTGAATGCTCTCTGTGGGATAGAGAGCATAAATCTTTATTGATAAAAGAATAAATTAAAGCTGTGCAGTGCAAAAAGCTCATTTGTAGTATTTTCGGTTGTAGTTTTTGAAGTCATATGTCAAGCAAACATCTTTCAGCTGATGGAAAAGCTAAAAAAAAAAAACACATGGTAAATGGATAATAATGCCCTCAGCACAGACAGATAAGATACTTCACAAACAGATCTATGACCACCATAATGATAGCTTTTTCAGTCCACACCCAGTGACAGCTCGTGTTCAGGCAAACCACCTGAGACAGCTGACCTTTTCACTGAAATCCAATACCTTTTGTTGAAAGGTCTGTTGACACGGTGGACTTCAAACTCCTCCAGGAGGTGAAAATAATGAAGCACAGTATGAAACTTAAGGCTCAAGAGGGAAAGAAGCAGCCATCTGTCAGGCAACTGAATAGAAGAGCAGGGTTTAAGCTGTAGGGCCAAGAAGGCTAAGAGGTGCAAGTGGAGTGGAAAACATAGAACAGCTCTGATTAAGGGTTTCCTACAGGCTATCAAAGAGTTGCTTGAAGCAGAAAAAATATAAATGAAGAGTTTTATAGCTCAAATGCTTCATTACGAGCTTAAAGAGGTAAAAATGTTCAATGAACTGCTTGAAGAGGAACTCAGTGAGCAAAGAAGAAGATGAGCCACTTCCTCAGTCCATAAATAAAAGCCTTTGAAGAAAAAAAATATATCAGTGATGAGGCCCAGAGTTATGGGGTCATTATGACTAAAAAGTATCTTTATATCGTAGATGGATCAACCAATAGGCTTTCTTGATGCATAAGTCTGTTAAAATAGGTTGGGTTCAATTTTTTTAGATTTCTGTGTTGGCTTCTTTAAAGTCTCTTGGACCTATAAAACATCAATCTCTGCATAGACGATACAGAAATACAGAAATAGATCAACATACATCACTACATGACATAGACATATGGCCTGTATTTGTATAGCGCTTTACTAGTCCCTAAGGACCCCAAAGCGCTTTACACATTCAGTCATCCACCCATTCACACACACATTCACACACTGGTGATGGCAAGCTACATTGTAGCCACAGCCACCCTGGGGCGCACTGACAGAGGCAAGGCTGCCGGAGTAGTGGGCCCTCTGACCACCACCATTAGGCAACGGGTGAAGCGTCTTGCCCAAGGACACAACGACCGAGACTGTCCGAGCCTGGGCTCGAACCCGCAACCTTCCGATTACAAGGCGAACTCCCAACTCTTGAGCCACGATCGCCCATAGATGATCTTTTTTAAAGCACTATTGCAGTGCTACTCAAAATGTTAAGCATTTTTCCCTTTTAATAATCTACAAAACTACTGAAATAAACTTGTTTTTTGTAATCATTTTATTCCTGTTATGTAAACAACAGAAGTTCATTTAGAAAAGAAAAGATAAAAGAAAGGCTATGCAAAATAAAGCAAAATACACTTACAGTATCGCTTCACCTTTTCTGATTCACTTACATATCAAAAAGGAGTGGGAAGAAGTGCACACTTATTTAATCCCACCCCTTACCATAAGTTACCATATAAGTTAATATCTGTCCACCTTCCTTACTGATATAAGCCACAATAATACCATTTAATATTTCTACACTCTGATTTGATTTAATGTTATATTCTAGAAGGTAATAGGGTTACTTCACATCTGACTGGGACCTAGTACACATCAGTGAATGTCCTTTATTTTCTGTGAACTACTTTTATCCTTCTGTGTGACGGCTTTATTCAGAATGTTCAGCTTCAGCTGTGATTGTGTAAAGCTGCCTTTGCTTTCCAAAGCATGAGAAAAGGTTTTCACATGGTTTATTTGTCCTAAATTGGTTGTTATTGTTCTGAGATTTGAGTTTGCTCTGCCCACGAGTCCATCAGTTCGGAGAAAATCCATGCTAAAACCATTAGCCTAGCAGTAGCAACTCGCAATGGCAACACCTGTTACTGGCATCCAGTGTGGCACAGGCTAGTCAGTTCTGGAAAGGCTCCTAAAAATAACCGGAGTGTTCCTGGGTTAATTACTATTCTTAGATCATTAAGAAGTTCAAAGTGTTGCACAGTGCCTAGATCTCATTTTCAAATACATTCTTTATGCGGCTGTGCGCTTCTGCTATAAACCTAGTTCTAGGATTTACCTGAATATTCAATTTTCTATATATATATATTTCTATTTCCATTTGCACCAGCCTACTCAGCACTAACTTCATTACGTTGATTTTGTTGTTGTCTGATATTTACTGTTGGCAACAGAGCAGCACCATTGAAGCAGCTTGAGGTTCAATACAGTAAACTGCCCAAGAACATCCTGGTGGCAGTTTTAGGAGGAGAAACCACACTTTCACTCATTAGCTTGGTGATTCTTGAAGACAGCTATGTGTTGGGATTTAAAGCAGTGAAACATGTACTTTTAGAATTAGTTTTGCAAACTATAGCAACACTGCTATCACAGACAGAAAGCCTTCCTAGTGTCTAGCCTGCATGACTTATCTCACATGGGAATTCAATGACCTTTGAAGATCTGGTTTTGTCTTATTAGATGTTTTGCCTTATTAGATTGTTGTAAGTGAATTACTGGTATTTAATGAGCCTGTTATGAACCCAGAACATGGCAGACAGCTCTGAATGTTCAGACAAAACATGACCAAACATGGTCCTATTTTAGAACAGAACCATGTTCGGTCCTGCAATAGGCAAAATTTTTATTTTGGCTTTTCACACCAAAACCATGTTTACTCAAAATACAAAATGAACTCAATAGTACATTTTCTGGACTTTTATTCTTATCTGTATGTAAAATATTTGGCTATTTATAGTATGTATAAAGTATTGACTGATATAGGATTTTAAGACTGACATGGATGTTTGGTAAAAACCTGCTATGTCAGCTGATATGTTTTTCCCCTTCATACATATAAAATCTGCCAAACAGATTCCCCCAACATTGGTTATGTGTAGTTTAAAATAATGTTGTATTGTTGTTGCAACAATTTACAGAATACTTTTTTACACTAGCTGATTCTCCAGGATTTTGTCTTTGTGGTTTGTGGCATTCCAAGTATGTGTTGCCAACAGGGAACTTGCAGAGTGCCCTCTGGTGGAAAAACTATGGAAGATCAACACCTTCGATCATAACATGATTGAAGTCAAATAGCTAGCACCCTCTGAATCAAAAAATAAATAAATCACAATTTCTACATATGGCTCAGAGCATCATGTTACTACGCTTTGGTTGATGAATTGGAAACGTGTGGCTTGCAGTTACGGCACCTCACAACTTACTGAAATTAGTAGATCTTCTACTCTTGTACAGCATCTCGGAGCCTGATATCACAGAGCACTTTCTGAGGTCCTCTAGAGTCAACTTTTGTGAGTTGAAGATACTTTAGTAACAGAAAGTCTCAACAGCATATCAAGGAAAGGATGACTATAATGCCTTATTCAACCTTTATTTAACTAAGTAGTCCCTTGAGATTAACATCTCTTTTTCGAGGGAAAATATTTGTGTTTATAAAACTGTGCAGCCAGTTCTCCAGTGTGTCCAAAAATTCTATTATTGTTCAAAGATGTTTGTTTAAGTGGGATTGTTTGGATTTGAGTGGGAAAAGCCTTGTCAACATTTCCACAAGTGGAATCCTTGTTGCTTGTTGCTCAAATTTCTGTTGATGACTCTGCTGGTTATTGTCTGTATTGCTGGAATTGCTTAAGTAGTGCCTACGAAAGAATGAGAACACAAGTGTAAAGGTGTTTTCCACTATCTCTTGAGTGTCTGACATGAAAAGATGTGTTCCCAGGACACAGGTGGCTGAATAGCTCCCATTTTACTCATGTTTTATGTGTGTATGTAAACATACACTTACGCACATTCTCTGTATTTTTTTGGCAGTCAGTCGTGTACCTGAAGCCCACTGCTGGTTACAAATTGGAGACTCAGAATCAGAAATTAAGTTGAGAATAGCAGCTCTGTTCTGATCTGTATCCATTTTTTCATATCTGAATGGTTTATGTGAGTGAAAAATCATCCTGCTCATTCAAGCATATTCAATGACATCCAAATATTCAAATGTGTGATTTTTTTTTTCTGTTATAGTTGATTTTTCAACCTACAACATGCAGTTATGTCCAGTTACAGTAGAGTACTAGGCAAATAGTAACATGACAGCAGGTTAAATGAAGGTTCTTGTTTTTAATTACAGTCTTATACAATATATCTACATACAGTCTCTCCCTCTCCTCTGTCTCTGTAGACCCTTACAGGTCATGGGATGCATTTTAATCTATGGGATTACACAACTCACGCACTACAGTGTGGTAGGGATTACACTTCGCTACTGACACATGTTCATGGAGAGACCATGTTTGACATCGCCACTGGTACTATAGGTATGGTCACTAGAGTAAACTCAAACTCATGTCACATATGGCATAGGACATATGGTAGAAGAACATAATGTAGATACAGTGTGAATGGTTAGAGTTACAGGAGCTGTACAGAATCTCACTGAGCTCCATGCACTTGGCTTGTGTTGTGTCAGGTCAATGAACTTTGATTACAGACCAAGGTTTCCGTAGTTTCACATGCCTGTCTGTTGCATTTTAACAGACCTGAGTTTCTGTGAGGTAGTGTGATGGAGCTGCTTCACTCTGCTGGCTCTGCTAATCAAGTATAATAGAGAGAAAAACACGGGCTTGTTATCTTGGTGCTGCATTTCCAGCTATTTATGCAAATATGAACCACATGTTGTTTCGCAGTGGTGATTATCAACAACATACTTCCTACACTACCAGGAAACAAAGGTTTCAGGGTTTAGTTAAAAAAAAACAAAAAACAATAAAATAAATAAAGTCTGTTAAATGGCATATTAAAGCATAGGTGATTTATTCTGATTCCACACAGGTATTACAATTTTGTTTCACTTCACTTGTTGCTGACTAATTTCTAAAGCAGGCCACATTTTGTGCAACGTGCAACAATGGCTGTGCTTTGATTTGCACTGACTTGAAACTTCAGTGAAACAGATCGTCTTTGATAAAGCAAGCATTAAGTGATAATAGGGCTATCTCAATACTAATACAGTCAGTCATATCTGAAAACCATTTCATATTTTTAATGCAAGAAGTGGCCCAGTGTTTTTAATCCTTAAAACAATGTTGATTTTTAATCAGTTTTAATAAAAATTTTCAGCTTTACTAAAATGCACAACTTTAAAACAGAGGTCAATGGCAATTTTTAGAAAACTAGTAATATGCATGTTGTTAAATGGCAAAAGCATACTAACAGCTCAAGTGCAGAAATTGAGGTTAAAAGTGGACTATGCACTACAGAAAACATGACTAAGAGCCAGGATCAAATGTGTTGAGAAGCGGTAATAACTTTTTGACTGCTTTGGTCTATTGTAAAAAGAATCACTTATTGAAATATAGCATATTTCTAAGGGTGTCAAACATTTGTGTCTTTAACAGCACCAGGCTTCTGACTGGTTCCTGCAATGAGAAAAAAAAGGTTTGCTAATCAAGCTTCAAAAGCGCTCTCATTTTTCCATAATGTGTTACTCAAACCCTTCTCTTAGCTGTCACTTGAGGCATAAAATAAAAGACGAACAATAGTACTGTCATTATTGAGTCCATTAAATCCTTAATTGTGCGATCCCTCAGTTGTGTCTACGTTCCGGTGAGCTCGCATTTTTTCCGCAAGTTCATTTGTTTGTGTTTGACCTCATCTCCATCACTAAACTTTTTCCCCAGCTTGTACCTAATAATGGTGTAAGTCATGGAAAGACAGCATTAATTGGCCATGTCTGCTTTTTCAGGTCTCATGCATGTTTGAGGACTTGTTATTCTCTGTGGTTGTATGCATGGAAATGTAATTTTTGGAAAGAAAGGAGCACTGTTGCCAGATTGGATTGACAGGAAGTAGCCTGATGAAACCCTAGAACATGACCGCTTAATTTTATTTGGTATGTATCATTAGATATGCACTCTAATAAACTGCTTGGTACTCTTTTATATGATATGATACAGTATTTTAAATTATTTATTTTATTGGTGCTTCAGGCCCACTTCACTTCGCACAGGTATTCAGGGTTCAGTATTGCTGTCTGCACTGCTGACGGTCTCTGTGTTGTAATGCTGCTTGTACACACACTCAAACCACTTTGTTAAGCTGCGGGCTTTGTTTTATTTCCCTGCAGAACAAATGACTTCCCAGAACTCAACAAATCATTTACTGGGATTAAAGAAAACGTAGTTTGTATTTACAAGGGCTTTTGATTCTTGCAGATTCAAAACAAATACACTTGCTCATTAACAGAGTATACAACAGCTAAAACACACTTATACCAATGCATTCAAATTATTAGACGCTATAAACTCATGTCAGAACTCAGTGGTAGTTATTTCTGCCATGCTCTCAATTTAAAAATGATGTCATTCTCATTGCCTTCTGTCTAAGATACACTTCAAAAAATGTTCATATGTATATATGCACCTACAGAAGTGAGCAATTCAGTTACAAAAAAATCCACCAGCTTACAACTTTCTGATCCACGAGCTGCTTTGTTTTTTTGACTCGGGCCATTTTTCACTCTTACAACATTATCGACCGTAAAGTTAACTTTATCTGGATATCTGGGTCTGCATGAATTAAAATTCCTAGGCTGCTTTGTGAATTTATAGTGCTTGTTTTTCACATGGAGCTTGGAAATTCATAAAGAATTAAGCGGTACAATAAAAGCCCATATGGCAGATGAATGCTCAGCCTTTTAAAATGATGACTTGGCTGCTGGTAAATCAAACACCCACACAGCCCTGATGCCAAATGGTTCACCGCCTCTCATTGACTCTCTTTGTGCAGGCTGGAATTTGCTGAACTGGTTTTTCTTCCAGTTTTATGTGCATATTGGTGCTACCATGAAGGAAGCATATGCACATTTGCCTTAATGTTCCAAATTCCAGTGTTTCTTATTTGGACTGAATATGTTAAATAACTCATATTGCTGTGTCAACTCTAGACAGTCTGTTTTGCCACCTGTCAGAGTCCTCTATCCAGTGCTCACACTATACATTTGGATGTTTTTTGGAAAAAGAAGAAGAAGACAGTGAAGAATTTAAAGCATCTGAGATAAAGGTGGATGACCTTGTTTGTCCTTCATAATCCACTTTAGATATAATATTTGTTTTCCACGAAAATGTTTCCTGGAGCAGCTTTAAAGCAAATAGAGCTGACTGCTGAAGGTGGTGGCACGCAGGGCTGAGGTCAAGTGATAATGGATTACTTCCTTTTTAATGTAAATGCAGTTATGAAATATATCAGAAATATGTATTTCAGCACATTCACATTGCAATTTATTCTGTGTATAGGCACAAAATTTAACCAAGTTGTTTCCAATAAATTCCTAAGTTATATTGGGTTGACTTAAGTCATTCCCCAAGAGTAGGAAATACGCAAGACTGTGATGATAGTATTAAATGCCATATGCACTTCTTTTTTTTGTCTAACTAACTAATACAGTTGTGACAGTTTTCGAAGAAAAAATGTACGTGTATCGTGTCAAGCACTGTGACATTGTATCCAGTAACATTATAATCTCAGCAGCAATGGGTCTGAACAATGCTCTGGTATTACATTGAGGGTCTATTGTGTCTGACAGCATTGCTAATTCTGTTTATTTCAGTGATTACAGTGAAAGCGACAGTGTGCCTCCTCAAAATAGCTAATGGGTTTTTGATTGGTGCACAAAAGATGAATACTGCACAGTAAATATATTACAGGGTCTAATCACTAAATGTCTGCAATCTTGTTTTGCATCTGCAGCATTGTTTTTGACACATTCTGCTTTTGTCTTTATGCTACATTAAATGGAAAGTACTGGATGTATATTTTAGCTTCTGCAATGTACACAAAGTGTGTTCAACCAAAGGGTTGTCTCTCTTACTTTGTTTCTTATATTTGCAGTCTTACTGAAGGTATCTTTCTCTTTTTTTTAACTTCATCTTGTGGATTTGATTGGCAGGCTTTGACATGAGTGGGCTGCTTTTAGCCAACCACTGATCTTTTTTAAGGTTTCTTCTGTCCCACGCCTTTCTTGTCATATCTGTCATTTGCAACCCTCCCACAGGAGAGGCTTTGTTTGGAACAGATATTGGGACTTTTTGAAGGAGTTACCAATATTGCTTAGAGCTTGCTTGCTTGTAGCAGTATTTGTAAGTTTATTTAGAGCTATCAACTGAAACATTCGGGCTGAACCTGCTGTCGATGTTCCCACTTAAAACTGATAGACTGCCAACGCAGTGTGGGTGTCACATTAACATTTATATTTACATATAATTAAGACTTTTACTCATGTTCCACAACAAAACACAATGGGGGAAAAAGAGTTTAACAACATTTAAGTGGAGCAAATCAGTTCTTTTTTGTCTGCCCTTTACATTATCCTTTAGATTTTTAAATCCCAAGGCAGCATTGGCCCATGTATTTTTAAACTGATTAAAATTCATATATTTTATTGTGTTGGCTTTCTTAAGTTTGCTCAATCAACCACATTAAATGTATTTTTTTTTTCATTTGTTAAATTTAAAAGTGTGATTATATAAAGGGAAAATGAACCTAAATGAAAAATCTTGCCTAAATTGCCTTCCCCTTAATCCTACAGTGGATTATCATATAACAAATTAAAATATAACATTTTAGTTAACATTACTAGGAAGTTGCCACAGCCTATTAAAATACTAGGGTTGCCTCTTAATAGTTGAGTAAACATTAGTTGATGATGAAGAGTTTTAGTCAAAGATGTTTAATCACAGAAAAGACTAAATTCAAAACTCTACATTGTAGAGTAACTCTGTAACTATGGCCACTTCTTGTAGAGTCTACAAGAAGTGGCCATAGTTACCGAGTATGTCAGGACGTACATCGTTTACCTTACTGGTCCCTCCACTTATTATCAGAGTACAGGTTTCTGGCTTTACTATATTTCACATACTTACAGCGTATGTAACAGAGAAAAGAAAATCTCGATCTTGATGACTGGAAACCAAAACAGGTCTGTCAGCCAGTCTGGTACTGTATGTAGCACAAGTCTTGCTTTGGTTGTGAACTATGAAAATCTCCTCTAGCTATTACACCACAGAAACGTGTGGGACCATTTGGTGAGCGTGAACAATGACTTTAAGAAAGTAACATGCATACTTTGCAGGCAAACCTTTGGCTACAAGGAGCCAAACTCAAACACAGCTGATTACTTGTCAGTGGTTGCTCTGATAGAAACAATGTGAAAATCTTCTTCGGGTTGGTTACCTGCTATACGGATGGATGCTATTCATTTTTTCTTTTTCAATTCAGCTGATCAGAGCTAAACACTGAGCTGTTTTGTTGTTGTTTATCAGCCACCAGTTCAAATTATACCATCCCTCTGATTGCTGTTTCACCTCATCAATCTTGTTAAAACATAGATGTCCCATGACTACGGTATTTTAATGATGAATCTCTTTTATACACTGCAGTCACAAATAATGGCAGAGGCTGCACTGAGACATTGTGTTTTTACAGGCCTTGTTCTGCTTATCAGCCCAAAACCTGTGTGTGTTCTCTGAAAGCACGCTAATCTCCCTGGGTGATTACATTGACCCCAGGCCATTGATTACACACTGTCATTGGAACACAGGCGGTGACCAATTTTTGCATCCCGGCATTGCTCGTTTCCTTCTCCTCAGCCAGCCCCATTTATCCCCTCCTCTGTGTTCTGCTGCGAGGATAATAGGCTCTGGTTTTTGCTGCAGCTTCTTGAAACAGAATTGGACCTGTTTTCACGATGAGTTAGGTCAGAATACAATACATTTCATTTAGCGAGCACGTGGGGAGTATATATTTTTTGCTTTAAGTGACAAAACAATTGTTGGAGGAAGGAGATTTGCTGTTGCTACGTTACTACGTTGCTCCGCTGTTTAATTTCTCTTTGTTTCATGCTCACTTCTGCTTGTCACAACTGCTATAGAGAAATTGAGGATTGTGGAGTCACACTGTACACTGCTTCAGTTTGACACTAGGTTGCTCCAGTCCTTTCAGTCCTTTTCCATTCTTCTCTCCGAGCGGGTCAGTTGAGGCCAAAGAACTGGAGGCCATAAGAATAGGGGAGGAAAACACTCTCAACCTGAATTCCAACTCTAATCTCTTCTCAGAGCTCTGTGCTCACCCCTATGAAAACAAATAAATCTCTCAGATACAGAGGCAGACAGCTGGAGGCTGATGTCTTTGTTTCGTTCCGTCACAGGCCAGCTTAACCCAGCGGCTGCTAAAAACTTGACAGTTTTGTGGGGAAAGAGGCATCTGTTACGCAATTTCAGGGATGTTAGGAGTTAAACTATTTACTTGGTGGGAGGCTATATAATTGTAGATGAATAATGAATAATGTCCTACACAATGCTGAAAAAAAAATCAAAAACTTCAATAATTGGTTTCAAATTAAAAGCAGACAAATGTATAACTTTTTTTATTCAGCTAGAAGTAAAGATTTTTATTAATGTGTTTTCTTGGCTCTGATGCTCATGCTAATGCATTTTTTTTTTCTCTACCGGTCCTCTGCAGTCAAGAACACCAGGAAGAGCGCCGTGCTAATCTACCTCCTAGCCTGCACAAGCTCACAGTTCACATACAGAAGTTTGTAATGACATGTTCAGCGTTGCATTGCAGCTCCATTTCTCACAACATGACAGCTCAAGTACAAATCCCAGGATTTTTTTTTTCCAGTACTTTGGATATGCACTTCCTACAGGTCAGGCGTTACCAGCTGACCCTGCCTGACTGCAGGTGCCCGTAAAATATTGAGCTGTCAAACAGGAGACATTGCTTAAGTGCACTGGAACTGAGTGTGAACTGTGTCCCCTACATCTCCAATAAAAGGCACGCGCAGATCCTGTCTTAAAGCAGTTTGCTCTTGTTCTGAATAGAATATGATAATGTAATCACAATGTGATTTATTTAAAACAATTTTGAGAAGTTTCTTAATCCCATACGGGAATTATAAAAGCCTTAAAGAGCTGTTTGAAATGTGGCATGATGGAACCACAGTATTTAATATCAGTGAAAGCACCAGACATCAGATGTCATAGGCTTAAAGAAACCAGGTATCATCTGTCATTTGTTCAGGAGATTCAAAACTTTGTCACTTATTCTGGAAGCCCTCATTCTGCTTTTATGAAGTTAAAGGTGTGATAAATGTAAGGGTGCACTTGCCTTTTTCCAACATTACTAATCTATCTCTTTCTCTCTCCATATACATATAAAAGGCCATATTCTTGGGCTAGACCTACTCTCTATTTATCCTTATGATAATATCCTCTCACCTGTTCAAGTTTTTACTTTTAATCTGAAGTGTCACTGCTGCATAGCATATGGGCTTTTTAGTAATTAGCATATTTTTCATAGTGAAAGCATCTGGATCTTAAACAATTTTAGTGATTAGTTGACAGATTAGTCATTTGCCATGCAAAAATGCTGTCAAAGAAGAAAAAAGGGGAACAGGAACACATTTGTCTACTATTCCTCCATCTGAAGGAATACTTTATCATCACTATTAGAATTTTTTGACATTTCAATCAATGTTTAATAATAGCCGGTAATGAAAATAATAATGTTCAGCCTAACCACATTCCCATAGTTCTGCACTCACCAGACAGTTTATTAGGTACACCGTGTAAGTACTGGTTTGAATCCCCTTTCACCTTCAGAACTGCCTTAATCCTTTGTGCCATAGATATAACAAGGTGGCATTCCTCAGAAATTCTGGTTCATAATGACATGATAGCATCACACAGTTGCTACACTTCAGTTGGTGCTAAGGGGCTCAAAATATGACAAGAAAATAGCTTCCACATCATTACACCACTACCAGCCTGAGCAGTTGATACAAGGCAGGATGGATCAATGTTGTCATGATTTTTATGTTACAGCAGAAGTCAAGCCTCATCTGGAGACTTCAGTGTTTTTCCAATATTCTGGTGTCCAGTACTGGCGAGTCTCAGTTTCCTGCTCTTTTTATTTTATTTATTTAACCTTTATTTAACCAGGAATGTCCCGTTGAGATCAAAAACCTCTTTTTCAAGAGAGTCCTGGCCAAGAGGCAGCACATTTCCAAACAAATACATACGAACAAACAAAGTTAAAAAATTACACAAAACAATTACACATTATTGAGGCAGTCTGTAGGCCTTTGAGTTTAGTTTTAAAAACATTTAAAGACAACAGTTCAGTCAGTTTCCAGTCTTTCTGTAACAGGTTCCACGAAAAAGGCGCAGAGTGGACAAAGGCTTTCTTACCCAACTCTGTGCGGACAAGGGGAACAGACAGCAGCAGCTGATCATTTGAACGCAAGGAGTAAGAACCACTATTTGTCCTTGTGACCAAAGTACAAATATAAGGAGGCAGCAATCCTAGCATAGCTTTGTAAATAAAAGTGTACCAATGCCCCTGTCTTCTAATGGCCAAAGAAGGCCATTTTACTCTTAAGTACAAGTCACAGTGATGGGTCAGATATCTACAGTTGGTAATAAACCTCAAGGAAGCATGATACATCGTGTCCAACATTAGAAGACATGAAGAAGAAGATAAGATAAGATAAGATAAGATAAGATAACCTTTATTAGTCCCACACGTGGGAAATTTGTTTTGTCACAGCAGGAAGTGGACAGTGCAAAAGTTATGAGGCAAAAATTAGAATACAATAAGAATAAATACAGTACACAACTGTACAGAATAGAATAAAATAAAATACTATATACAGTAGAATAAAATAAAATAAATATACAATAAGATAAAAATAGAATACAAATACAAATACTATATACAACTGAGTAAAAATACAACGATGACAGAAAGGATTATTGCACTTAGTATTATTGCATATGTATGGATGTGTGTGCTTGATCAGTTAAAGTCTTTATTATGGAGTCTGACAGCAGTGGGGAGGAAAGACCTGCGAAATCTCTCCGTCCCACACCGTGGGTGCCGCAGTCTCCCACTGAAGGAGCTGCTCAGTGCTGTCACAGTCTGCTGCAAGAAGCGTTCATATACAGAATGTCACCATAATCTAACACAGATAAAAAGGTTGCAGTGACAAGACGTTTTTTTTACTGCAAAAGAAAAGCACTGTTTATTACGGAAGAAAAAACTGAGAGTTGCACTTGGTGTTGTCTTCTGCTGCTCTAGCCCATCTGTTTCACGGTTCAACATGTTGTCTTGTCTGCATAGCTTAGCTATAAGAAGCAGTTGTCTGAGTCACTGTTTCCTACATATCAGGCAACAATTTCAGTAGTATAGTAAGAAGCCACACTGCAACAACCATGCCACACGCAAAGTTACTTAAATCACCTTTCTTACACATTCTGATAGACCATTTGAACTTCAGCATTGACTAGCACTGTAGATACAGGGAGCGCAGAATTATTAGGCAAGTTGTATTTTTGAGGAATAATTTTATTATTGAACAACAACCATGTTCTCAATGAACCCAAAAAACTCATTAATATCAAAGCTGAATGTTTTTGGAAGTAGTTTTTAGTTTGTTTTTAGTTTTAGCTATTTTAAGGGGATATCTGTGTGTGCAGGTGACTATTACTGTGCATAATTATTAGGCAACTTAACAAAAAACAAATATATATCCATTTCAATTATTTATTTTTACCAGTGAAACCAATATAACATCTCCACATTCACAAATATACATTTCTGACATTCAAAAACAAAACAAAAACAAATCAGCGACCAATATAGCCACCTTTCTTTGCAAGGACACTCAAAAGCCTGCCATCCATGGATTCTGTCAGTGTTTTGATCTGTTCACCATCAACATTGCGCGCAGCAGCAACCACAGCCTCCCAGACACTGTTCAGAGAGGTGTACTGTTTTCCCTCCTTGTAAATCTCACATTTGATGATGGACCACAGGTTCTCAATGGGGTTCAGATCAGGTGAACAAGGAGGCCATGTCATTAGTTTTTCTTCTTTTATACCCTTTCTTGCCAGCCACGCTGTGGAGTACTTGGACGCGTGCGATGGAGCATTGTCCTGCATGAAAATCATGTTTTTCTTGAAGGATGCAGACTTCTTCCTGTACCACTGCTTGAAGAAGGTGTCTTCCAGAAACTGGAAGTAGGACTGGGAGTTGAGCTTGACTCCATCCTCAACCCGAAAAGGCCCCACAAGCTCATCTTTGATGATACCAGCCCAAACCAGTACTCCACCTCCACCTTGCTGGCGTCTGAGTCGGACTGGAGCTCTCTGCCCTTTACCAATCCAGCCACGGGCCCATCCATCTGGCCCATCAAGACTCACTCTCATTTCATCAGTCCATAAAACCTTAGAAAAACCAGTCTTGAGATATTTCTTGGCCCAGTCTTGACGTTTCAGCTTGTGTGTCTTGTTCAGTGGTGGTCGTCTTTCAGCCTTTCTTACCTTGGCCATGTCTCTGAGTATTGCACACATTGTGCTTTTGGGCACTCCAGTGATGTTGCAGCTCTGAAATATGGCCAAACTGGTGGCAAGTGGCATCTTGGCAGCTGCACGCTTGACTTCTCTCAGTTCATGGGCAGTTATTTTGCGCCTTGGTTTTTCCACACGCTTCTTGCGACCCTGTTGACTATTTTGAATGAAACGCTTGATTGTTCGATGATCACGCTTCAGAAGCTTTGCAATTTTGAGACTGCTGCATCCCTCTGCAAGCTATCTCACTATTTTTGACTTTTCTGAGCCTGTCAAGTCCTTCTTTTGACCCATTTTGCCAAAGGAAAGGACGTTGCCTAATAATTATGCACACCTGATATCATTAGACCACGCCCCTTCTCATTACAGAGATGCACATCACCTAATATGCTTAATTGGTAGTAGGCTTTCGAGCCTATACAGCTTGGAGTAAGACAACATGCATGAAGAGGATGATGTGGACAAAATACTCATTTGCCTAATAATTTTGCACTCCCTGTAGTCTTTAAAACAGACCAGTCTGATTTTTAGTCTTTTCTTTTATATTTATATATATTTTTTAATTTTAAAAGATTTATCCTTGTGGTCCAATTTGACTGGATTACAGAAGATAGTGCCCCTTTACTTCCTGTAATGAAAGCATATTTTTGATCTGAGATAAAGCCATTCTGTTGGTGATAATAAAAGGAAGTGAGGAAATTAGTTCAGTGCCTCACCACTAAGTGTTCAGCCATAACAAATGACATGGCTGTCAGTCCACCACCCGACCAGCTTTTTCTCTGGCTTAAATGGGATTTTTCTGTTGGCTCTGTGCCCACGAGTTACTTTGGGTCTGACCTATGCTATTAACCCCGCATGTTGCCTCCCTTGGTAGTGACAGCAGGTGAAACGAGCCAATTTTATTGTGCTTGGCAGAGACATTAATTTATAGAACGTTCTGACACTGAGGTCATCATCACGAGCCTTTCTTTCTGTCTCTTCAAATCACGTTTTAATAGTGTGCAGACTCATCAAAGTGAATTTTGAATAGTTGTGTGTGATTTTCAGCGTTGTTCTGCATCCCACAATGCAGAAAATGTTTCTTCTTTCATCTCAACACAAAACAGAAATCATTATCACTACAAAGCCCTCCTGGATGCTTATTATCTAGTTTATTTTTTCTTTTTTATTGAACAAAAGAAAATTCAGCGGACATTTAATTTAGTCTGTTTTCGAAAAGAAGAAAATCTATGACAATCATTCTACACCAAACAACCTATACTGCTCGAAAAAGTTCAAATAAAAACTTAGATTTAGTTCACTGAACCTGCAAAGTTGGAAAACTTTTTAGTAATGCATTGCTACCATTTCTATTATTCTTTCTAAGCCTCACCAATGGCATATTTTCAGTGGGAATTGTTACAAATTGTAAAACGCTCAGCAACAGTTTCAGGTTATAAATCATTCTTTGAGGTTCTTGAATGGGAAGTATAAACTCCAACCCAATCTGGTAGAAAAATAAGTGTTGTTGAAGCTCATGTTGAATCACAAAAATGTTCAAATTTATCTCCGAGGGCAAAACTTAAAACTGACATTTATAATTTACAGTAGAGTTTGGGTAATTTGCTGGTTCTGTGAATGTATTAGAAGTGTAGAAACATTTTCAAGGAACAAGGGTTTTTCCTTTTTTAATTTTTTTTATTTTTGTACCCAAACACTTCCAGTACTTGTTCCAATGTCACTGAACATTGACTTTTCAGATAAGTGCAGCATGCCAGCACTACAGCAATAACAGATGTGAAGTCAGAGCAAATGACCAACAGGAGAAAACTGAACATTGTATTGGGAATTATAGTCTGACAGTGAGATTTGTTCAAGGCGGTAGGGTGTTTTCTCTGTTCTTGTGTATTAGCAGGGAGACTCACTGGCACACAGCTGTTCTTAATAACCATCATTACTTCCATCCAAATCAAATGTGCTGTGATTCTAGAGCTGCATCTTATCCTTCATCCATTCATGTCTCCCTGATTCTTAAAATAGCTGCCAGCACCTTAAGATAAACATAGTAGTTGCTGGTTGACCTTGTTCATACAACATTTTATATAATCACATGCTTTAAGTTTTTGTCTTTTTCTTTAATTATTTTTTTTGGATAGCTGCATGACCCAAGGTACGATAATATACTTTTACCACGTGGTCCAGACTATCTCAACATATGTCCATCACCTGTGGAGATCGGAGATTGCATAGCACTACAATAAATCTTTCTTGGTTCTTGGCCCAAAAGTTATTTTATATGTGTATATATTAGATTGTTAAAATGTAGATTTTCACTAAGGCATCTTCAAGCTACTTCATGCAGGTGGTCATGGCTGATTTCATCTTCCATTGTACTATTATTTTTTTGGTTTAAAGCCTGTAAAATGTATTTTATTCCCATACCTAAAGCAGCACTTTGTGCTTAATGCTACTAAGATTAGGAAAATGAATAATGGTTCAGATTTTGCTCCGTTTGCATAATGTTGCAACCTCACATGAGAGAAGGAACCAGGAGACAGAGATTTCAGCTTCTATTTGCAATTCTTGCTTTCTGTGCACACAGGAACAGTGACCAGGGGTCACAAACTCCAACACTAGTCTCCGGCTACGTCCACACTAATGCGTTTTCATTTGAAAAAGCATAGTTTTCTCTCCGTTTTTGCCTCCTGTCCACATGGCGTTTTCGCTTATGGAAAACGCAGTGTTTTGAAAACGCTCTCGAAAACGCATACATTTGAAAACTGTGCTTTCGCGTTGCAGTGTGGATAGCGAACACAGAGACTTTCTAAAACGATGACGCATGTTAGTCATATGATGCAGTCATGTGACCAATTAAACTAAGATAGCAAGAGGGCATTATAAAGCAGTTGTTCTGTTTGTATATCAGTCTGTACATGCTCCAGATAGCTTTTCTTCAAATTCTTTCATTCTCACTCCCTTTGGCAACTTTGTACTTTTGTGTTACTCGCAGCAACAACTCCACCTCATTGTTAGTCCGTTTAAATAACTCCATGCTTTTCCTCGACATTTTGCCGCAATGTTTCAAAGAGCCGGAAAGTAATAAAGCGGCAGACAGAAATGATGCAGGCCGAATCTTGTTGCGTTTCACGCATGCACAGGACTGGAGCGCAAGCGTTTTCGGCCGTTTCAATGTGGACGCGCAACTCTGTGAAAACGACTGAAAACGCTAGTGTGGATGCGGAGCGTTTTCAGACGAAAACGCCGTTTTCAAATCTATCCGGGCTAGTGTGGACGTAGCCTCCATCATCGGTAGCCAAGCTCAACACAACCCTAAGCTGTGAAAACACTGGCGATCACATAAATGAACAATAACAACATGGGACCAAACACAACATAACAGCAATGACTTATAGCCTTGTAACTTAACATACTAACATAAATACTCTCACAAATCTTTTGCCAATCAAGCTGATTTTGATGTTTCTGTACAGCAAAGTGTGTGTTACTGGCCTTGCTGTCAGGTATACATGTTGAAATGCATGCTCTCTCTCTCTTTCTCTGTGAAAACGTCTTTCAGTGGTCTAAAGGAAACCAAAATGGTGGAGATGCATTTTCACAGAAACATTTTGGAGTCTTTGCTTGGTAAAATTTGCTACTGCTGTCAGGGAATGTAATCAATGAGTGCATCGAAACGCTCCTATTCCCCCATCGCTCTGCTTAATAATTCAACAACAAGCGTAGCCTCTCTGGGCTTTCACTGTGAAAGGTAAAGCATGACCTCCAGCACAGCAGCAGGTGGTGCACACACTGGTTACTCTGTGCAAGAATGGAAGATGGAACTTGCTTTTCTCTTTAATTCTATTATTGGACTTGAGGGTTTGAGGATATTACACTCTGCACATGGGTCTATAGTCACATGTATTACTTAATAATAGAGCATAATAGAATCTGAACTAACATGCGACTCTAACCTAGTTTTGCAGGCATGAAAAATTTTTTTTTAAAAGACTTGGTGTCAAAAGCCACGTATTGGGAGCACTTGGAACAGCAATATTAGAGCTGCTTTATTTAAAATAGCCAACTGTCAAAACACAGTGTGCACACATCAAAGATGTGCAATTTTTAGAACGGTGAGACCTTTCAAACAGCAGACAGTGTCTCTCGTCAGAGCAGAAAAAAGCACAGGTGAAACTAATAATGTTAACAATTGTTCAGTTCCAATTAAGTGTCCCAGCAGTGACCCAGCATGTAAAATAACAACCATCTGTAGCTCACGAATATAAGAAATGCAGTCATTATTGCTTTTTACCCGTGTTTGACTAGAATGTCTCTTGTGAAAATGCCCCACTGGATGGTATTATACCTATACAAATCATTTGGACAGGACATGATATTTTCAAGGAAGTTTTAATGGAAAAGTATAGAAAAGAGAAAAGCTATCTAACGCTATTCTAGCCCAACTTCTCTCATCCCAGTCTGAAAAGGACAGGAGGGTGAATCTCATCTTGTAAGTTTGAGAATTTAGTTTTATCTGGTTCTCTGCTGCTGTACTGCTGTTCAGTCACTTTGTGTGGGCGGACAAACCCGCGTCTCCAAAAAATCACAGTTAAATCTAGCTTATAGGTCAAGCTGTATTTTGTTTGTGGTCTATTGCTGCCTACTTTGCAATTTGTACTGCAAATACGGGTTTGTTTTGGCACTGGCACACACACACACACACACACACACAAGGAACACAACCCAGATGGGGTTAATCCAATATCATTTACGATAGTTTATCATGTCATATGTCATGGGTGTAATCCCATTTGTTAAATGACTTTTGGATCTCTGTTTTAGATTACGATGTCTGGTAAAGCAACTGGAGAGAGGAGAGGCTTCACTTACTGACCTCAAGAAAAACCTTGAGTATGCGGCGTCTGTGCTGGAATCTGTTTACATCGAGGAAACAAGGTAAGAAAATGTTGGAAGTTGCTTTAAAATGGTTAATTTATCAAGAAATGGTCCATTTATCAAGAAAACCCTGCAGCTCTAAGGCCAGAATTTGCTGAAGTGGAAACTGGCTTAAGTAATCTGGCATCAGTGCTACAGTAAAGATTATAGAATAATTCATATAAGATAAGAGATAAGATAAGATAGAACTTTATTAATCCCTCGGGTGGGTTCCTCTGGGAAATTCGACTTCCAAAAAAGGCACAGCAACGACCGAAGTTACAGTTACAGAACTGTTATATATATATATATACACACACACACACACACACACACACACACACACACACACACACACACATATATATAAATACAGAGACAAATATAAATAAAATATACAAAGGGGATAAATAGAATAAATAGGAATAAAAAATAAAAATACAAGTGAATTGCACATTTCAAGTATTGAGTCTATTGCACTGTTGACTATTTACAAAAGGTATTGCACAAGGTATTGTACAGTGAGGTGCAGAGGCACTACAGCTTAGTTGTTCCCCCCTCCTTTGTCCTCCTGTTTCCCCTCCCTCTCCCCTCCAGAGAGGAGTTAAACAGTTTGATGGCGTGTGGGACAAAGGAGTTTTTAAGTCTGTTAGTTCTTGTCTTGGGGAGAAGCAACCTGTCACTGAACAGACTCTTCTGGTTGTTTATGGCCGTGTGCAGAGGATGCCCAGCATTGTTCATAATGTCCATCAGTTTCTTTAATGTCCTTTTCTCTGCCACTGTCACCAGAGTGTCCAGCTTCATGCCGACCACAGAGCTAGCCCTCCTGATCAGTTTCTCCAGCCTGGATGAGTCCTTCTTTGCTGTGCTGCTCCCCCAGCACACCACAGCATAGAAAAGTACTCCAGCAACCACCGACTGGTAAAACATCCTCAGGAGCTTCCTGCAGATGTTAAAAGACCTCAGCCTCCTGAGGAAGTACAGTCGGCTTTGGGCTTTTTTATACAGGTGCTCTGTGTTGCATGACCAGTCCAGTTTATTGTCCACCCACAGCCCGAGGTACTTGTACTTGTTGACCACCTCCACCTCCTCCCCCTCTATCTGAACTGGCAGTGGACCTTCTCTGGACCTCCCGAAGTCCACAACCAGTTCCTTAGTCTTTGAGGTGTTGAGTTGCAGGTGGTTTGTGTGACTCCATGCGACAAAGTTCCTCACCAGACTTCTGTACTCCTCTTCCTGATCATCCCAGATACACCCCATGATGGCCGTGTCATCTGCAAACTTCTGAATATGGCATAATTCAGAGTTGTAGCAGAAGTCAGAGGTGTACAGGGTGAAGAGAAGAGGGGACAGCACAGTTCCCTGTGGTGCTCCTGTGCTGCTGACCACTGTATCAGACGTGATGTCCTTCAGCCTGACGTACTGTGGTCTGTCGGTGAGGTAGTCGGAGATCCAAGCCACCAGGCAGGGGTCCACCTCCATCCTGTTCAGTTTTTCCTGAAGCATACAGGGCCGGATGGTATTAAAGGCACTGGAAAAGTCAAGAAACAGGATCCTGACCATGCCTTTTCCCCCATCCAGGTGTGAGTGGGCTCTGTGTAGGAGGTACAGGATGGCATCCTCCACTCCGACACCCACCTTGTATGCAAACTGTAGTGGGTCCTGGGCATGTTGTACCTGTGGTCGGAGGAGGTTGAGGAAGAGCCGCTCTAGAGTCTTCATAAGATGTGACGTCAGTGCCACCGGTCGGAAGTCATTCAGCTCATTGGGCCGGTTCTTTTTGGGGACCGGGACGATGCAGGATGTCTTCCATAGTCATATGTCATGATTTTAATTAGTTTTTATGACTCTAAATAGAATTTACAGACCAGAACTTGAAATACTGGTTTAATTTTCTACCCTGTGCTAGAATGTCTGACAAGTAACTTACATACAGCCACTGGTATAATAACTAATCACAGAAAAGCAGCCCCCACATTGCCTCACAACATAACAACTAATCACACAGATCATCTCTCCAGCTGATTCAGTCTAGCTCAGCCGTAGCTTCCTGCTGGCTGTATGTTAGCAAATTCTAAATCTCCTTCTTTGCTGGCAGCTGGAAAAAATAACCTTTAAGCTAGCTACCTAAAAGAAACTAAAACCTGTGGGGGGCATCTTTACATGTAGGAGTTTGATCATTATTATATTGGTGCTTGCCTTCCTGTAGACCAAAACAAGATTTTTCCAGTGGAGTTTTGCATCAATGCATCCTGGGCTCAGTGCCACCAGAGACAGGTGTGACTGGGTTAAAGAAATATAAAGAAGCCAGAATGATTTCCTCCTGTACCAGAATGAAAATGTGTGCTGCCAGACCAGCACTGACACAGCAATTTGGAGACACGTTTGGCTGGCTGTGTGAAACAGGTTCTCTGCTAGTGTGCTCATGCTACACAGCAACAGAAGATTGGTTGTTTTCATTGGCTTAACCTTAGCCATGTAAAAAAACTGCCATCATTAAAATACATCATAACAATGTGGACATCTACGTCTGCCTCAGCAACATCTGTACTACCATAGATAACACCTCGTCTCGACACTGCAACTCCCTCTCTGTTCTCCTCTTTCTTTTATGGCATATTAACAATCTGATAATGCTGCTATGTTATAATGCAGGATATTGTAATAAATTGTAAGCAGTAAATATTTGGAGACAACTGGAAAGATTCAGAACATCAGTTCTGATAATCATCCTGATACTATAAAAGGCTGATCAATGCTTTTCAGATTTTTCATACTTTTCGGATCAGATTCTTACAAGCAACACATTTTTATAACATCCATTCATTCATTTTCTCATGTGTATCCAGTTCAGGGTCATAGTGAGGCTGGAGTCTATCACATAAAACGTGGGGCACATAAACTACCCAGAAGTAGATAAGTTGTTAATGTTTGCTGCACCTCAGCTTAATGGAACATTAAAATATTGTTACTACTGTTAATTAATGATAGTTAGCTCGTTAATTAATGATGAGAACAACAAGCCCTCCTCATTTGTTTCTTCAAGGCAAGTGAAGGCATTTACACACAGATGTGGATTTCTCATCATCATTTTCTCAATAACAACAAATGTTTTTACAGGAAAGGGATGTTAATAAATGGACTGATTGCAATTTCTTGGCCAACAACTACAATTTCTGATGTTTTTCTAAGTATGACCTCCTGATACAATTTTCTTTTCCAATTATAGTTTCTTTTTATAGGACATTTAACCGACAGCATGTATAGTCAAAAATAAAAATTTCTGTAATACAGTCACCAGTCCAGGCTGGATGATTGGTGGATCTTACCTGAAGGACCAGGGAATCCTCTGAAGTTTAGGGGTAAAAGATAAAGCCCTCAGCCACAACAAGGTAATAAGCCACTTAGGGATCAATAATAATGATCCAACTATATAATAGTTGGATCATAAGCCTGGTCTTCCATAAGACCAGGCTTATGGAATTATGAAAACCTCTCATCATCTAGATATCAGAGTCATTTTACATAATCAATATTTTTGCATTTCACACTTTCAAGTGGTAGCCAGATCTTTTTCTCAGAGGTTGACATAGCTGCTGATTGGCCAAGCATCAATATCAGATAGACAAAGGGATGGTACAAGTTTGCTTTTTTACCTTAAATGACCTGCATTACCTTCAACGTGAGAAATTTACTCTTCATCAATGTATAAATACATGTACTTCACTTACCACTGAAGTTTTCTGTGACAAACATGGGCAAGGGGTATATACATTTAATAAGTGGTCTTTAAATTTCAAAAGAACAAAATACAAATAATTTCTGTTCTGCTGCCCCTCTGGCCAAGTTTAAAAATAGAAAATTACTTGGGTAAAGTCATAGAATCATTGGTGTCACTGCACATTTTAACATTTATTATTAGGAAATATAGTAGGTCAGTATATTTCAAAAGTCCAGTGGAGGTCCAAAATCTGAGATACGACCAGGCTTATGGAATTTTGAAAACCTCTCATCATCTAGATCCAGTCAGATTAGGGTCAGCAATGGCAGCGCCACCCTAGGATGGAGGATGATGAACTATCCAGTGCAGAATCCATGTAGCGCCATAAAACCTATGTTGTGAATGCTTTCTCCCCCCCACCCCCCTCTCCATCTCTCTCTCACTCTCTCTGCCATGCGAGCATGTATTTAGTTCAGAGGGTTTGCAGGCTTTGCTCTTGATCCCTCATACATGTCAACACAACAGGGTGGCTGTGGAGAATTATAAATTGGATTGGTATTCTGCGTCCTGGTGTTTCAAGAGGCCTGGGTTGTTTTGATCTTACATAAGAGGCAATATTATTTGATGGACAGCATTAGGATTTGAGTTCTATCCTTTGTGAATGTAAATGTGCAATAAACAATAAATATTTTAGTAAATCTTTGGTCTCTGCATCTTCCTTTTTTGTACCTTTATTTCTGTCTTGCACTACTACTACTACCACTACTAATAATAATAATGATGTGGTTTCTTCCAGGCGCTTGGTGGACACAGAAGATGAACTCAGTGACATTCAGTCCGAGTCGGTGCCTTCAGAAGTGCGAGACTGGCTGGCCTCCACCTTTACCCGACAGATGGGCCTGATGCTAAGACGTAACGAGGAAAAACCTCGCTTCCGAAGCATCGTCCACGCCGTTCAGGCTGGAATATTTGTTGAGAGGTAGAATTTGTTTGTGTCGCACAAAAACACTTCCACGATCACATCCGAGCCTGGAGCCATCATCCCTAAATAATTCATGGCCTATCACCTTTTATTTCCCCCCTTGCCAATCTATTATTGGTGCATCCAAATCAGTGTCACGACTTGAAGCAGTTCAATCAGCGTCTTTAGTTTGGCCTTGCATAACAAATGGATAGAAGACATGGTGTTCTAAAGCTGTTTTGTTTGCTTTTGTTTGTTAAAGTAGTTCAAAGTTTTGTGTAATTTAATGAGGAATAGTAAATAACTGAGTTATGCAGAGGCTCGAAACTTATTTTAAGTCACCCATTTTATTGCACATGCTGTTTGCTTTTGTTTGTGTCTGGATAGATGATATGTTGATGTGTAAATTTGATATGACATAAGTCTTTTTAGATGAATCATGAAAAACATTTGAAGGCAATAAGGCAAATACTAAAATGCAGTAATAGAACTTTCTTTTGTACATAATTTAAGAGTAGTTATTAAAGCTGGGGGTTGGCAACATGTTTTTGGCACTACTAGACAAAAAGATCAATAATAACCTTTCAGCATATAGTAATTCAAGTGGTCTGGAAGGGAACTAGTGCCTCTCCTCTGGTCATTGTTTACAATCTTTAGATAATCAAATCATGACAGGAGACTTTGACCGCAGGTCTTTTTACTCTAGTTCAGATGAAGACGTATGAGGTGTCTAAAAAGCAAAAAAGACTTTATAGTGAGAGGCAGGGGTGCAGGTTAAGTAGAATCCTTTACCGAGGGAAATAGTAGTTCTTTGTAGCCAAAAAAATAGTTTGAGACTTTACTTTTGGCAGGTGTAAAGCTCATATATAAGAGGCTCTTAGAATAGATAAGCAAAAGCTGGAGGAGGAGGGTTGTCTGTTTTTAGGTTTTTCTTTATTTACATCTGTTGGTGCTTTAATAAATACTTAGGTATACAGCAGAGGGAGGAAGGATTCAAAGCAGTAAAGGTGAGAGAGGCAAACCGTTTGGCATATTTATTATTCAATTACTATATATATACATATGTAAATAATATATTTTTTCCGTCTTGCAATGTAAATCTCTGGTATATTATTGCTGATAGGTGATGAAGTTCTTACTTAAGACTGCCTTATCTGAACGTGTGAGCACCAAACTGAATGAGAGCGACTGACAAGTAGGAGAGAGAGGAAATAATTCAAAATTTAAAGCCACACTCTTTGGTTAAAATTTCAATCTGCTGGAAATGTGTGTGCATCCTTGGAACGCTGGCTCTCTCACCTGAGTCAACAATACATCATCAGTTCCTTGGCAAGCCTGGCTAAGCACAATCATTCGGAGAGCTGCATACAGCTCTAGGCTGTGCTTTATCACACAGTAACATGCAACATGTATTTGTTTAAATCAGTAAGCCTCTAACATGTGAGTTATAATCTTTCTTAATCTGTTTTACAGTGAAGCCATATTGGAAAATGGAGGATTAAAGTGAAAATGTGGAACAGCGCGGTGCACTCTGAGCTGTCCACTATCTGTATAGATATCTGCCGTTCATTACAACTATTGTGATGCTAAATTTGAATCTCTAGCATCTGTTCTTATTCCACTAAATTGCGAGATGCTGAGCACCACACACTAATTTTGTAGCCATCCAACTGAATCTAATGACTCGTTGGTCTCATGGGGAATTATGTAGCTTGTGTTGCAGCTTGCAATGAAGTAAAACCATATTTTATCCTCATATGTGAGGATAAAGCTTTTGCATGTAAAAAAAAAAAGAAAAAAGAAAAAAAGACTAGCTTGCAAAGCATTTACCTCTTCTCAACCTAACCTGTCTAATATAGCTTCACAGTGAGTTGTGCATATTTGAAGCTTTAGGGAAACCAGCAGGCTGTGGTTTGGGGTTGGTGTAGTAACCTCTGCTGTTTGCACTCAGCAGTGCTTTTCATTTGATGTTTTTATCTCGTTCAAACAGGATGTACCGGCGTACCTCCAATATGGTGGGACTCAGCTACCCGGCCTCTGTCATATCTGTGCTTAAGGTATTAACGTGCGCACTCACATTCAAAAAGAAACATACGCATAAGGAAAAGTTACTTGGTGCACACATACACGCTGTGAAAATCGACATACTCTGAAATATTTATATGAAGTGGACTTTTGGCACCGTTTGTTTGTGTTGTGTGTTTTCCTTTTGTGTTGGTAGAGGATGAATAAGTTGTTTGACAAGGATGGTGTCATTATTTAAATGTTTCTCCTTCATACAGAATGTTGACAAGTGGTCGTTTGATGTCTTCGCTCTGAATGAGGCCAGTGGAGACCACGCACTTAAATTCATATTCTACGAGCTGCTCACAAGATATGATCTCATTAGTCGTTTCAAGGTAAAGCCCCAAGGAAATAATGTACCACCTGAAACTGATATGTGGTGGTTTATGCCATTAAAACAAGAAAAACTATTCAGTATGAGTAAGAATCTTCACTGTTCCTTATTTGATGGATGTGGGCACACTCTCCTCTCCACCTTAGAATAAGATTATCTCACTAAATTTTAATCATTATATGAAGGGGGCTGGCCACATTTCATCTCAACTGATAGTACATCATTCAAGTCACCAGATATCTTGGAGAAGGGTTTCCTGTTTACATTTTCTTGTTGTTTTGTCTAATGTCAGATCCCAATCTCTGCGGTGGTGTCATTTGTTGAGGCCCTTGAGGTCGGATACAGCAAACATAAAAACCCCTACCACAACCTGGTTCATGCTGCTGATGTCACACAGACTGTGCACTACTTGCTACTCAAGACTGGCATGGTGGTGAGTAAAACATGGACAAGTTAGGTAACATAATGTTATACACATACATACAGTAACCTGCTAAAAAGAAACAAGCAAAAAAAAAAACCCCAAAAAAACTGTTGACCATCTTGGTTTAGTTCCAAGAAAGCAGGCTCACGGGATCGAAGCTTAGTCTGTGAAAGTGAGGGGATTTTATCCACATGGTATTCAGAACATCTCTGTCAGCCTAATTGCAGCTTTGCTTGACATTCAGCTTTTAAATATGGCTTTTTTTAGCCTGAAGAATCCATGAACCATCTTTTTAGACAAAAAAATAAACAAGAGCCAAAATTAATTCTAGGAAGGTTGAAAACATCTAAGGAATAGGCACCGAATATAAAATAAAATATTACCTCTTGCCTTTTTTTCCTGGGTATATCATTGCTGCTCCATAGATTTTGCTGCTTTTGCTCTTTTTACTATCAGGTGACCTATTTCACTTCTTTGCACCGAGGTGACTTTAGGGCGTTTCTGATGCAGCATTTATTCAAAAAAGGAATAAAAAACACTAGCCTGAGTTCAAAGTCCCTAACCAGCCGGCTGCCCCCGCTTCCAGTGTTTTTATTTAATCACCTTAATAAGGTGGCTGCGACAGCTGTCGACATGGTATGTTTCTCTGGGCAGTGCCTTGCGGAGAAAACCACATTACTGCTAGAACCACAGGCTCCTTGGAGAGCAGGTGAGGGACATCTATCATTTTGCAGGCCCTCCAGACTCCATTAAATCAACAATCAACAGGTCATTCATAAAGCAGACCCATGAGGAAATACAGTGAGTGGTGGATCAGCCATCATGCATCCACCCTGTTTTTAATGACTCCTCCACCCCCCACTGTTGATTAGTCACCAATATCGACTGGGCTTCCTGAGCTAAATCCCCACTCTGTGTATGTGAGGGCACTCAGATGCATGCACATCTTAGAGGGGAAAAAGCCCTGATTACAGTGTGCTGATTACAGATTAGATTTTAGATTTTATAGATGAAACTAATGATTGATTCACTGAAAAAAAATCCGCAAATCCACCAATAATATTAACTAATTATATATTGAAGAGTTGTTATCGATCTTCCTCACTGACATCTTGGCCAGAAATGAAATAAGATTATCTCAAACTATTCCTGCAACAGTGTGCTGCTGCACTGACATTATCTTCTTTGCTGTAATCATGAATCGCACATCAAACAGCTACAACATGCCCCAAAAACACACATAGGAAGGTGTGATGTGTAGTCTCACCTTGTGACACTAAACTTATAGTAAACTTAAAAAAGAGACTTGTGGGGGTTTTTTTTGTAATATTTGGTGACATATGTGGAACAAAGCAGATTGACAGACCGTCACAGAGAAACTGAAACCAGAAGTGATGAAGTGAGAGTTTAAAATGCAATTTTCAATAGAGCTTGTCTTATCTGAAGTTTTCTTTTTTGCTTTTCTAACCTTTTCCTCTATCTCCTTCTTCCCATTTGTTTCCTTTCATCCCTGACGGTAATGTATTTCTCATGCCGCATACTTCTCTGGATCTTTTATATCACTTTTCGCCTCTACATTTTTATGGCTTGGTGTTCTATTCCCTGCGTCTCTCTTTTTTCAATTCACTTGCTTCTCATCTCTCTTCTCTAATTTTTGTCCATTCTGTTCATTACTTTCCCCACCTCCTTTTCCTGTCAATGTCTGTCTTTTCCATGTCGTTACCTCTTCTCCTGAACACCGTTCCCTCTTATATATCCGTCTTAATGCCCTCCTCATCATCATCCTTACCTCACCCCTCCTTTTCCCTCGCTCCCTTGTCCTCCTCTTTTCTTCTTCTTTTGCCTCCAGCATTGGTTGACTGAGCTTGAGATCTTTGCCATGATCTTTGCGGCGGCGGTGCATGACTACGAGCACACAGGGACCACAAACAACTTCCACATTCAGACAAGGTAATGGATCATTAAATCATAAATGCATGGCACTGACTCGCCCGATCAATGTTTTCATTTGCAGCAAGAGGGCTTTACAATCACACTGTGATCGCCTGCAGTGCAGTAATAACCAGCCCGGTTGGGAGTCCAGATGAACTCCAAAACTCATCCTCTTGAAAAAAAAAAATCTGTTCTACAAAACAAGGAATTGCTCAGCATTTTTCACTCTTGTCAACTTGAAAGAAAAACATTTACCATCATTTGGAAAAAAAAGGAAAAACAATTCACAGGACTCTATATACAGCTATGAAAAACTAAGTATACCATTACAGCTTCTATAGGACTTAAGATAAGTAGCTGATAGGTGCTGATAATAAAATGCATTTGATTAATTGATCATCAGCAACTGTGACCATCTCTGTAAAAGCAGAAGTTTTGGCAGCTTACAGGTCTAAAGCATTTAGGTGTTTGTTAACAACATGTTACAATCTTCTGAGTAGTGGATGCCCCAGCAAATTAACCCCAAGGTCAGACCTTGCAGTGCTAAGAGAAATTTTGAAACCCCAAGACAATATCAAACTCACACAGATATAATGTTAATGTTCCTGACGGTACAGTTGGAAGAAGGCTGCAGAGTTGGAATGGTTGCCAGGAGAAAACCTCTTCTCTTTTTGGGCCTGAACAAACCCAAAAACATCTGGAAAAGTGTTCTTTGGACAGATGAGACCAAGGTGGAGATGTCTGACCACGATGCAGAGTGTCACATTTCGTGAAAACACAGCATATCATGACAAACACTTCATACTAGCTGTCAAGCATGGTGGCAGAGAGGTGATGATTTGGGTTTGTTTTTCAGCCACAGAACATTTTAGGGCAAAATATGGGCCTAAAATCATGGGGGTGTACTTACATTTTCACAGCAGCAGATAGAGTCCTTTGAAACTTTTTTGGCATTTCACCTAACACAACAATTAAAATCTATTATTATGAGAAACAAAATTATTTCTTTTGACCAGTGCCCTCCTATTTTTAGGATGCATGAACGTCATTTTATTCATTTTGATTTAGAACCTTAGAAGAGTCAGTGTTCCTTAGCCTTTCAATAAATAATGAAAGTTTTTTTTAAAAAAATATGTTAGCTTTGATGCAGGTTTAAATAAATAATACCCTCCACATGTTATTTCTTTATTTTTTCTGTTTATTCTTTTCATTGTTTTTCTGTTGCATTTGGCAGGTGAGAGTTCAACCAAATTTTAGTCTTTGACCATGTCGTATTGGATTTGCCAGGAAAGAAATATGTCAGATCTTTCACTAGTTACCAGACTGCAGCAATAGCTTTGTTGTGCACTCAGTGTTTTGAGCACAGCACTCTTTATAGTGTCATCAAGCTACAGTTTTTGAACTAAAGTAAAACAGAAGCAGCTAAATGAATCTCAAGTAGGCAACCAATTTGGATCTTTGATTTTGACTAGCATCTGCAAAAATGTTTAAAGGATTTAGTAACATCTGTGGATCCCTCATGTGTTTTCTGAGCTGTTTGATTTCCCTGCAATAGCCCAAGAAAAGAGTTTTCTTTCTTTTGGACTGACAGGTCAGACACAGCTATCCTGTATAATGATCGTTCAGTATTGGAGAGTCATCATGTCAGCGCAGCCTATCGCCTGCTGCAGGACGACGATGAAATGAACATCCTCTACAACCTTTCTAAGGATGACTGGAGGTCAGTAACACAGACAGAGAATGATAGGAAGGGTGCAGGATAGGTGAGTGACAGCAAAGGGGATTAAAAGTCAGATGTAAAAATATCACATAAGAACAGACAAAGCATGAATAAAACCAAGCAGAGCGCACAGGTCAAGCAGTCTCACAATGAACATCTACTCAAAGTAAACTGAGCTCCTGTTTTTCCAGGCTACTTATACACAGTAGAAACACAGAGTCAAAATCAGCAAAGCTGGATTACCTCCAAGGCTCAACAACTTTATAGAAATGGAACTGTTATGTGAAGTTAGCTCTAATCTGATTACATACAGCATAAGCTACTGTCAAATCAGATATAAATAGTTCTCAAAAACCGCCTTCATCTAATTACAAAGACTTCAAAATAAGTCAGCTTTTATTAGCCGCAGGTTTGACCGTTTTTTATGCTGCACATGGCTCACGTTTTCTCTCCTTTTTTCATTTAGAGAGCTGCGGGCTTTAGTAGTGGAAATGGTGCTGGCTACAGACATGTCCTGCCACTTCCAGCAAGTTAAGGCCATGAAGAACTTCCTACAACAACCGGAGGGGTCAGTTGCCATTTCCTTCATTACAGTTTATAATGTGCGCCCTTGCCCCTGCAATTTACATACCCATTACCCCCGCTATCAGCCACCATTTACTAACCACCTGCCATTTACAACCTAATTAATCCTGCCCCAAAGGAGGCACATGGAGAGAAACACTATAAACAGGCCTGTTTTATATCAGGTGGACCTCTGGAATGAAAAACAAGGGAGGATTTCTGTTGCTCTGGTGTTGTTTACTCAACATAAAAAAATTAAATTCAACGAGTCATTTGCTGCCAAATAGTACCAAATGTCGCACATTACACAGTGCAGGTATTCAACAGAGAATTACCACGGTGCCTCTCAGGCACAAACGCAGCTTGCTTCTCTGTGCTGGACGTCTGCAACAGAGTTACGGTGTAGTCACACCAGATTTGGCAGGGTGAAATTTATTTACACACTGTGGCTAAAAAAAAAAGAGCCGCTGCCAGAAATTGCTGGCAGGTTTGTTGGCATGCCGTCCTTTTGCTACTGCTGATGAGCTAGCAGAAAATGTTTCGTTTTCACAGAAAAAAAATATAGCACTTCCTTTGACAGAATTATTGTTGTGCTGCTTGTATTCTTTAGCATTAATGCTCCCTCACACTTTACAGTCGCTAATATTCTCTGGGTGTTATACTTTGGTAAAGAATATCAGAAATCCTTTGCACAGCAGAAGATATGAGCAGAATCAAAAATGGAGAAATGAAAAAAAAAGGAACTTCTCAACTGTTTCCTCTCTTAAACAATTTAGACAAGAGGAAGACAAGAAGAGAAATTATCAATAACATCACCCAGAAACAATGCGGGAATAACACTCTTTATCTCTCTACCTTGCAATGTTCCCCTGGGAATCCTTGAATCCTGGCATTCATGTGGATGTTATTCTTACATGCACCAGCCACCTAAACATTGTTACACACTATCTGATGGAAGCTTCCTCCCAAGCAGGATAATGTCCCTGATAGTAGAAAACAAAAACTAAAGTATCTAACAGAGCTGGTTCTCTCACAGACTGACTTGGCTGTTGTGAACTGCTGATGTTCACATTTTATATTCTTATCTCTTATTATGCCACAGGGATGCCTAACTGACACAAACTAGGGAAAATAAATGGTACACAATTTCATCCCAGAATGGAATAATCATAAAAAAAGGAAAAGAGTAAAATTAAAACAAAGTCACTTATGGGATAAACTTTCATAAGTGCGTTCCCAAAATCTAATACAGACTACAAAATGAAGTAAACTTGTCAAGAAGGCTACCATGCAATCTCTTGTGTATTTTTTTTATTTATGTTGAACCCATACAAACCTCATAGATTGGCAACAGATGTGATGTAGCGTTAATGAGGCGAAGTGGGAGCCAAAGTAGGGCTACAGCTCGCAAGTGACCTTGCAAAGACGCTGTTTTTTAGGTTTTTAACTCTGGAAAATATCCAGAGAATAAAGTAAGAAAATGTCAGGAGTTGCCCTTTTTCAGCAAGACTGCGCACTTAAGATGCGTTCTCACTACTGCAAATACTCTGTTTGCTTAAGGCAAAGGGAAATGTTTGGAGAGACCGTGCAAGAGGAAGGACACGTGACGCCTTTTGTGAATTCAGTAGATATTTGCCTGCTCTGTTCTCACATAGGCTTGGTCGGATATTATGTGGATGTCGTACTAAAGGGGTTGTATATAAAGGTCTGTTTAATATCCAATCTCACTGCGATGGACACCTTAGGTTTGTACCTCTGACAGTTAATATCAGGCTGCTGTTCCTGAGTAAAAAATGACTCGAGCCACAGAGCTGTGAACCAGTGCAGAGAAAAGACCCACACATAAAAAATATGGATGGCAAATTATGCTGAGGTGGTTCTTAATGTTATCCGAGAGAGAATGGCTACAACTTTGCTTCTCTTTAAAATTCTTGCAGTGAATCTATATAAAAAACAAAGTTTAGGCCCTGCTTTGCTTAAACTAAATGGTAGTGAATGACGTTAGATATGTGCCTGATTCATTTAGAAGTTCTACATAATACTCTGTTGGTATTTTTAAGTGCATTAATGGTGTGCATCTTTTTAAGCACTTTAAGCACCCTAACACGACTGCAGTGACCGATAACTGTTGTACATGCAGACACTGAGCTGAAGCGTGTGTTAGATTTGTATTGTTGATTGTCATTTATGCTTAGAAATATTTACTCATATATGCTTAGAAGTGTATATAATCATTGGTGGATTGAAAGGATGTTTCATCCTAAAGTAACAGCTCTGTGTAGCATGAAGGGGGAGTGCGTTCACTCCCTCTACAGAGTGTTCCGGCATAGATTACACACCTCCTAGGAAAGGCCGTATCTTCTCTTGCTGATATATGGTATAGCAAACACACGTATATCTGTTTAAGTATAAGAGCCTTTTGTTCAGATGGACCGCTAGACTCCTGGCACCAGCTTTGGGGAGTCTTCACAGGGTCACATCTGGACCTCACACACACACACACACACACACACACACACACACACACACACACACACACACAGTATTCTTTGTTCACATGTATACCTATGTAAGATGTCATATGTTAATGACCCTATGCATATTCATGTAACCACAATAAAAGGAGTGCTATGGGGAGCCTGGCTGAGAGTCTGATGGAGGCTAGGTGGTGGGACGACACTTGGCTCCAGCCAGATTTCCCTCATGCATGAGTAAACCAGCCTGCTTGTGTCTTGCTTTGCAGTGTAATTATATTGTCTTCAACGTTCCAGCGGATAGGTACAAGCTACAAACCTATCAGCGTGCATACAGAAATAAAAACACTATCAAGCAATGTGATGACTCATCAGTGCTGATGCAGCTGCCGCATTGACAAGAAACATGTTGACCTTCAGGGTATTCTTTTCACCGTGATAATGCCGAGCACTTATCTGAAAATTACTCAGAAGGCACTGATATGTAGATAAGTGGCTTCCTAAAAATATATATTGGTATCAACAATATTGTGTTCCCTGTATTTGTGAATATAACTTGAAAATTGCTGACCTGAAGGTAATCGTCAAGGGAGAGTATTGGGTGCTCACACACACACGCACACACGCAAGCATGCACCAAAATAAGAGATTGCAGTCTGCAGGGAGCTGTGATGCTGAATAGACTCTAATGTGAAGTAATTCAAACCAGACTGCTGCAGGCCTGCTTAGAGTGCACTTTAAGACCCAATCTGCCACAAATGGAATGAGGGGAAAAAACGTGAGCTAGTCTTTTTCACCTCTGTTTAACCTCTGCTATGCATGTATTATTGTGCCTGCATTTTCATGTGACTGCCTATTTTCTATATGCGTCTGTTCATGATTCAGTCCGTTTACCATGAGATTTTGATATTAGGTTGCGATTTCTCTAGAGCTGAGATGATCTTCATACTGTGTTTTAATGTGGAAGTAATATGAATGAAGAGGACTTTTGGATGGCTGGATGGAAGACTATACAGATAGACACATAGTGCTGGAGGTAGGGGGTTCCTTACTGTAATGAAAATAGTGCATTTCATCTTTTTGAGTACTGAAAATTAGATTTAATGGAAATGGGAGATGGCCTGTGTTTGTATAGCGCTTTCCTAGTCCCTAAGGACCCCAAAGCGTTTTACACATCCAGTCATCCACCCATTCACACACACATTCACACTGGTGATGGCAAGCTACATTGTAGCCACAGCCGCCCTGGGGCGCACTGACAGAGGCGAGGCTGCCGGACACTGGCGCCACCAGGCCCTCTGACCACCGCCAGTAGGCAACAGGTGAAATGTCTTGCCCAAGGACACAACGACCGAGACTGTCCAAGCCAGGGCTCAAACCAGCAACCTTCCGATTACAAGGCGAACTCCCAACTCTTGAGCCACGATCACTTAAGATAGTTATAAATACAAAATTATACATGTATTGTATGTATTGTACTATATGTTACTGTGATACCCATGATTATGTCTTTGTGATCTAAGAACTGGTGTCACAAAAGTGTGACCAACACAGTCATCACTCAATTGGCCGTTATTTTGGCTTCAAGCCAATATCTGTAAATCCTTGTGACTGCACGTGTGGTCAGCCCAGAAACAGAAAGACATAAAAACTCAAATCGACTACAGACTACGGGCTTTCTGGATCATGCTACATTTGTTATGTCCAGGATCACATTATGCTATGATTACACACATACACACAGACCCACAAGGTGCAAACAATACCAACTATGTTATCGCATTTAGTAAATAATCTACGTTTAAACAACAGATATGCAGTCATACTGTTTAAACACCTGCCACACTCCTCACAGCTGCCTTTGTAGTAGTTCTCACTACAGTTGGTGTCTCCAGGACCTCGTTATACTATAATTGCACATGCACACACACATAGACACACACATACACACACTTGAAGACTCGCAAAGTGAAAACAAAACCAGTTTTGTTGTCTTGCTGTCATGTTGGAATAATGTTTTTTTTTAAATATTCTAAGTGACTGGGGACGAAAAACTAAACTCAAGCCAGTGAATGTGCAGTAAAACATAAAAGACAATAAAAAGCTAACCTGTCACTTAGACTGAATTTCTTGTACAGACTCATTTCTGGACAGCTGCAGACTCTTGTGCAGCTGTGCCAGGGATACTTACCGTTATTGGCATTTTCTTGCATCTTTTCTGGGGTCTTTCATTAATCTTATCCAAGATTAATCTGCAATGTCTTTGTAACAACTTCTATTTTTTATTTTTTTTTTGCCAGGTTTTTGGCAAAACCTGAAGCTGGAACTTGGCAGATAAAGTACAGTGGGGCAAAAAAGTATTTAGTCAGCCACCGATTGTGCAAGTTCCCCCACTTAAAATGATGACAGAGGTCAGTAATTTGCACCAGAGGTACACTTCAACTGTGAGAGACAGAATGTGGAAAAAAAAATCCATGAATTCACATGGTAGCATTTGTAAAGAATTTATTCGTAAATTAGGGTGGAAAATAAGTATTTGGTCACCTCAAACAAGGAAAATCTCTGGCTCTCACAGACCTGTAACGTCTTCTGTAAGACGCTTTTCTGTCCCCCACTCGTTACCTGTATGAATGGCACCTGTTTGAACTCATCATCTGTATAAAAGACACCTGTCCACAGCCTCAAACAGTCAGACTCCAAACTCCGCCATGGCCAAGACCAAAGAGCTTTCGAAGGACACCAGGAAAAGTATTGTAGACCTGCACCAGACTGGGAAGAGTGAATCTACAATAGGCAAGCAGCTTGGTGTGAAAAAATCAACTGTGGGAGCAATCATCAGAAAATGGAAGACATACAAGACCACTGATAATCTCCCTCGATCTGGGGCTCCACGCAAGATCTCATCCCGTGGGGTCAAAATGATCATGAGAACAGTGAGCAAAGATCCCAGAACCACACGGGGGGACCTGGTGAATGACCTGCAGAGAGCTGGGACCAAAGTAACAAAGGTCACCATCAGTAACACACTACAACGGCAGGGAATCAAATCCCGCAGTGCCAGACGTGTTCCGCTGCTGAAGCCAGTGCATGTCCAGGCCCGTCTGAAGTTTGCCAGAGAGCACATGGATGATACAGCAGAGGATTGGGAGAATGTCATGTGGTCAGATGAAACCAAAGTAGAACTTTTTGGTATAAACTCAACTCGTTGTGTTTGGAGGAAGAAGAATATTGAGTTGCATCCCAAGAACACCATACCTACTGTGAAGCATGGGGGTGGAAACATCATGCTATGGGGTTGTTTTTCTGCCAAGGGGACAGGACGACTGATCCGTGTTAAGGACAGAATGAATGGGGCCATGTATCGTGAGATTTTGAGCCAAAACCTCCTTCCATCAGTGAGAACTTTGAAGATGAAACGAGGCTGGGTCTTCCAACATGACAATGATCCAAAACACACCGCCCGGGCAACAAAGGAGTGGCTCCGTAAGAAGCATTTGAAAGTCCTGGAGTGGCCTAGCCAGTCTCCAGACCTCAACCCCATAGAAAATCTGTGGCGGGAGTTGAAAGTCTGTGTTGCTCGGCGACAGCCCCAAAACATCACTGCTCTCGAGAAGATCTGCATGGAGGAATGAGCCAAAATACCAGCTACTGTGTGTGCAAACCTGGTAAAGACCTATAGTAAACGTTTGACCTCTGTTATTGCCAACAAAGGTTATGTTACAAAGTATTGAGTTGTATTTTTGTTATTGACCAAATACTTATTTTCCACCCTGATTTATGAATAAATTCTTTACAAATCCTACCATGTGGATTCATGGATTTTTTTTTCACATTCTGTCTCTCACAGTTGAAGTGTACCTCTGGTGCAAATTACTGACCTCTGTCATCATTTTAGGTGGGGGAACTTGCACAATCGGTGGCTAACTAAATACTTTTTTGCCCCACTGTACTTCTGACTCACATTCATTTTTTAAAGCCAGAAACACAAAAATGATCTCAATCAATACAGTTTATCATGATACCTCCAAAATCAATTGGCTGCATTGCAAATGGTTATTTGTCCTTCTTTCCTTCTATCATTTTCTTTTTTCTTTAACAATAGCTTCTTTTTTCATTTATAAAAACACACATACAAAACATAAACCATTAGACTTTTCAAGAAAACAGCCGTGATGGCAATTTTTAAAACTGCCTGTCTTCTCTCTCTTAGCATCGACAAGCCAAAGGCGCTGTCCCTGCTGCTGCACACAGCAGACATCAGCCACCCGGCCAAGACTTGGGACCTCCATCACCGTTGGACCACCTCCCTACTAGAGGAGTTCTTCAGACAGGTGAGTTCCTCTGTTACGTCAGAGTAACATGTTGGATGATGGTGGTACAGTGTATGGTTTAGTGGTAGTTTAAATGTATGCAGAGAGAACATGGCATGCTTTTCAGTTGACCTCAGACACAAAGGTCAAATTTACCCTCAGCTGGCAGTTTACTAGGTAGTCATGCTGAGAACTAATCAAGCCTTTGGGGGAAGATCATGCTCTCCAATTTCATGAAATTCTGGAATTCAGGGTCATAAATCGGAAGTATATCGTTGCCATGATCAATAAGCCACATGTAGCTATCTATGTTTGAGTTTTTTATAACTTTGATTATATTTTGACAAACTGACACCTGTTAAATTTGCTGAATTAATTTATTAAAAAAAAACCACCTAAGGTGTTATACATTAAAAATGATATCTTCCCTCCCCTTATGCCCAGCGGATTGCGACAGATGGATTCACCTCTCTGAGTCTTCTTATTAAAAGGGAGCTTTTCCTTCCCACTGTTGCCTTGTTCTTGTTGACAGGGGGTTGTCTGATTGTTGGGGTTTTCTCTGTATTATTGTAGGTTCTTTACCTTACAATATCAAGCACCTAGAGGTGAATTGAATATCTAGCGTGCAAGATTTATCGACTTTTAAATGCTGGCGTGAGATTTAAAATTTCTGAGGTGCTACTGCGCAGTCCAACAGAGCCTTAATGAAGACATGAGGTTGAAGAGAGGCATTGGAAATAATATCTTGAGATTTCTTGCTGATAGATGAAACACATGATTTGAAATGCAGTTTATTTATCTTTTGGTTTTAGTCATTGCTCATCTTTGTCGCTGGTGCATTGTATTAGTTTTTGGGTGCTATGTCAACAAAAGCGATTTATTCTTTTGATTCAGTCACACTCACATGAAGTGTGAAACACACTTCATGTGAGTGTGACATAAAAAAATGAAATATTAATATTGGGAAATAATGCTGTTAATGTGAAGCTTTTGCAAAACACTACCAACAAGAGAAATATGCAGTCACACCAGCAAATGTGTTTTTAAAAAGAACAACGTGCTCCATAGAAGATTAAAATGTACAGCGTGACAATGAATTTATGCTATAAATAATAAATGGCGTAATTGTAAATCTCATAAAGAAGGACAGACGTTTAAATGGTGCCACACTGCTTAAATCTCGTCCATTATTAATCCACATTGTTCCCATTATCAGTGCTATTGTTATTGTGGTTGCTTTCACGAGCCTTTTGTCTCTGGGGATACGAATTGCCGATAAATAGCCTCTCCAAAGAACATTGCCTCCCGACTCCACATCTCATCTGTTTGTGACAAAACAGAGGAGAAAATGAAACACATTTGCGGCCCAAACGCACTCGGGGAGGGGCTCAGACGAATCCAAGGTCTGTTGATAGAAGTGTGAGCATATGGTGTGCAGTGGTAAGTGTGTAGGCAAAGATGTGTGTGTGCATGTCTGCAGGAGGATTTTGACTTAAGAAGCTCTTGTGTTTCCAGGGGGACAAAGAAGCTGAGCTCGGGCTGCCGTTCTCTCCACTCTGTGACCGAAAGTCAACGATGGTGGCACAGTCACAAATCGGTGAGAGGCTTCCCCACCCTCACATAAACCATCTGCACAATACAGTACGCCACTTTTTTTTGGGAAAAACATCTTGCAACTGAAGGAATTTTGCACTGAGGAATGGACAAACATTTGAACTAGCTAGAACACGTTTAAAAGTGTAGAGGTTACATAGGCCAAAGGTGTATTTACTGTTTTCACAGAAGATTACTGAATCTATTGATATTTTTTGCATCACAAATTATTAAAAAGGCTAATTTTTATTTCGAGTAATTGAAGTCTGCCACATTTGAACAAGAAAATATCGGAAAAATGTGTAAAAGAAATAAAAATAAACCAAAATAAGCTATTTTATTCTGTCTCCACAGAAACACTAATCATATAGGAAACTGGCATCTATTTTGAAACAGCAGCTAATATTTGCTGATAAGCAGGCAGGTTTTGAGTTCCCTCTGAGGTTCACTCTTATTTCACTTTTGGTTTTATCATTCTCTCATCTTGACTTCTTTATTTGCTTCGCCAACAGGAATATTTTCTTGTACCTGGTATAGTTTTTAGTTAATTCTGTCCTTCAGACCTCCAACTAACTGGAAAAATCAAAGAACTGTCTTCTTTCTGTTTTTTATTGCTTTAGTTTTCCCGATAGATTTCTTACCCAGTGGCAAGGAAGAAAGGAAGGCTTATAGCCAACCAGTCTGAATGTGTCATTATTCTATAATTATTACATTGTGCAATCTACATCTACATCACACACTACATCAAACTGCTGTTTGCCCGTTTTACTAATTAACGTTAAAAAGATTATTTTTTTTTTGCTCTGGGCTTCTTTTCTTCTTTTTAACCTTTAATAGCACAAAATAGACTGTGACTATATACCGCAGACATGCTAACATTACCTTTGCCGACGTCTTCATCTCCAGGATTCATAGACTTCATCGTAGTGCCAACCTTTACTGTGCTCACCGACATGATGGAGCGCATTGTCACGCCACTCATTGAGGAGGCCTCCCATTCCGGTTTGACTGGTTTCAGACGCTCAAGGTAAGCTGCAGTGGTTTCTCTCAGAGATCATTTAGGAATAAAAAAGTTTGTGCAGCTCAGTCGGAAAACCAAGCAGATGGAAGTGGGTGACTGTATGTAAATCACATTACATTTTATTCAACCAGCCTCGTCGATCAAGAAAAAAAAAAACGTGCTGTTTTCTCTCCTCGTGTACCTTTCCAAGAAACTACTTGCTCAATGACAAGATTAGACCTCAACAACCCTGCTGCAATAACGGCATATCTAATGGAAGTATTGAGAACAGCAGATGAGTCTCCCATGAGTAATCCATTTCTGTGCGTGGAAATGTTTCCACCTTTCATCAAGCAGAGCTACACACCTTGAAATTGACATTTTAGGGATGCTAGTCGAGTTCACCTCACCGTCCGTGATCGAGAATGAGCTGTGGTGCTGGATTGGCATACACAAAAGCCTCTCGAGATACAAAAGGAAGCGATTTTGCCTTCACTGGTTTAATTAATTGGCTCAATACTTTTCCTCCGGCCTCGTACTCAATCACGTATGTGCAAGGCTTTCAAAGTTCCCAAATAAGAAAGTACATTCCGCTTGCTTTTTTGTTCATAATATTTAAACTATAACGAGAAAGATAATTAAAAAACTTTAGTCTGTAAATTGTTTAAACTTTATGTTTTGTTAAGTGGGCTCATTGCAAAATAAAGCAGTACTTGGGGAGTCTGGCTCTGCATCTTTTGTTGCACCTGCACATCAATATCATCCTCCCTGTTCTCCTCAACAGCAGTCATTAGCATCACTCAGTGGGCCTCTAGTCGAAGCTAACCGAGTGGAAATCTCAGATAGTGTTGCCACTTGTGCAGTCTCTTTGTCTACGTACACACCTGGGTGCTTTTGATTTTCCTTGGACTGTTTCTTCACACCGTTTATAGCTGCTTTCAATCACCTGTAACTATGTCTGTCTCGCTTCCTATGATTATCCACCTCTGCTTCTTCCTTGCTTTTTCAACACGCAGACAAATCTAAAAGCTCAAGTTTTTTTTTAGCTGAAAAAGAATTTTTTTTGACATTTATGGTCCCCAGAGACAGATTCCTTCTGACTTTTAAGATCCCATAGATTTTTTTTTTCCTAGGGCTAACGTCACTGACATTAGTAACTTTGAATTAAATATCTGCAACTATTAAAAGAATTGCAGGAAGCTGACGTTCTTGTACCTTACATAATAGATTTGGAATATCTTTTCTGATCCATTAAAAGGGGTCTTCCAGCAGTGTAGAACTGCAATTCCCTGCAGCTGGAGGTCTGTGACTTTTAGTGCCTATAATAAAAAGTCCCATTGTTCAGTCAGTCATGAGCACCTTCTAAATGCCCGACTTTTGTTTGAAAAACAGGAGCTTTCAAAGTGTGACATGATTAACAAATATGATGGCAGCAATTGGTACATTAACATGGAAGAGCAAGGTCAAAGAGTTAAAATGAACCAACCTGAAGTATTTCACAATCACAGATATGAACTAGGTCAGATAAATTCAAAACAACGATTCTTTACCCTCAAAAAGCATGAAGCAATAATTCCGAGTAAAATGTAACTGTGATGTATAAAATCAAAGGTTCATTTATTCACATAATGAATTGTTAAGAAAGATGTCCTTGGTATAAACTAAATACTGTATACCAGGCTAATAGATGTCATCAGACCAGATTGCATTAAACTTTTTTTGAGTATATATTTTTTTATTGCGCTGCCCTGGGGTATTCTTTTTCAGTGGCACCTCCTCCTACTGTCAACTCCCCAAACTAATTTCTCTATATCACTACAGAATCACACACAGGCTGATGGTAAAAGTAAAGAAACAAATTCAAGTATGTGCTTTGCCACTTTGCCGCTCACTGAGTAGGCACATTGGTTTACTAATTTAAAACAGCTTTTGCTGGCTTGTGGTATTACAATTTGGTTATGATTTGCATAATCAGTCTTTCATCAATATCTCCCATGAAAGACCAGATGATCTACGCAATGTGTTTTTTTTATTTGACTGAAATATCTGACATCTTTTCCGTTAGGAAATTGTTCTTGAAAACTCCTTAAAATCTTCAGCCAGTCTTGTGCAATGATGCTAATGCTTCCATTGTCTTAAACACCACCAGCTGCAGCCATGCAACTGCATTAACCTCTTTTCAGCAGATACATGCCCAGTGATGGTAAAAGTGGCCCGATTTCAGTCTCTCAGAGCTGCTTGAATACCTCTAGATACTTTATCTCTTGTTTACATTTTTCTTTTTTGTCTGTCCAGTCTGAACAGTATTAGTTCAGATGAAAGCAAAAGGCACAGTGTCAAGAGCATGGGCTCCGACAGCAGCTCATCGGGCCCGGGCTCTCTCCTGACGGTGGACATGAAGAACTTCAAAGCGTTGTGGAATGAAGAAGTTTATCAAAACCGAGAGAGGTGGAAAGCCCAGGCCGCTAAAGGTATAGTACAGTTCGATCTAGTGAAAATATGGTGATTTATGGCCATGGTAAATCTGATCTGTCCAAACAGATCATGACCTTCTCCACAGAAAATTGGCTTTAAAAAGCTGCACTGCTTTCGACTTATAGGGAGGTTTTAACTGGCCTGCACAACAACAGCATTGGTGGGAACATGATCTGTTGAGACATGATGAAATAATACACCACTGCTGATCAGTATGTCAGTGTGGATTAATTTGTATTTAATTTACTTCATACTACAGTAGCACAAAAAACATTAGACTGAAGCTACATATGTCTTGTGAGTTGGTGGAGACCAAAAACAGAGCTAAAAGAAAGAATGTTAGACTTACATTTAAAGTCCACAAAGTACAGCTCCAGTGTGTTAACAAAAACACTGTTTGTTAATCCTCATCTCGAATTTTCCTCATTTAAAGTAAAAAATAAGGAGTTATGAATATTTCTAAACTGCTCCCATACTCCATTTTACCTCAGAAGCAGAGGAAAGAGCTAAAAAGGAAGCAGAGGAGCGAGCACAGCAGGAAGAGTCGATGGAGCCCCAGGAGGTCAAAGCAGAATCCGAACAGCCTGAACCAAAGGAGGACAAATTGGAGGGAGAGTCGCCCGAGTCGGAAGAGGTCAGCACACCACCAGATGGTAACACAGGGAAAACAGAGCAGGGAGCACAGCCTGGGAGTGCCACGCACAAGAGCCCCCCACTGCAGAACGGTACTTCCTTTAAACTATGTAATCCCACAGCATGGCCGGCTTTTAAAAGACGTGACCTAAGGCCTGATCCTCTACATGTTGCAGTCAGTACATACAGTTTACTGACATGCAAACTTTTTCTGGGAGCTTAAGTGATCATAAAAGTTTGCAGAACATAGCTAACTTTTCCATGGAATTTGATATTGATCAGTGCATCAGTGTAGTCTTAGATTAACTTCCAAAATGTAACGTTTTAATGAAATCTTTCGAGTACATATGAATGTTTACAAAATATTTGTTAATTCCTAACTAGACTGGACCAAATCCCTCCCTTCAAAGTCAGAATAAAAAACTACCCACCCTTAAAGCAAATCATGGGATCTTTATTTCTCGTTTCATCAAAGCAGCACTCTGAAGTCCAGATACTGTGAACAGTATCCCATTTGAGATGAAAAAGCTTCACATCAGCACATATGAAAAGCTGAAATTAAAATATACGTGTCACTTGGACTGACTAATCAGTTTGATGGATTGTTGTAGCTTTTTAATCCAAGAATAGGTTTGTTATTGTATTAGAACAGAATGAGAAACACAAGGAGGATTTTTTCTATCCAATTTTTTAAATTTTGAAAAAAGAGAGCAAATGCAAAGTTCCTTTAATCATATTTTTAGCTTATGAGCATCAAATTTCCCCATTTTCATTTTCCCAGTGTTTGCTTCAAGTTTTAAAATATTATCATATTCAGTTTTTCTGACAGTATTATCAGCTTGTTCCATCTCTTTATACAGAGCATTACATTTACACTGAGCAAAATATTCTGTTTGGAAGTTGCAACTTTCCATCAGACTAAATTCTGTAGATTTGGGGATTGTACATAATTTAATGCTGCCTTCGTTATACAGACCATTCTGTGGGTCTGTATTTTAGAATTACTCATTGGACTATTGCATGTTTTTAAATGCTGATTTTAAATGTATAAGTACAGTCAGAATAGTAACACAACCATTTCTTTTTTCAGGAGAGCTGTCAGAAGGGGCCGAGTCTCCAGAAGGTGAAAAAGACAAAAACAAAGCAGTCGAGGGTGAGTGTAACCCTGCAGCCTGAAGCTACTGATAGAAAATAAAACTGAAATATCTTTATTTCCATCTATTTCTGTATGCAGGGCTGTGGAAAGTATTTGCCCCTTCCAGATTTTTTTTTTGTTTGTTTGTTTCAGACGTAAATATTTCAGATTATCAAAACTTTAATAATGGACAAAGACCACCTGATACAAAATGCAGTTTTTAAATGATTATTTCATTTTTAAGAGGAAAAAAAAGCTATCCAAACTTACCAGGCACTATGTGAAAAAGTAATTACCTCCATACATGTAGTACGTGTACATGATTTAACAATTGTGTATGCATACATGATTGCATGAATGATTGTGATTAACCACATTTTTTGGAAAGCATTCAGAGTTCAGTTTCACTACCCACAATCAGGCCTGATTACTGCCAGACCTGCTGAATCAAGAAATCACTTAAATAGAAACTGACAAAGTGAAGTAGGCTAGATCTCAAAAAGGAGCCGTGGTATGATTCTCAAAGGAGTCATGCCACAATTTAAAGAAACAGATGAGACACAAACAGTTTTTAGTCTGTAAAGTGTTACAAAGTGATTTCTAAGGCTTCCACAGTGAAAGCCATTATCCACAAATGGTGAAAACATGGAACAGCATAGAGCCTTCCCACGAGCAACAATGACTCATCCAGGAGGTCACAAAAGAACCCAAAACAACATCTACAGAACTGCAGGCCTCACTTGCCTCAGTTAAGGTCAGTGTTCATGATTCAACAACGCGAAAGAGACTGAAAAAAATGCTGTCGACCAAAAAATACCAACTTTAACTTTTTGAAAGGTTTTATTCCTGTTGCATCTGTGTAAAACTAACACTGCATTTAAAAAGAACATCATACCAACAGTCGAGCATGGTGGTAGTGTGATGCTCAGGAGCTTCTGTGCTGTTTCAAGACCTGGAGGACTTACTGTAAGTGATGGTACCATGAATTCTGCTCTCCACCAGACATTCCTGAAGGAGAACGTCCAACCATCAATTCATGCCCTGAAGCTGAAGTTCACTTGAAACATACCAGCAAGACAACCTCTGAATGGCTCAAAAGAGCAAAATGAAAGTTTTGCAGTGGCCTAGTGAAAGTCTGGACTTATATCAAATTAAGATGCGTGACTTTAAACAGGCTGTTCATGCTCAAAAACCCTCCGATGTGGCTGAATTAAAATAATTCTGCAAGGAGGAGTGGGTCAAAATTCCTGAAAGGTGGTGTGAGAGACTCATTGGCAGTTATCACAAATGCTGGATTGCAGTTCTTGCTGCCAAAAGCGACTCAACCAGTTTAGGGAGCAATTACTTTTTCACACAGATCTGGATAAAATGTTTTCCCTTAATAAATGAAATAATTGTTTAAAATCTGCATTTTGCATTTATTTGGGTTATCTTTGTCTAATAATAAAATTGTTTCAGTGATCTGAAACATGTAGTTGTGAGGAATGCAAAAAGAATAAGAACTCACCAAGGGGGCAAATACTTTCCACACCACTGTATCTCCCTTGAAATAAGGTAACTTACTAATTTTGTGAATCACAGTGTTGGAGTATTTGATTAGAAGATAACACAAATATATCATTTATTTCCCTAAATGATTAATATCTCTTTTCTGTTTGCCCCCAAACAGAGGTCGTGATGGAGTAAGTAAGCTGGGGAGTACCAGTGCCACTCTGTTGTCACTGTTGCTGCAACTTAAACCTGCTTTAAATCTTGCATGGGAGAACTCAGACTCACGTTAGAGAGTCATTAGTTGGACTGTGCCGCCCTCTACAGGACACTGAGAAACAGCCACCTTTGCTTCCCTGTCTTTATAATCAGCCATTTTTTTTTCTTTTCTTTTGCTTTTATCACGTTTCTGCTCCCAGGCTCTCACGTGCATTATTCTTTTCTTCCTGCTTACTGATAAAGCCAGCTAAGATGATTTAATGACCTGATTTTTTCTTTTTTTCTTAAAGTATACCATCGATTTACTTTTCTCCAAGTATGTTCAATAAGTATGTTTCACATAGCCACATACACGTAGCCATTGTACAAGTCCCACTTTGCCTCAGCAGCTCTCTTCATGGTTTGGTTATAAAACTGAAAACCTTTTTTTGTGTTTTTAAGCAGTCACATATTTTAATTCTTCAATCACAGACAAAACGCAGACTTGTTTTGAAATGCAGAGTAAATGCACATTCAGAGGGACTCTTATCTGCTACATAGCATGTACAGTATACGGACATGTGTACAGCACTACTGTTTTATTCTCACGTAAAACGCTCTACCCCTTTGATTTGGAAGTTCCTGTTGGGAGCTTCTTATGGCCGCTGAAGCCACTTTAGACACATTAACATGCAATCTTCACCACCGGTTGTGGCTCATTTTCCTCTGAACAATGCTTCCTTCCGTAGTGCTTTCCTCAGACATTGTGAAGTTTTAACACATTTGTGCTCCTTGCAGTCAGGAACATATTGTTGATGTCCTCTTTACTGTATATATTAGACAGTCTGTATATGTCTGGAGAAGGAGTAGAAATCTATCCACAATCCACCACAATTTTTGACATAGTTTAAAATAATAGTTGAAAACAATGGGAATGCCTCTTGTGCAATTTAAGACATATCACACACGCAAATCCATTCAAGTTTTTGTAAGATATAAAATTCTCTTTTCAGTACTTTTTTTTTTTGGTAAAACAATTTGTATTGCTCATGTCACGTATGAATCATGCCCTAGATGTGTTTTAAGATCCTCACAAAGTTTGTCTTCTTCTCGATGCCTTCTTACATGGATGAAAGCTGTAGCAAAATGTCAACATTGTTTGCTGAAAAATCTTCTATATGTATTTTTGTTTCCTTTTCCAGCACAGTTACATAACAGCAGCTTCACCTTCTAGGTTGTGGGCGTAGTGTTTAATGTACATGTTTACAGTGTGCTCATACACCTATTAGCAGGCTGAATCCATCTGATGCATCACAGGCTATGAGTCCCCACTGTATCGCTTCTTGGTTGTTTGCCAAGGTTTTTAAGGCTTGTAATCTCATGTACAGATGATGCAAATATTGCTTACTGTGCAAATGTAACATATTAAACCACTGCAATGCAGGTTCAGCTTTTACTATTAATGTAATACGTATAATTGGAAGAAAGGAAAAGAAGCATTGCGGCAGTATTTGCAGTATGATGGATATGCTTTCTCCACAATAGTGCACTTTTATTTTATTTTCCTTGCCTTCTTTTATTTGGAAATTCCCAAATTGACTGTGCTAAGGTCAAATTCCTGGCATTTAGCTGGCTTTTACAATAAGTTGTAAGCATACTATACATGTGTACACAGCTACTGATATGTATAGTATATATTATCCTGCGTTCTAAAAGGGGTTATTACCTTTTCCCCCTTTCATTTTTTTCATTGTAACAGGAACATCAGTTCTCTGGTGGGGTATGGCAGTTTTTCACGCGATGTAATCACATGCTGCTTTTTACCTAAAAAAAGGAAAAAATAAGAAAAGAAAAAACTAGAGTCATTGGTTATCAGGCCAACTGACTGAATGTGTGCCTCTATCTGTACTTCCGTTTTCACACCTTTCATCTGTAGGAAAATTTTGTGATGTCATTTTAATCTGTGCTGATCCGGTTAAGGTCAAACAAACCAGTTAATATCTTCCAACACACTCAAGATTTGAAAAACACACGTTGTCTCTGTAAAGTCAGCAGAAGTAATGTATTTATGATCGCATATTTTGCTCTATTTCATTTAGATGCGTTTATTCTGGCTGTTTTGTGCTGTACGTATGTTGTCCCTCTGTTGTTTTATTGTACCGTTTTGCTCCTCCTTTGTCTTGGAGGATGGATTGTCAAAAACGTGCGTCTGTAACATGTAGGGACTTCTTTTTGTTTCTCCTCTATCTGTGTCACTGTGATGTTTTCTTGCACCAACTTTGAAGTCAGAAAAATTCAAGAGATTCATAAATGTAAATTTCTATTCTAACAGTCTCGCCAAATTAGATTGAAAAGAAAAATTTATTGCATCCTCACAATAGGCTGCTTGGTAAAACAGATTATAGTTGCCCTACTGAGGGACCAACACATGTACAGTCTTGTAGTTTGCTCTACCTTCCACTAGCTACTGTGATAGCCTACTGTATGAATATGTAACAGGAATTTATACCAACCATAATAGGAAACATAGCTGTTATGACATGTAAAGACTTCTGAACATGGTGTTTTGTAATGTTTACTATGAAACAAATCATTTGTTGTTCATTTAATGCTTTTTTTCCTCCTTGTTTAGTCTGATTCACTCTATAATGACTGATCTCAAACTGTTGAAATGACTGAGGTTAGATGGGTTTGAAGGATTTGTGTGTGCGTGCGTGTGCGTGCGTCTTTGTGTGTGAGAAACTGCCACAAAATACTTAATGTGCATTTTCTGATCTCCTCACTGTGATCTTCTCTGTTGATGAGAGTATGATGAGATGAGTGTTTGTGGGAGAGAAACAAAAAGTGATGCAGTGGACTGTGTAAACCTGAGTGAACAATTCATTTTGAATCTATTCTAGTATTAGTTTTAAATGCTCCATCAGGCCAATACTCCTGATATGTTTGCTTTTATAAAAAGCATTCATAATATCAAAGTTAAATTGAGACAAAAAGGATAGGTGACATAAAAATAATAATTTTAAAGATGTTGAATTTCACTTTGTTCTGTACTACTCTCTACTACATCCCTGAATAAACAGACTGACTGAGTGTGTGTGTGTGTGTGTGTGTGTGTGTGTGTGTGTGCGTGCGTGCGTGCGTGCGTGCGTGCGTGTGTGTTGCTGTCCCATGCCGGCCAGGCGGCCGTGTGTGCCACCATGCTCTGTGACTGCACAGCCGTATCAATAAATCTTGATTCAAAGGGCTCAGATCATGTCTGCCTGTCTTCATTTCTGCAAAACACCATCTGACATTTTTAAAGATATAAAGATACTCTACATATTTTATACATAAGAGTATCTTTTTCAAGAAAATGACCGGAGCAATTATATATATAAAAGTCATTACTGAATCATGGTGAAAATTTCAAATCACTGGGTTAGAATATATAAAAGTAATTTTTCTTACATGACACAGGATGTGTTTGATCACATAAATGGCTTTACAGATCATCTACATGTTGTAGCTGTTTACTGTCACCAGGTGACAGTAAAAATATGTGAAACAGCCAGTTTGTGGGCTTTGCTGCTTTTGGCCTCACAGACAACAGTCCTGATCTGTGTTAAACCTGCATTGTTTTCTTTCATTTTCTTTTACCATTCAGGGGCAAATCTTCTGGTTTCAAAGACTTCTGGTCCCATAGAAGTCTATGAGAAAACAGCACTTGGACTTGACCTGCACAAACACTTTCCTGACGAGTTTATGGGCTCAATCTTTCATTTCAGGTCATGCTGCTGTAAATAAAATGGTAATAAGCATAAGAGAATGTCACAGCAAGTAGATCCACATGTTTGATTTGGTAGACTTTTACACCAGATCTCTTTTCAGACATGATCCTCTAAAAAAGTTTGTCTCCTCTTTTGATTAAACCACATTGCAGATGTGTAAACTACCAAAAGCCATTGATTAATTAGAGCCATTAATAAAGTTTTAAATCTAGTATCTGAATTTGGGTCATTCAAGTCTCCAGCAAGGTGGATTATCTGGGATATGTCCATTGACTTGGGACAGGATTTTAGTGTTGGTGAGTGAATGTTTATTTGCCTGCTAGTTACATTTCTAATATTTCATCTGTGTCTGTGTCTGTATGCTACACAAGTATAGTTTATGGAGATACATTTTTTAACCAAAGTTGTTCGGATTAACAATTTCTCCCCCTTATACAAATATGGGTACTTTTGGCTCCAGAAAGACCCATGTGGTCGGGTCCAGACACCAATTTGTGACACCATGGTGGATATGTCTAACTTTTATACTGTGTACAGCACAGGTGGGAAGTAACAAAGTACAAGTACTGCAACACTCGATGATACAGCATGTGGGGCATGTTATAAAGTGTTATCTAAGTACTAAATACTTCTGTGCTGCTTGGCATAAAGTGTGTCTGTTAGCTAAAGGTACAGTTGCTGTATATATAACTTTAATTGGAGATGGAAAAAGAAAACAGGACAAAAAAGCAAGAAGAGAGGATGTGTTTAAAGGTAAGGATGCAGTGATATTTGATAAACTGGAAATTTAAAGCTTACATTTAATGTCCCTATTAATTTTGGCATTTGTTTTTAATAAACATAAGATCCATACATGTGTTGGTGAAGTTATGTTCTGTCAGATGCACTGTAAAACAAAGTTAAGTATGCTAGCTGTGCATTTTTCAGTTTGGAGGGAAATACTAGGACGTCTAATGCAGGCCACACTGTCTAGTTTGCACTGGAGTTACAGTTAGGCACTGTACTGGGGTGGTGCAGCTCATTTGTGGTGTTCATGGTTAATGTTGGCTTAGATCACAGTTTACAGATATCAGATTAAGTTTAAGATGATTACTGATTCACTGAATTCTACCTTTTATAGTACTAGTACTAGTTTATACTGTTTAAGTTGGAGTTGGAAATGAGCCTTGATAGCTCATTTAACATCTGCAACAAGAGCAGCAGCACAGGTCAGCTGATCACAGGCTGTACACAGAAACTACTGCCACTCACAACAGAAATTATTCTGACTTTTAATAATTGATTCATTTCCCCACAATGAGTCACTACAACCAGCCTTGGAGTTCCTGCAGCACACACCACACTTTAAGGTGTGGAAACAAAGTCATCCATCCACAATGTATTAACCTTGTATTAACACAGCCAAAAGCAAAAAGAGCTATTAAATAAATCAATTCTTTGTTCTACGTGACAGATGTTTAAACAGTCAACATTCATTAGAATTAGAATTTAAGTTGAAAAAGGTTTCCTTAATATTATTTTATTTTAGCTTTGCACAAAAATATCTTGTAGAAAGGTGCTCCAAAGACTTTTTACTTTTACACTTTCAGAACTTTTCAGAGCCTGTACTTTTTTACTTTAACCCAAGTAAAGAAGTTAAATGAATATTTTCAACAGTATATTCACTACTAACTTAGTGACAATTGTGCATACATTTGCCAATTATGTTGTACATTCACAAGGTAGATGAACTCATGAAAGTCCAATATAAAGTATGGAATTCTTAAAATCGTGAGTTATGCAAAACTAAAAGAAGAAAGTCCAACAGTGGAGCTGAGATGAGCATGACAGATCTGGCTTAAGCTGCAAAATACAGGAGAATCTGCATCTCAAACTAGGAGTGTTAACTTTGTAAAGTATGAAAGGAAAAGTTTTCTAACAGAAAGTTTTATTTTCTTTACAGTGTTCAGTCACACTTTAGTTAGATTAAGGTGATGGTGTATAACAGACTTTGAGCAATGTTTTCTCTTATCAGCAGGCACTTTTATACACTCACCAGTAGGGATGGGTATTGATAAGATTTTAACGATTCCGATTCCATTTTCGATTCTGTTTAACGATTCGATTCCTTATCGATTCTCTTATCGATTCTTTTTTTTTTTAAAAAGGAGAACACTAAAGTCGATTAGCTTAGAACTGTGTTTTATATCTTCTCTTTGAACAAGATAGAAATTTAGGAGTAACATGGCCTTACAAACCCAACAGTGAGATCTTAAGAGATCCACAGCCTACGGCTCTTCAATGGGGTGTCACAGGGTCCCCAGGAAAAAAAAATGTATATGTAAAATAATAAAATAAATATTCTCCTGTAGCAATAACAAAGTTTAACATAAATTATTCTGTAGCAATTACACAAGAATATCCAGTAATGTCCTGCCTACAATTAAACACATTCACTTACCAAAGTGAAATCGGGGGCATCTGCTGTGGCAAATGGGTGCAAGCCTTTGACCACAAACTTAGACACTGCTGGGTAACATTCGTCTATCCTGGCCTGAAAGGAGACGCTACCGGTAGACTGCAGCGAGAACTGCCAGCATCTGAGCCAGCCAGACTCTGTCTCTCTCATCATGGTTATCTAAATGCAACGCACAGTAATAGCAGGTTTTGTAATAAGGTAAATCGCGCTAACATAATATGCAATGCTAATTGATTAGTTACCTGCAGTATTAACGGGAGAGGACGTGGAAACGCTACCGCTGCTGCTGGGTTGAGCTTCGCTAGTCCGGAGCGGATCAAAAACACGACATTCGTTGAAAGCAATCGCGTGTTTTTTGTGCAAATGCTTTTGCATATTCGTAGTGTTTCCTCCCTTTGATGAAATCTCTACTTTGCAAGTATTGCACGTTGCCCCGTTGTCATCCTTTCTCATAAAGTGTAACCAAACTTTTGAGCGTTTGTGCCGCTCAGGCGCCGTGTTTCCTACTGGGTAAAAGACGCTACTCAACGTGATGACGTCATTCGGGGCGACTGGAATCGATAAGGGAATCGTTTTTAAAAGTGGCAAACGATTCCAAGGAATTGAAACAGTGGGAACCGGTTCTCAACAAGAACCGGTTTTCGATACCCATCCCTACTCACCAGCCACTTCATTAGGTACACCTGTTCAACCACTGATCAATGCAAGTATCCAATGAGCCGATCACATGACAGCAACTCAGTGCATTTAGGCACCAGAATGAGGAAGAAAGGTGATTTAAGTGATATTGAAATTGGCATGGTTGTTGGTGCCAAATAGGATTTTCCCACACTACCACCTCTGGAATTTACAGACTAGTCTGAAAATCTAAATTTTTATTTATTTATTTATTGCCTGTCCCATTTGGTTCTTTAGCCGTCAGAATTGTTGTCTGAAGACCAACAAGGAGACCCAGTGGATTTACTTTGCCAAATGGATCATCACGGCCTGGCCGTATTGGTCCATTTGATCGACCTTTGTTGTTATTATTTATTTTATTTTATTTTCAGTTGTTACAGATGGGACAGACATGACTGAGGGATAGGAAAGGCAGAAAGAAAGATGAAGGAAAAGAAAAACAGAAGGGAAGAGGGACAGTGAGAAAGGGCACTTAAAAAGAGAAAGAAGAGGAAAAAAATCTCCTGGATCACCTGTTGAGAGAAAAAGACGAGAAAACAAGCAAAAAACAACAACAACAGAGCAACATACTAAACACAACACACAGCAAATCCAGCATGTCCAAATTAACACTGTCGGATTTGATTTCAACACTATTAAAGTGTCTATATGGGTCCACACCAGAGAGTGTTAATTTAACTCTTTTTGGAGAGTTGGTACGTTAACTCTGATTTAGTGTTAAACACCAAATCTGTCTGGAGTTGATAATTTAACACTTGGTGTTAAGAGTTTATATATTAACTCTCAAAGAGTATTTTAGTTTAACTACGTAAGAGTTATCTTCTAATTCATTCTAAAAAGCGGGAATTTTACTGTTCTGATCTTCTAGAAATTTCTTTTGGAAATAAACATTTACTAAAAAGATGCAATGGTTGTTGAAAAACATTTATTCTGAACTGTGCACCACAATTTCAAAACATTTTCTGAAAGATGTAACAGTATACATGTTCTCACTTTCATTAGAATTTTGTTTATCAAAAGGTCTGACATGGTAAATGCAAATAACAGCATTCTCATCACTTATTTCTTCAATACAATATGCATGTCCTTCATTCATCCCTTTGTGGAACTTCAACGCACTTCTGCTCTCCCCCATATTCCATCTTCACAAGCATATCCTGTGCGGAGATCGAATAAAAATTAGTTGACATTAATTAATGGCACAAATAATCCAGTAAACAATTGCAGCACAGTAAAAAAAAAAAAAAAGGAATCCTCTTTGAGCCATTACTTGTGTAAAGTATTTTCCCAAAAGACAAGGACACAGGCAACAGGTAATACTGAACTAAATGTAAAACCTCAACCTTTTTCATTTTTACCTAAACCGTGTGCACAAAACTCTGGAGGGATCTAAATGCTAACGTAGAATCCAGTCAGGACGTCTGCTACTGCTGTTTGCTCGTTTGTTTGTTTTTTATGGGCGATCGTTTTCAGGCTTCAAGTAGCACCATTATACCAACATTTCACATTCTAGACATTGTTTTAGGTGTATTTGACCAAAGATTTGACTGAAAATTCACATGCAAGCTTTTTTTCAAGGCTGTGGTATTTGCCTGCAAACAATACCTTTCAGCTAGCTAAAACAGAATATTATGCTATCAGCGAGCAACATGGCTAATGCCTTTCACACAGCTTTGTCTCAACTCCAAAGAGCCACAGAAGTAAAAGCTAATAACAATTGAAACAATCTTTGAAAAAATGACTTACCAAGCATGGCAAACAACTCAAATATGTAGAGCAAAATGTTCTGAAACGGCTTCACTTCAGCTTCGATTGGAGCCGTGCTGGGGGCGGAGTCTGTGAATTTACTCTGTTGGTGTCATAGCCCCTCTAGGAGTTCAGAGTTAAGAGGTCAAGAGTTAATGTTTCCATTGTAACACCTCCAGATTTGACAGCGAAACACTCATTTTTAACACTCGATTTTAACTACTATCATTTTACACCTCAGAGTTACATTAAAAGAATGTGACTCTACTTAGAGTAAAATTAACTCTACTTTTGCAAGGAGACTATTAACACCAAAAAATTTAACACTTTTGAATTTGCTGTGCACCATCACGTTAATCTAGCTAAGTGTAAACAGCAGTAAATACTAAATATTGAATGTTGTTGTAGGACCGACAGTGCATAATGTGCTTGGAAATAGCAGCCAATAAAGGTGTAGTTTATGTCTATGAACAGTGAACATCTGTGTGCACACCTGTGTGGATCAGTGCGCTTGTATTCAAAAGGTTTCCCCATGTAATGGGGCCCTGTCCCCCAGGGCATGAAGCAGGCATGGAGGAGATCCAGGCTCCAGACATCCAGAGGCCCCAGAATGTGAGAGCCCAAGGAGGACCACTGGAGGGGCATCCGTGCCACCCTCCTGGGAAAATCTAAATATTAAATATCCAGTGAGCGAGTGAAGCTGCTGAGAAATGATGTAAGTGTCATGGACCTGGGTCATGCGACCCAGTGTTTTGAGTTTTAGTCTATTTTGATGTTTATTGTTTGTTTAGGTTCATTAAGTTATTCTAGCTCATTTCTTATTATATTACCCTTGTGTTAAGTCTCCCTTGCCGTTCATGTGTTTATGTCTGTGTGTCTTATGTTGTCAAGTTCATGTTGTCGTTTCTGTCATCTTCCCCTCCGTGTTTCCTGTTTTATTTTGAAAGAGTCTGTTCTTTGTTTACTGCATTTAATTTACTCTTTCCTGTGCATCATTATGTATATCCAAGTCAGCTGTTTCCTCATGTGTCTCCACTTCCCCTGATCACCTCATGTGTGTATTTAAGTCCTCTGTTTTCTGAATGTCGTGGTCAGATTGTCTGTTATCCCCAGCATTGTCTTAGTCATTGTTATAGTCTTAGTCATAGAACTTCATAGTATTTGTTTCTTAGTATTTTTTAGTTTACTTAGGGTGCCATGCTTTACTCCTGCTATCATCCAAATAAAGGATCGCTTTCTGTTTAAACCTGCAACTCCTCGTCCACATCTGCTTTTGGGTCTTGTTTCAAAAAATACACCAGCGCACCCCGCTGTGACAGTAATGGAGTGGGGATGTTTTCTTGGCACACTTCAGGCCTCTTAATAACAACTGAGCATTATTTAAACACAACAGACCCCCCAAGCATTGTTGCTGATCATGTCCATCCCTTTACGACCATAGTGTAACCATTTCCTGATGGCTGCTTCTAGCAAGATAGCAGGTTATATGTCATAAAGCTTAAATCAAATCAAATCAAATCACTTTTTATTGTCACATCACATGTGCAGGCACACTGGCACAGCACATGCGAGTGAAATTCTTGTGTGCGAGCCCCACAAGCAACAGAGATGTGCAAACACAACAACACAAACGAGGAAAATACAAGAATGGCCAACCTGAAACTAATAAATATATGTACAATATATAATAGTGTATGCATTTCTGGATGTGTATACTAAATATTTTCCTACGTGTGTGTGTGTGTGTGTGTATATACATTTTTACAAATTAAATAGTAAAAAAATAAAATAAAATAATAATAATAATAATAATAATAATAATAAAATATATAAAATATACAGAGTTGAATATGTGCAAAACAAGTGGCATTTATATACAGTGTGGAGTGCATAATGTTGAAGTTCCAGTAGTGAAGCTGAGGTGTCTATGACGTGTTCAGCAGTCTGATGGCCTGATGGAAAAAGCTGTCTCTCAGTCTGCTGGTACGGGACCGGATGCTGCAGAACCTCCTTCCTGATGGAAGCAGTCTGAACAGTTTATGGCTGGGGTGACTGGAGTCCTTGATGATCCTCCCCGCTTTCCTCAGGCACCGCTTCCTGTAGATGTCTTGGAGGGAGGGAAGCTCACCTCCAATTATCCGTTCAGAGCACCGCACTACTCGCTGGAGAGCTTTGCAGTTGTAGGCGGTGCTGTTGCCATACCAGGTGGTGATGCATCCAGTGAGGATGCTCTCAATGGCACAGCGATAGAAGGTCCTGAGGATGCGGGGGCTCATGCCGAATCTTTTCAGTCTCCTGAGAAAGAAGAGGCGCTGCTGCGCCTTCTTCACTGTTTTGTTTGTGTGTACTGACCACGTAAGATCCTCAGCCAGGTGTACGCCAAGGAACCGGAAGCTGCTCACTCTCTCCACAGCAGCGCCGTTGATGGTGATGGGGGTGTGTACTTCTCTGCACCTCCGGAAGTCCACTATCAACTCCTTTGTCTTTGCGACGTTGAGGGTGAGATGGTTGTCTTGACACCAGTGGGTCAGGGCGCTGACCTCCTCCCTGTAAGCCGTCTCATCACCGTTGGTGATAAGACCCACCACTGTAGTGTCGTCCGCAAACTTCACAATGATGTTGGAGCTGTTAGTGGCTGTGCAGTCGTAGGTGTAGAGTGAGTATAGGAGAGGGCTCAGTACACACCCCTGTGGAGCACCAGTGTTCAGTGTGACGGGGGATGAGGTGATGCTGCCCAGTCTGACCACTTGGCGTCTGTCAGACAGGAAGCTAAGGATCCAGCTGCAGAGGGAGCTGCTCAGTCCTAGATCCTGCAGTTTCCTGTCCAGCTTCGAGGGAACGATGGTATTGAATGCTGAGCTGTAATCTACAAACAGCATCCTCACATACGTGTCTCTCTTCTCCAGGTGTGACAGGGCAGTGTGTAGTGTCAGGGCTATGGCATCATCAGTGGACCTGTTGTGGCGGTATGCGAACTGTAGAGGGTCCAGTGAGTCAGGTAGTGCAGAGCAGATGAAGTCCCTGACCAGCTTCTCGAAGCATTTGCTTACGATGGGGGTCAGGGCTACAGGTCGCCAGTCGTTCAATGAGGAGATGGTGGAGGATTTGGGTACAGGGACGATGGTGGCCATTTTGAAGCAGGCTGGGACTACAGACAGAGAGAGGGAAAGGTTGAAGATGTGCGTGAACACTCCAGCCAGCTGAGCCGCGCATGACCTGAGGACGCGGCCGGGAATCCCGTCCGGACCAGTAGCTTTGCGTGCGTTCACCTTCCTGAAGCACTTCCGCACATCCTCCTCAGACACAGTGTGCGCACTGACGTCATCCGCGGTGCGCACACTGTCCGGTCTCATGGTGTTCGCTGTGTCGAATCTAGCGTAGAATACGTTTAGATCCTCACACAGAGAGGCCGTGGTCTGCGGTGTGCTGGTTTTCCCTCTAAAGTCTGTGATCGTGTTTAGTCCCTGCCACATACTCCGAGGGTTGTCAAACTGTTGTTCCACCCTGTCCTTGTACTCACGTTTGGCTCATATTAGAATGGAATGGAAAATCTGCATTATGGATCTGCAAATCTGCAGGAACTGTGTTTTGCTATTGTAACCCAACCAGTGCAGGGGCCTCCCTACACCCTGGACTCTACGTTGTGTAAGTTTGTGTTGGATTGGGGTGCACAGCAGAGAGACCAGTTGGACACAGGCGTTCAATTTGTGGCTCGGACCGCACCGTTTATTCAGATGCTGGGGCAAACACCACTCCAATTCTGCTGCTGGCCCTTTGCAAATCACAGTAAACACTGCGTGATTATCAACATAGTAAAAGCCAACAACAAATATATAAAAAACACATTAAGCAAAAATAATCATGTCTTTACAAAATTCCTCGGTCTCAGGAATGAGTATGACACAAAACTAACATAGCAGGATTACCAGCAAACTGTAGCTGAAAAGCTAATGCTTCATCTTGCATTACTTTGCCCGAATGAATGCTCTGCTAACTAGCGGGAATGTAGCCCGAAATTGCAGCAGATATTACCAAATGAAACATGCACACAAACTGCTCATACTCTTATCAGACAATACATGAACCTCCCAACAAACACAATATATGCTTAGCAAACCGCCATTTTACACAGTGGAACACTTATTTTTAAACAAAAAACCAATGCAGTACACCACTGACAGTGCTTACCTTTGCAAATCACAGTAAACACTGAACCAAGATGGCGCCCGCGCGAACGAGAAATCTGAACTACGGTGTCCTGCAGAGGACAAATGGTCAAAATTGCTTAGATTACCATATATATATGCAGCTCAACAGCGACACCTTATGCCTTATTCCAGTCACTGCCTTACACTATTATGTCAATATGGGCCCAACTCTCTGAGAAACGTTTGCAGCACCTTGTTGAATCTATGCCACAAAGAATTAAGCAAGGTGTACCTAATAAAGTGTATATGTGACAGGTTAGTACACATAATTGGTAAGCCACCACAGGTGCAATTCTACGTTTGCCAAGGTAGCTATGTTTGGAAACCTCCCAGAATGCACTGAAGCAATAGCAGCATGTATTTACAAGTCGTTTTATGCACATTCCCAATATTCCTGCATGTGCATTCCTGCAGTGTTACACAATATTTCACAATATGTCACTCAGAAATGTCCTCGTGCCTATTGTTTTAGTGTTTAAATGACTAAGTCCCATTTTAAAATGTCAAATTAAATGCCATGTGTTCTGTCATTGTCATTTTAAGATAACTTTATCATCATAATGTTCTTCTTTGTTTTAGATTTACATACACACGATACACATGTAAAGAAAAAAAAGAAATTTTTGTCTTTGTCCGATATTGTTAATATTTACTGAGTGTGCACGGTATGTATTTTAAATGACAATAACTGTATCTTGACTTACTTGCTAATACGCAGTCCACTAGGTGTCTCTGTTAGACCTTGAATTAAACTGCAGCTCCACCAACAGCACAGCTCTCTCCCTCGGAGGGCCTGTGGTACTAAAAATGATCAACGGACTTGATGTATATTGTGTCACTCTCCCAAGATAGTCCATGTATAGCTCTTTATCCACCATATAGGCAACTCCACAAACATTACACCGTGACTGCATATTTATCACCAGTAGCATGCATATTCATGGGCAGGTTGATGGAGCTCGTGGAGGGATGTGTACGAGTTCTCAGCTCAGTGCTGAGTGCCGGAGCAGAAGGCGAATGTTAATTCAATTATACGGCAGCTGTTCCTTGGTGCCCATGGCCACTGTGTTTGCACTAGAACAGAAATCTTGTATTAGGTCCCTAGCCATAAAAGACCGTTGCCAGGCATGAGAATGGAGACTGCCTGTAACCAAAAGCCATCAACAGTATTTTAAAGAGCTTTTAATGCCTATTTTTGGCTTGATTGAGGAATCTGGTGCTGCTGAAATGTAAGATTTGAGAGATTTTTGCCGCTGCTGTTGTTGTTTTGGCTCACTATTGATTTACAGAGCTGTTGTTGTTTTTTGTAGTTGCTCTATTAAAGCAGCTTGGAAGTATAATGTGCAAATGGGTTTCCTTGCTGTATTAACTCCAGTCAAGGGTGACTGAATAGAGTGTGCATCCTGTGGTGATTGTTTTATCATATTGTCACTCTTTTCTTACTTTGTGCATGTGCACTGTGGAGTCATGCTCATGACTTGTATGTTTTAGGTCTTCAAATGTGCTCAAACAGAAGTCCGTACACGTCATGAAGAGAAGTGCATTCAGCAAAGGGCTACGTGCATACAGTGTGAGGGAGCATGTGCTGGTATTCGTGGTCCTCCCCAACTCCTCAGGCTCGGGCTTAGCTCCAGTTCTGCTTGATGCAGTAAGAGTAGGAGGAAGTGTGGTGGGAGGAGGGTGTGAAGGCATCCACTGGCCCTTACCTTCGTTACCCGGCTGTCTGAGACTTGCTCTGTGTAATTTAATCACACAGCCGCTGGCAGGAACCGCTGCTCTGATGTTACCTGGACCTGTTTGCTTTTCTTTCATCAAAAGGAAAACAGCCACACCTGCACAGAGGCTATGCTCAACTGCACATTGCATATTAATAATAACAGCAGCACTGATGTCACTGATGTGGAAACACCCTTAGACTCATACACTCAAATGCAATGTTAATAAAAAGAGAAAAGATTATTTTCATCGATGATGTTGCTTTATAAAATAGACACAAATGCTCCCAGGACTCAAGAGTGACATCTGCAAATCGCTTGTGTCGTAACATTATCAATCTACAATCGAAATATGTTCAGTTTACCATCACATAAGAAAACAAATGGAGCACTAATGCGATGGTACTACACTGAAGCAAAACAACGATTGACCTTTCAGGACGCCATTCTCTAACCTAACCAGAATTAACAGCACGCTTTTGCCACTTAACTACACGCGGTCATGTGATTCGGTGTGTGAAGTAGACATTGCATATCAAGCTGTTTAATAAAAATTAAACCCTTTCTATCCACTGGAAGGCGCACAGAGCTGTATTTAGAGTGACTGATCGAGAGCCCAGAATCAAAGGGGCCTGTGGCATGAGCTGCTAGTGTGTCTGGGAATTGGCCCAAATCTTAAAGAGCCAAGCTTTCCTCATCTTGACTGGGGGCCGACCCCCAAATAGGAAGAAGCTATTTCTACTGGCAGCCAAGTGGTTGCTTTTCTGGAAGCCTGTCAGGTGAGGAGTGGTGGCTGCCAACTGTAACCCCCTCAGGTGAGCACAGGGGGCAGGACAGACCCTCATCATGGCTGCAGCATTGTGACACGCAGCAGATGATGCAAGTCACAGAGGGCACTGAGCTCCCTAATGTCTCAAGACAAAGATCCTCTGTAAAAGACTACAGCGGTAATGGCTTAGAAAAACTCCAACATCCCAGACAACTGTGAGCAGCTCATTTGGAAGAGCAGCGAATGCAAGTGTGAACACATTTTAATTCAGAAAGCAGTTGTTTAGTTATGCATACAGGAGCTGTAGAAATATGGTTAGTTGCTATGTTGTTTGGTCACTACTGACCTTCACAATGTGTTTCTACAACGTTTTACTTTAAATTAAAAATAAATAAATAAACAAAAAAATAATCTGAAAATAATCTTTGTGCCTTCAGCACTCATAATGGCATTTTCATATTTTCTGATATGTTATACTCTAAAAATAAATCACTAATTAAATCAATATTGTTCCAGCCACCTGCTGTTGTTCAGTCCTCTGTTGTGGATTAGTGTGACTATACCGGAGGTTTCCTGTGTTTTGAAGAGTTGTCTTGAACACTGCATATATTATTATTATAAATCTTTACACCACCTTACTTAAGTATACAAATGCAATTTTGCCTCAATCTTTATATAAAAGACAAGTCCTCAAGCTGGGAGATGGGTGACTTGTTTTAATCGATACTGTACTATACTGTGCTAATTTCTTACAAATTTTTAATTATAAGAAGGTGAATGATAAATTTTAAATCATTTTAAAATGAAGAAATCCTCCATGTTAATAATGCATTTTGCCATTTACCATTTATGGAAACTTAAAAATAATCTGCTTTATCTGCTTCACCACCTGCACTCATGTATCTATCTATCTATCTATCTATCTATCTATCTATCTATCTATCTATCTATCTATCTATCTATCTATCTATCTATCTATCTATCTATCTATCTATCTATCTATCTATCTATCTAGCACTTTTAATTCTTATTCTCATTTTTATTTTCATGTCTATTTAAGCTTAATTTATAACAGTATGTTTGCACTGAAGCACCGCAGCAATTTCCTAATGTTGTAAACCCGCTCAACATTTGGCAATAAAACCCTTTCTGATTCTGATTCTGATTTAAAAAGAGCAGATAATGTACTGACAGAAAATTACATGGATGTTTTAAAGTGATGGTTTTATTTTATCTAACATTCATTGGACCCACGTTTTTACTCATTGTTAGTTTCATGAATGTTGGTCGAACATTTTTTTAGCTTGTACCTTCTATTAAAAGATATATCAAAAGTATTTTGTATTCAGCTGCGAACTAAATACATCCAATGTGAGAACTGAACTGGCCCTGTGTGATGTCACTGTACTAAAAGCCTGTTATCTTTTGCTTGCATTTACTAATGTTTCTTTGTTATGTTTACTGTATTTTTTCAGATTACATGGTGCATGAAATTGTAAAGAAACAAAATTATTTATGCATTTTTTTATATACAACTGAAAAATGATCTTTGGTGATGGACCCCTAAGCATTAATCCTTGCTTTCAAAACTTCCCCTCAGAAATGAACAAACATTAATCACATTAATGAAATGAACAAGCACATTAATAAGGCTGTTTTTGACCATCTTAAATGCCTCTTCCATTGATAGAAAGCAGTTCTGTAGCACAGAGACAGTACCACCCCAGCATTGGGAGGAAGAGCTGAGAATCCCTGTCTTAAAATGAAAACAAACAAACGTGTGAGTGTTTTATTATCCTTCAATAACCTTCAGCATCACAGAACTGTTAGGTGATGTGGACTTCCTAGATCATTTTTCATGTCTCACAGGTACCTCGGGCAATAACCTTCATTAAAGCCTGACTATAAAGCCCCAACACTCACAGTCTTTGTTCTAAGCCCAGTTCATTCCTCTAGACTTCAGCACATATACTCTCTGGAAGAAAATACACAATCTCCAAATATTCATTTAATGTTGGACAGTGAATTAAAAATAGTTTAGATGATTGGCTTTTAAATAAATATTAAAGGCTCTGTTGACCAGCACATTAGAAGGCTGAAACTCTTATTTATGACGACAAGAAACAGGAACGGGGTTAGAAACTTGGTAACCCATGACCCATGAATTCAGGTAGTAATCATGTCTATCTGTTAGACTATAACTGAGCATCCACTTGCATGTGGCTGACCACATATTTTGATGCTGGTCATAAATGTGTTGGGATACCTACTAAGATGAATTTCTGTCTGTTAAGACTCAAATATATACATTTTAAATAACCTTTTTAAGCAGCTGTGTGTTAGTGGCAGCCAGTAAATGAAAGATGGAGTAGTCTGTGAAGACAATGAGGAAGTTCAGCAGGGTGGAAAACAATCTGATTTAAATTAATAAAATAAATTAACATCACATTTTATTGAAGTCTATCAGAAAACAACTCTACTATTGTAATCTCTGACTCAGCAAATAGTTCCCTGATGATCTCAATCGCTAATTTCAGGTCTTCTTGAATAAAACATGATGTTAATTATGCAAATTATGTTCCCTGAAAAAGAGGATAATGTAGAGTATGCTTTTAAGCTTGCAAAAAGTCACGACCTTGTGACTACCAAAGCTTCAAAAAGTGGGCTTAAAAAAATCACTGGGTGGGGTCACTGTGGTTTTGTCCATCATATATAGACTGTCAGCAAATGACTGGCATTTAAGTGTGCACCCTTACAATCAAAAGAACATTATTTCCATTTGCTGTAATTTTATATTTGGTATGGCACCCTGCCTTTCCATGTGTAGATGGGGTGGAGAGGAGCAGCAACATAACAGTACCATCAGTAATGAGACAAATGGCAATGATTTGGTAAGATATAGTGCAAAAGAAGGAGCTGGTGTAGAGGTGGGTGGCGAAGTGGCTTGCAGCTACGCAGAAGCTGTGAGCAGGCTAAAGCAGCTTAAATAGCACGCTGAGATTTATCAATCAGATGTGTAAAAGATTATCAGCTGATCCTTCAGGACTGGCACTGAGATTTGGACAGAGCCAAACACCGCTAAGCCAACCTTCTACCATCTTTTTCATATTTAATAAGCAGACAGGAGAGTGATACTCAATTTTCATTTGGCAAGACAATGTTTATGCACATTTGCCAAAATGTTTTCTTTATCAGTGAATATGAGCTCTGTTAGGAAAATCTTGTGAGACCTGGTTTCCAGATGTCTTTTTGCAGAAATATTTATTGTAGATTTTGTACCCAGAACAAGGAGGATGACATGTTGTTGTTTTTTTACAGAACATATCACCCAGCTCTTAAGGGTGTCCAATCAAATGGAGCATTTATATCTTTTTAACAGTTTACCCTCCCTTCCTGAATAAAACTGAAAACAAGCTTGAGCCTACACCAAAAATTGACACTAAAAGTAATGAGACGAATGTGTCTGCAGGCTGGTGACAGTTGACACAATAGTATCTACCACTACAAAGTAAACTGAATTAAACTAAAAATGATCAAATTCAATTATTTCTCTTTTATGTTCAAACTGTTCAGTTTCAAAAGCTTTATTTATAAAGAACTTTAAAAATTTCAAAGCCTTACAGCAAACATAAAGGACAACAGAAAAACAAAAGAAGGCAAAAGAGACCACAGGAGATGAGTGAAAACTAAAAACATAACAAAAAAATAAGAACTGCTGGAATGGATGAGGACATTAAAAGATGAAAAGTGAAGCCAAGGGGAAAGGAAGAAAAAGTCATATCAACACCAAAATTGTCAATTAGGTGAGGAAACAGCATCACAGCCCTGTCAATCATATCATCCCAGGCCTTTGAGAAAAAAAATCCTGAGCTGTTACAAAAAAAATGTGTAAAAGTTGGCAAATCACTGAAGTCGTGCACACGCTAAAAACACTTGAAATTTTTGATCCCTCAGTAAAGTAAAATAGCACTCTGTCTGCTGCCTTATGCATCATGTTCATGTCTCTCCATCTATGCTCTGTGTCGACACACTGTATATAGTTGCTGGTGTCAGGCGCCACCGCCTCTGTTTTTCTACTGCAGCAAATAGTATTTCTCATCCATATCATGCAATGCTTATATAAAAGTAAAGATGTGAGTCTTACTTAAATATGATATCTGACACATTTTTATTTATCTTATCACTTTCTGTGTATGGAAGTGTGGCTTTCTACCACAACAGATTGTCGCAGCCACTTTGAGCGTGTGTGAACAGATTGTGCTTTGAAAAAGAAACGAGCGCCTGCAGCAACATCTCACGTCTGCGTCCCGACTCTGTCTGAAAACGGGACCAACATCTTTACATTATACATTTTCAAAAACATATCCATTATTCATATCTCCATATTTTAATGCTATTAGCACTTCTGTGCCACCCACCTAAATACCTGGGTGTCTGCTATCAAAGGAGCAGTGACAGTCTGAGTTACTTTGTGCATAAAGAAATGAGTTGAGATTAAGAAAGCGGTGCAGTGGTCGACCATCACATAAAATTTAATTAGATCTATGAGGTGATTTTATTGCTGTATACTGGGGCATTTTAGATTCAAAACACAAAAGGACTCTGGAGAAAGTTCCCTTTTACCTCGAACCAGAGTGATTTTGTTGATAGGTAACAAGGCAAGTGCACACACATACACATACAATGCTCCACCTGTGTGGGTGGGGGGTGTGGCCACTCAGCAGCTGAGTGGGGCAGCATATGGAGTTTCTAATTGGGTAGAACAGCACAGCTGGAGGACTCCAGTCCAGGACCTGGCCTCTGGTAATCAGTCCCACAATCCTCAGCCCTCCTCTGCACATCCGCCAGGCTGCATGCAAGCCACTGATAGGCGGGCAGGTGGGGTTCAGTCTCAACACTGTAACCAACAAGAAATTTGTCCACTTAGAGGTTTTCAGCTGGAGCATGACTCAATGTAGACTAATGTCACACAGCGTGCAATAAGAAGACTTCATTCATGAATTTAAGGCAAAATATCAAAATTAAAAGAGCTCAGAATTCTGAACGGCTCCTGTTTCAGCAATGCTTGCATGCGTGCAGCACTTTACTGCTGTGAATGGTCAAGGCAGAGACCGTTTTATTGCTTTATATAATATGATGTGATAAGGTCTTTTATTTTATGAGCTGTGTAAAAAAGTAATGAGAAAAGTAGCCAGTAACTTCAAATTAAAACATATTGTGTAATATATAATAAATCCATCCATCCATCCACTTTTCTCCTGTTTATCTGAATTGTGGGCTTTTCCAGGAGGACAACAAGATGATTCCAAACCAGCCACATGATGCAATCTTTCCATTGTGCCCAGAGTGTGCCATAGATTTTTTAAATTTTCTTTTTACCTTTTTCTTTTTTTTTTTTAAAGTATGTGTGTATTATATGGACACATAAATCTAAAATAAACACGTGTCTTTTCTTCTCATGATATAGCCATGTTTAATCCAAAAATGAGGGCTCAATTTTCTCCCTGCATACCAGAGTGCTTAAGGTTAACTGTTTTCTCCCCTGCCGATGTCAGTATCAAGTCATGGAGTGACTGCTCCACAACAAAGAAATAAAAATCACAAATTCTTCTTTGTTTTGTTTTTGTTTTTATTTATTTATTTTCCAATATGCTGAGATTGCAAACTGGGTTCTGCTTGTCAGGTTTTACAAATGTTTCCCAGAAAATGATGGCAATCACCTCACACTGTTTCCACGTCCACTAAATGCTTAATATGATCGAAAGCTTAAATTCCTAACCAAAGCCTTTTTCAATAAATATTGTTTTTATTCTGGATATGTGAAGCACAATGTTCATAGAAACTCCTGACAAACAGACCAGCGTTACTATCGTAATAACAGAAAATGAGCAGACAGACAGACAAACAAACATAATGCCTGTTGTATTTGTAAACAATGCATTTACATAGTAATAATAATAACAATCATAATAAAAAAAAACTTTTGTTTTCTTTGTTTGCAAGTTTCAAGCATTCATGCTGAGTCTATTGGTAAAACATCCACTGCATTCTACTGCGCACAATATCTGGTCACAATTACAAAAGTATGAATTATTTTGCTAATATTTATTCTTGGGCATTAAAATCACTATTGTTCAGAAAGAGTTAGGGCTTCATTAGGAATTTAAAACAGTTAAAACTGACTTACTTTGACTTATTTACTTAAAATTCAGTTTTTGTTCTCATTATATTTTGTGACTGATTCTGTAGGTTGTGCAGCTTGGTCTATTTAAATGTAGGGGAAAAGAGTAAAAAGGACAGTATATTCTTGAGGCTTTACAAAAGAGCAAAATAGATTTGGGAGGATGCTATCATCAACACTAAAAGAAAAAGTGTGCCAACAACAGGTTTATAGTGTGAATTATTATCAACAGCAACTGAAGTGTTCATCTGGGTATCAACAAGTACTCAAAATAAATGGCTCGCACTCGTATGTGGCACTTTGTAAGCACTTCCTCATTTAGCTTTTGTGTTTTGAGTTGGGGTAATTGTACATGCAGCTCAGTTTAAGGCAATGCAATAAAGATACCACTGAGACACTGAAAATTGGCATTAAAGGCTTCATTACATCGTCAGTGTGAGATCAGAGTCAGACGCAGAGATTTTTTTCTAACGAAACTCCACGTTACATTTCGGACAGGATCACGTTCTACTACCACACCGTTGACATCTTTTCCAACCACTTCACCTAACACTCATCATCCAGACACAATTTCCCCTTAACTGCTGACATCAATTGAGAAATGCTTGCAACTCAGCGTGCGATCCATGGCGCCTTCATTTGCAGCTCTGCACCACGCACCGTGCCTATAAAAGCTGATAATGTGATAATTAAAAGAGCTGACAGCAAGAACTGTCAGCGAGACACTCTGATTTACCAACCTCTGCTATTTATTAAACCTCTCAAATTACAATGCTTCCACCCTTGAAGTGTACACGTATTATATCAAATGCAATAATGACTGAATTTAGAGCTGCTGTGAATGAAGGAGAAGTTAAGGAGTCTGGGTGGATGACAGTTTGATAAAATCTGCCCAGTAAACATCTGAAACAAGGGTTTCTAACACACAAAAGATCACTGCCATGTCTTTCTCTCTCTCTCTCTCAACCACACCATGATTTATTACCTGAAAAGACAAGAGAACTAATTAGTGAGTAATTAATTAATATAAATTTGCATATTTGCATTTGCAATTAGTGCAGTCAACTGATTAGTCTGAGATGGGGAGTTTGACTCTTCAGTGTGTGTGTGTGTGTGTGTGTGTGTGTGTGTGTGTGTGTGTGTGTGTGTGTGTGTTTGCTGGACCAGAACGCTGAGCAGACCAGCTGAGGCATTTTTGGGGGAAGGCAGTGATGCTTTTTTTTCTTTCATAGATCTATACATGTACTTTGGATGTGTTCTTGTAAAGTATATGTGCTGGCCCACATGCACACTAGCCTGTCTCACACACATTAGACTAAGTGTTTGCACATTCGGTGCTGTGTGTACATGCTGTCATTGTCACCGTAGAAACTGCGACTTACTTGGGCCTCAGTGCTCGGAAGTCAAACCAAGATGTAATCAGCTCTCCGTGGCTCATTCTGCTGATCGATGTCTTGTAATGTCCAATACAGAGAGATTGATAAGTTGTTTTAATTGATTATCCTTTCAACAAGGTCATTCACACACATACATTTGCATGTGTGTGTGTGAATCAGTGCGCTTGTGTATGTGTGTTCCACATAACTGAGGTGTGCATATACCCATATCGAGTGCCAGCTGTGCCCCAGTGTGGAATTGGCAGCGTGCCACTGGGCCTTTTCCACTGGGTGTGCTTAATGTCTATGGTACTGAGGTACCAACACTGCGCAAGCCACCTCTTTACCATCCTTTGCATTTGAGGTTTCTGTAGGAATTTCTTAAACCATTTTGAACCTACCTGTTTTTTGCTATCTTTCCCATCACAGTAAGCTGAATATCTTGGAGATTTGGACTTGTGCTTGGATAAGGAAAGGCATCTCTGGAAAATGTGAAAACTATTTTATTTCACAGACCCAACAATCAAGTATTGTTCACCAGATAAATAGATGACTTCTTTTGTGGGCTAACTAATCTTAGTGTTGGTTGTCTCATAGACACTAAAACAAGTAAACAATAATAAAATACAGGAAAGCCTAACTGCATTGCTGGATACCACTCGAGTTAATATGTTACCTTTCTAATATGTAAACATAAAATGAGAAAACTTAATTTAAAATAAAAGATTTCAAAAGTTAAGAATTAAAATGGCTTTTCAAACAGGTTCTAAAAGTGTCTCATGATGGAGAGGTCCTGATGTGAAGGGGCAGTTTGTTCCACAGTTTCTGAGCTGCAAACGCTCGATCTCCTCTGTGCTTTAATCGGGAGCTCGGGAAAGCTAGGAACATTTGCTCAGCTTCAGACTTCCGTAATCTGGAGGGAGCATGCCAACTTCAAAGGTTAGAGAGGTAAAAAGTTGCCAACCCAAGCAATGCCTAAAAAACAATTATGAAATCAGTTCAAAATCTGACTGGCAGCCAGAATAGTGATGGTAATATGGGAGATATGACCTTAGACCCAAACACTCCATCTATGTAAGTAACAATCATTATGTATACTTTCTATGCACTCCAGCTTAAGTACATTGTTTGCTAACTGCATTAACAGCTTCTCCTTTGTTTCTTGAGAGGAGAATTTAAAAAAGTATTCATTAACTAACTAAGCGTTTTAGAAGTAACCCTTCCCTTTGCCACCAAGAGGGCGGTGCATTCAGTGAGGGTAATTAAATAGTAAATTGACCATATGAGCATTGCATTAACAAAAACATTGCTTTTGCTTCCAAAAGCACAAGAACCAGACACAGAAATTAACACTGTTACCACTGTTACTGATATAATCTGGGGTTTTGTAGATGCCAGAGAGGTCAAAGATTATTTTTTTTGTAATGTTTTGGAAATATTTGACAGAAGTCATGATGCAAAGAGTGCATCACTCACAGATTCACTCACTCACATGTGTAGAACATCTTTTGTTTTTCACCTGTTTTACAGCTGCTGCTCCTGAGACACGCAATGAGTCATTTCCAAAAGTCAAGTAAAAATGATGCTCACGAGGAATTCTCACAAAACCTGTGACGCTCATGCTGTTAAAGTGGGTCCTGAACCCTTATCAAAAAATTAGACTAAACGCTGTTATTGAATCCCCTTTGACCCAAATATAAGAGCTTCCCCCCGCCGCCCCCCTCATTTACTTTTGCACCCAAATACATTTCCAATTGTTTTAATTAATTTATTAATGTAGTTTAATTTGGGATGTAGGAGAGGGTTTTTTAAGCTTTCCATCTCCGCCGCACAGCTTTTATTTGCGCATACTTAGCTCTGCATGGATCACATAGTGTGGAAATTCATAATCTGTCTACCTGTTGAGAATCTCTGCAAACTCCCTCCAATTTTCCAGACAAAAAGACATTAATTCATCTTTCTTACGGGGAGATGCAGATATTAGTTGTTATCCCTCTCCGGTCTCTGTTTCTGACGGTAAACGCGGGCCTCCCGGTGCCCATTACCGGAGCTGCCAGATGATCGGTACGGAGCGGAGGTCCCGTGGGACAATGAACACGTGGTCTCGGCTGCCACAAGACGTCAGCGGCAGATGGCATGGGTACCCGCTGTTGGCATGAGTGTCATTCCTCAAAGAGAGAGGGAAAGGGAAGAGAGGGAGGGAGAGTGAGAGAGGGGAAGGGAAGAGCAGATCACAGCAAGGCAGAGAAAAGAGAGTGCGCAGAATTAAGCTCTTTCTTCCAATTTGGTAGCTTGCAAGTGAAGAAGCTGAGGCGCAGTTTCAGAGGAGATATTCGGGAACATGCAAGGTACATGCTGACCAGAGGTTAGTAATGTTTTTGTTCGCAATTTGTTGACTGATCATGCGCTTTTATTCTGGGTTAAAACGTGGTTAAATACGTGGCGTACAATTGGCTAGTTTTGGACTCTGATTTGGAGCAAACATAAACTTTAATGTGATGTAATATAAGGTTTAAAATATGGCTATTTTTCACAAATCTAAAGGCAATTAAGTGTAATGCCTTTGAAAAGGTAGCAAGCTGTGACACTGGCCTTGCTTGCCAATTTGTTACTCTTCCTCTTGGGAGGGCTCATTCACGAGGTAATTAACTGACAACCTTCAAAAGACGTCGGGGTTCTACCTTGTCCTTATAGTTTATGTTTCCGCTTTGATTTTACAGGAAATATGTTGACACTGCCATTCGAGGAACCTCATATAATGTGTGAGCCGCGGTTTGGTGCCAATTATCCCCGTGAAAGCTTACCTGAGAGCCTGGAGCAGGAGCGACAACATAACCCTGACAGATCCAACTCAGACATGAGGGAGATCGAGGACGACATCTCCGACAGAGATGAGGACGAGAGAGAGGACGATCAGGATGAAAACGGGCTTCCTAAAAAGCGAGGCCCCCGAAAAAAGAAACCGGGCAAAGAGCAGGTTGACAGGGCCAAACTCAGGCGCCACGAAGCCAACGCCCGAGAGCGCAGCCGGATGCACGGCTTGAACGCTGCGCTAGAGAGCCTGCGTAAAGTTGTGCCGTGCTACTCCAAAACTCAGAAACTGTCCAAGATTGAGACCCTCAGACTGGCTAAAAACTACATCTGGGCCCTGTCAGAGACTCTTAGCGCAGGGAAGAGACCGGACCTCCTCGCCTTCGTACAGACTTTGTGTAAAGGATTATCTCAACCAACGACCAATTTGGTGGCAGGTTGTTTACAGCTGAACGCGAGAAACTTCCTCACAGACCACAACGGAGAGGTGATGTTCTCTGGGAGGGCGCCCTACGATGCCATGTACCCGTATCCTGGATCAGACATGAACACCCCCCCCGGCCACAGCGGGAGTAGCTTGGACAGTAGCGCCAAGCCGTTCCGTCACTACAGCTACAGCAGCGCCTACGAACCCTACTACGAGAACCAGTCCCCGGAGAGCGGGAGCCCGCATTTCGACGGCCAGCTGAGCCCACCAATGAACTTTAACGGGATTTTCTCCCTAAAACACGACGACCCGCCAGAGTACGGCAAAAATAGCCACTATGGCATGCGCTACTGCGGTGCGCCAGGGCGCACGGCTCTTGCGCATAACTCCATGTACCGAGTCTCCCCAGAGGCCCGTTTCCCTTACGATCTGCACGTCCGCAGCCAGTCCTTCCAAGCACAAGGAGAAGTTAATGGCTCTTTCCACAATTAATCAATCAGCTGGACAAAGTTCAAGCTTGAGAAGCGATGCAATTTCCCCCCACAGATGTCGTGAGTGGAATGAAATTGACTCAGACAGGCTGATGCACTGCAAAAATGCCAACTGAAACAAGTCATTTTTTGTGTGTTTTGAAAGATGACACGAAGCCAGAATTTCAGATGAAAGGGATTCACAAGTTTCTTGTTGTTGTTCAGTTTCATTCGTCTCAATATAAACTTTAAACACACACACACACACACACACACACACACACACACACACACACACACACACACACACACACACACACACACACACACACACACACACCCCACCACCTGAAGGTTTTGTTTCGTAAAAAAAGGGGGAAATCTGTCTGAAGGCCCAAATTAATGATTTACTGGTACAACGCAGAGCATTTGTTTTCAAACTGATGTGGTCTAAAATAATTAATTGAAGGTGCAGATTTGGAGTAAATCGTTTGCAGTTACAGTGCATTATTTGTACGTGTTCGTTAATGGCCATAGTGCAGATGTCGCTAATTGAGTTTACATAAAGCCGATATGATTAATTAAAATTTCTGCTTATTTGAAAACATTACTGCAGTCAGTTAAAACGATTTTTGAGGCAAAACAAAAGAAACAAAATTAAAACAAATAAAAGTTTATCGGGGACGTTTACTGAGACATGATTGGAGTTCAGAGATTCAGTCTCCTAGCAATAAAGGTCAATTTAGCTATGCAAGGCAGCCAAATGCAATCTTTGCTTATTAAAAATAATATATGTCTACTTCTCCTCACAAGGCGTCCCGCTTAATCTAAGATTAATTGAAAAGACGGCAATTACAGCCACATAGATATTTTATAGAAAGCCAGTGAATTCAGGAGATATGTCATCCAATGATGTCATCCGGATTGCTCCTATAAATACAGGAAGTTGCGGGGGGAAACACGTCACAGCTGAACGCTTTCGTATTTGGAGAGGTGAGTGTGTTAACGCGGTGAATGTAAATTTTTATTGTATTTATTTATTTGAGCTTATTTAATGAATGTGAATAATATATTATAAAAATATTGTAAAAAAAATCAACAGTGTTGACTCTTATGTGCATTTCCACGCATTTAAAGTTTGTTTACGTTGCATTGCATTGTGATAAATTTCACCACAAGCTGAAAGTCCAGCACTGGCAGCAGAAATGCATTTTTGTCAGGTGAACAAAACGCATCAAAAACTATGAATCCTAACAACATGCCTTAAAAAGAGACGATGACCATCAATATGCAACGAAATGAAAGTTTTGGATAGTTTGATGTGAACTTTTTACTCTTCCTTGTTCCTCCCGAGGAGCAACTGTGATGCACTTCATGTACTTCTGCACAATGTTGGTGACTGCTCATAAATTCTGTTGATTTTGTAACTTTAACCGAATGCTGAATGATTTTTGGATGTTTCTCCTTTATTTCTGCATTTACTGATAACCTTTCCCTTCAACCCAACCACACACACACACACACACACACGCGCGCGCACTCCCGAAAACTCGTTATGGATCGAAATATTCGTGAAGTAATGTGTTAATGTTTTGTGATGTGTTTGTCGCAATAAAATGTAGAGGCTGTGAGAGGCTTCATGTGGTAGCCCAGCTTCTCAGCTTTCTGTGAAAGTGATCGACGGCAGACGGCAATTAAGAAAAAATAATAATGGTTAGAAAAAAATGAATATAAGAATGCCCCGAGCGTTTTTATGTATTTATTTTTAGGAAAATGAATCGTGAAATATCCTCGAAGGTGACACAGGGCTATCGTAGCGACCACAGACTCAAGTTTCCAGCAAGCCATGTTAAAAATACACACGCCTACATTGAAAATAATTATAATAATACTATTGAAGAACTCTAAAATTTGATTTTGAAGTTCTGTGTCTAAAAAGATTTTCCTGATAAAATTTAATTTAATTTCAGCTGATCAGATGGTTGATTTGTGTCAAATGCCCACAAGCTGTTGGTTATCATCCAAATCCCACAGCTCCCGGTGTGGAAAAAAGTGAATCCGACAGTCCAATTCACAGAGAAGCAAAAAAGAAAAACAATAAATAACAACAACAACAACAACAATAACTTCAGATACATTTCCAGTGTTTTAAAATTATTCCGTACATGCCTTTCTTTCTCTTCCGATGATGTGATTTAATTTAACGGAGGGTACACTTGCTGATACCGTCTTAGTCGGGACATTTTTACAGTTACTTTTTTCAAAGTGATTTAAAATTTCATGTGAAGTTATTCTGTTTATTTAACTGAAAAAAAGTGGGAAAGGGAAGGTTCCTCCTTTTTATGTCATCGCGATAAAGAACAGTTCGCCCTCCATAGCGCATTATTGTTATTAGTAGTATTATTTGTGCGGTTTAGATGTATAACGAATCCGGGGTTTTATTCTCATTATTCATTTTTTTCTTTACTGTATCACTATCAACGATGAAACAATAAATATTACAATTCCCTGTTTTAGTTAAACTCTCAGCAGTTTCACCTTATTGGCGCTGCAGGATTTACGTTTTGAAGAAAGATTGAATTAGCAGAAAACAACTCAGGCTAACTGTACAGCTTTTAACATGAACGACGTGAGAACCTGAAGAACTCTTTGTTCAACTCGTCGGAAGTTAGAGGACCGAAAGTGAAAAGTTTGGCTATAAATCATCACCTAACTGTGTGTGTGTGTGTATATATATATATATATATATATATATATATATATATATATATATATATATATATATATATATATATATATATATATGTGTGTGTGTGTGTGTGTGTGTGTGTGTGTGTGTGTGTGTTACAAATAAAGTAAGACTTAAAGTAACTGCGCAAATTTTGTCGGTGCATTTGATAAATGTCCAATTCCGTCATGGAAAGTTAGGTAGGTGGAAAAAAATCGCAAATCGGGAGTGACAGTCAGATTTCAAACTTCTAAGTGGTTTCACAAACCAGACAAAACCAAACTCATTTTATTTTTGTTATTTACGTTCATGTCGAAAGTATAACTCTAACTGTATTTACAGAACTTTATTTCCAAAAAATCAAGAAACAGCCTCTCAAAAAACAAAAAACAATCAAATAAAAAACCCCACAAAAAAACAGTGAAGAAAAACTCAATTTAAAATTTATTTTAACTAAAAAAGAGTTGCTAGAGCTCCCCTCTAACCCACACCCGTTTTTTTTTAAATTCCCAGTCCTAGTCCAACTAACACGAGTGTAGGTGTGTATGTGTCTGTGTCTGCGAGCGTGTTTTTTTTTTTTTTTTCTTTTTGAGGAGAAGCAGGTTCAAATCCCTCGTGGAGCTCCCTACAGAAGCTGACGAGGGTGAGTGGGAGTATAGGGAGGAGGGTTCCACACGCCCACAGGGTTCAAAGGGCGGCGTGCTGCAGTTTAGCACGGGGTCAAACGTGTACAGGCGCATTCAATTCATGCAGCTCATTAAGCCTGGTGGCAAGAGCGAGAGAGACAGTTGGAGAAAGAAGTAAAGGAGAAATGGAGAGGGGAAGAGAGAAAGAGGGGGAGAGGGTGCGAGCGAGCATATGGCCCGGCTCTGTGTGGGAGGTGAAGGACAGTAATGTGGGGTATATAGGTACTGTACGGAGGTACATTTGTAATCGGAGACGTGGTGTCATAATTAGTGCAAAAACAATCATCGCGTTTCTATAGCGATGAGTTGCAAAATGACAATGATCATCAGAGAAGTTGTGAAGAGTTTAGTGCAATCTCCACGCGCAGAAAAACGCGTGCGCAAAAAATGCATCTTTATATATAAAAATATACTGCTTTGTGATATATTATGGTAATTTATTGTAATCAGGAACATTTTCCTGCGATGTCTGAAAATCTGAGCACCAGTCAAGAAAAATGAAAATAATGTTCCCCGCCACGTCGGCAAGCATCCTCAAATTTTGTGCCATTCCCAAGCCCCAGATGGTGTGGGATGGGAAACGTTCCCCCATTAAATTCCTAATAATCATTTCTCCTGCGGAATCGGGGGTGGTGGCAGTGGGGATGGAGGAGGGCTGGGTGCCTGTGTGTGTGCAGAAGAAGGGTGTGGGGGGTGTGGGGTGGGGATGAGAAGTGAGGATTGGGATGGTGGGTGAGGGGAGTAGAGGGATTTGGTGTTTTAATTAGACAGATTTAAGGAGCTGGAGCCCCCCTTTCTCCTTTAAAGTGTGTGTGTGTAGAAACACTCTGATTCATTTATGCTTATATTCCTGTGAGTGTGTGAGAAAAATTATACGTATGAGCAGAGGCTTCGGTGTGCGTGGATGTGTGTGTGGCGCAGGTCACGCTAGGACTGATGCTGCAGCAGAGGAGGCCTGACACTCCAGTACTACGGGCCAGGATCTCATTAACGTGTCAGATTGGTGGATCAGTCTCTCTGGCAGCCAGCCCGGCCTCTCACAGGAAGTACTTTCTCTCTATCTGTGAACTTGGCACTGAAAGGTTAGACAGGGAGGGAGATGTGGGGGATATATTGGCCTCGGGGAGAGAGGAGAGGAGAGACAGAGGCATTAATTATAGTATTTGGTCAGATTGGATAAATATTGGGTAAAGGATTGCAGTTTAAGAGCCGCTTTTATCCGTTGGGGAGTAGAAATGCATGAAAATAGTAGCGCTGATGATTTCCACGGAGTGAAATCAGACAGAGAGAGAGAGAGACAGACTGACTTCTGCACTTGTGCTGTTTTGGAGGTGGAGATATGCTAAGCATGTGACAGGAGCATCTGTCACTACATCACCTTTGTGCTTTGTGCTCTTTGTCTAGGGGTACTGTAGTTGAGTGTGTGCGAGTGAGCGTGTATGGGTTGTGTGTCTGTGGCTACAATACCAGAGAGTATAGGGTGGGTTTTGGAGCAGGTGGGAAACACATAGGGGTGTGATCCTCTGACACCCCAGCAACACCCTATTTCAGGGCAGAAAGAGACGGGTGCTACTGGGTGATGTGGTTTCATTCCCTCGACTGTGAATGCGAGCATCTGCTGGATAGATAGATAGATAGATAGATAGATAGATAGATAGATAGATAGATAGATAGATAGATAGATAGATAGATAGATAGATAGATAGATAGATAGATTCAATATTACTTTCACATGAGAAGTAAGTAAGATGGATAAGTCAGATGATGAGTAATGTGATAAAGGGCAAAATTTATGAGCATGGATATTGTGTAAATCCTCAGATGCACCCAACTGCTCCAGACAACTGTCATAAACAATCAAAAAGAAATGTTTCACTATTGCTGCGAAAACGCTCATAACTGCTGAATTACTCGCCAGATCATTTTGCATTTCAAGGTTCAAGGTTCTTTATTCGTTTATACAAGTATAACACACAGTGAAATGTAACCTGACACACTCCTCGACTTGTGCAAAGGGGGTGGGGAGAGAACATTATATATAATACATACATTGGGTGAATGTGCAGTAGTAGCATGTATGCAGCAAGCAGGTGAATTCTGTATATTAAGCGAATTAAATAAGAGTAGACAATCTGAGGAGTTTACAAAATAGACAATATGAACATATTTAAAATTAAAGGAATTTGAAATGTACATTGTGCTGGTGGGTTTAGAGTGTCTAGAAGAGACTCCTGTCTCAGTCATTTTACATGCGGCTTGTACAATGTTGGATAACATGTTGGTTAAATTTAGCACAGCAGAGGACACACTGGTCAAGATCGGTCACTATAATATTTTATTATTATATTTCCAGGAGTAGTTTGACAGGTTTAACAGTTTGTAAAGTGCGCACACGACTGTGGACATGAGTGAATTTTGAATGCATATTTCTTTTATGTCTTTGGACTCAAAACAATTGGAAATGCAGAGGATGGTTCAAACATACATGTTTCCCATTACTTTGCAAATCAACTGAAGAATCGGTGAAGGGACGAGCGCTGATGAGAGTCTGTGACCAAAGGGACAGGAGATACAGGATGTCCAGAGAATCACAGCACTTTTTTTCTTCGTGTTACGCTCCATTGCACTTAGCAGACCATTGTTTTTTGTCCATACTACACGTTGCTTTGTTCTTTACAGTTCTGTGTCATTTTTTTGTTTTTCTGAAACTGTGTTGGACAAATAGCTGTATGCAAATATATTTCTCCTCACATTATATGCAACTGACAGACTTCCTTTTCTTAACAGAAATAGAATGTGAAACATTAAGTTCTTGAAATCAGTATCTGAAGGTTATTCACTTTCCTACACTAACCAAATTAACTATCCTCAGAAAAAAATGGCATTTTAATACAGCAGGCATTCGGTTACACTGATGAGACGCAGGGCGAGACTGCAAGAAAATCTAAATGTGAATCCGCTGTCATTCTGTTAAAGTGAATATTTTGATTGCCTTGGTTTACACACAGCTCCAGGAGCTTTTTATTGTGTAGGCAATGCTTGACTTCACTGTGAAACACTAGTTATAGTTTTAGGTTAGTTTAGTGAAATGCATCCTCAGAGCTGTAGCTACGCGATCTCTAACCGAGGCAAGCAGACAGGGTGTTTCTGAAGAGCAGTGTTTAGGTCATGTTTGTTATCTTGGTGTTCTGGAGAATTAATCATATTACTCACTGTTCACTAGCTCAAGCAGTCATCTGTTAAAATAAAAAAATAAAAAAAACCATTCAGCTCTTCTAAATAAGGAGAGAAGAATGTTTTTCTCAGTTGCTTTGGCTCAATTCTTGACAAAATATGCGAACGTTTTCACAACATTTTGATGCTTGTTCACAGCAGAAAGAGTTTTTCTCATTCTTTGTTACAATTTGCAAACATTTTAACACATTTAGGCAAATGAAAAAGTGCAACATGAAAAAAACATCCTGGGTTTTTGCATGTCCAAAATAAGTTATGCTTCTCAGTTGAATAGTTTTACCCTCCAAAATATGTTAGCATCGTGTAAATTCTAATCTACCAAATAAGTAAATTATTTTAAGTTCCACAGATACAAATTGTGTCTGTAATTATTGTAGTTTCATTTCACTGGGGTTGGAGGAGAAAGTGAAGTCAGAATGTGGAGAAAACAACCAGTGAAACATTGAATCTCTTCCATTACTTTGTAAGGGAGAGCTTTAGGTGTTTGCTGAGAAACTGGTGCCAAATGTACAGTAAGTCAGCTATTCCCAGGAAATTTTTTTCCTGTAATATAATGTGGAATACATGTAGGCGGGCTTTTGCTTTGAAAAGAAGAATGTATTGTGTTGATCTCATGAATCAGCATCTGAAGCTGCTTGAGTTTCATACACAAAAGCAGTTATCCTCCAAATCATAGTTTTGGACAGCAGGTATTCAGTGTTAGAGGAGAAAACATACTGCGGGGAAAGACTCTTATTCAATTTAGAAGATGCGAAAGGCAAGTCTAAAGTCTGCTGAGAACTTCAAAAATGAGACATTGAGAAAAACTGGAAGTTGATGGGAGAATGACTGAAAAGGCAACATTGATAGTGAACAGCTACCTAATCCTGTTAACCCACTGATGTCTAAGCATTCATTGGGGATGAACCTGAATGAAACATTTAATTTTAGGGAGAAAAAAGTCAATCAGATAACAAAATTAGTCTAACACACGCAACCTCCCCAAAATGAAACAAAACAAAACAGAAAACATGCCTATTCCCATTTCCACAAGGGTCATGGTTTGGGGCAATGACAGCTTAGACATCAGGACCACTATTTCTGTGAATTCTTTGAGTGGTATTGGATAAGGTAAGTGTCACACAACACAGTAAGAAAACTGTAAATGCAAAGAAAACTCCACATTAAATAAATACCTAGTTTATTACCCTTAATAAAATAATATTTACAGAGACCATCGTTATAGAGTGACATTTCAATTTACTAGTCCAGGATGCTAAGTAATAAGTACTCCCCATGATACATGGTTTAGATTAAATGTATCAAAATAAACCTTTTTCCATTTTTTGTCAAATAAATTATACATTTTCTATGTAATTATCTGTAAATCCATTTTAAATGATTATGTTGAGATGTCTCAAACGTTACCTGTGGGATCTGTAGGAATTTCTGTTGGTAGTGTTTGTGAGAGCAAACTGACTTTGTTATGAGAAAACACTCTATTTAAGACAATGAAGATTGTTACTATCCATATGGATATTTTTCAACATAGATAGATAGATAGATAGATAGATAGATAGATAGATAGATAGATAGATAGATAGATAGATAGATAGATAGATAGATAGATAGATAGATAGATAGATAGATAGATATTACATTCCCATTTGCAAGTGAGAAATAACCAACATTAAACATGTAAGAACAAGGAGGAACTTTCTCGGCTCATCTAGACTAATTAAATGGAGCTTTGTGAGGAGTCATTAGGTAGATAATTAACTATCTATTAGTATGGAGAAAGAATTCATTCATAATATCTATTCTTAAACCACTTGCTCCTCTGTCTTAACTCATAACGTATTGGTTCATAATCGCGCCTCCTTATGATTTATAAGAATATTGATCGAGCATCAAATATCACTTGTGTAGATCATTTCAGACGAGGTGTCACTCTCATGCAGTGAATGCAAAGTTAATAAAAATCTCATTTTGAAGTAGTTCTCTTCCCTGAACAGGATGTGTTTGTAAGATAAAACTTGGTACACATGCATCAGCTGGCAAAGAGCATCCACAAACAACAATGTGCATCAGCGAAATCCAATTAAATCTTTTCAATGAAAGAGACTACTTCTATGCAGTTTGCATTGTAAGAGATGCGGATGCACAGTTGGGGATTTTGTGGACGTTACGACTATAACAAATGTCCCAACCTGGCGTTAGAGTCTCATCGGTGTGTGATCTTGGTGCTGTAGAAAATCTTTCAGTTTCTTTTTAGTATTTAGTATTCTAGTCCATTCTATGCCATCACCAATCTGTCCCATACTGCCTTTCAAGTATTTCCTGTGGGACTCATGCTGTGTTCGCAAGGCCTCTCTCTCTCTCTCCCTCCCTCTTACACACACACACATACACACACACACATGCTCATACTGTGGTGACTGCAGCAGAGGGAAGTGAGCTGTCTGTGGAGGGTTGGATTCTTGGTGCCGGTCCAAAAATGTGTCACTCGGGACACGCATGGCCTGCTGGAGGCAGGAATTCTGTCGCTAATGGGCCCCGCAGCCGTCGGCACCACCTGGGGATATGGGAGATGGAATGGATGGATGGGGGAGGACTGAGGAGGATGGGAGGGAGAGAAGAGGGAGTTTATGTGGCACAATGTGTTGGTAACAGACAGGAGGACTTGAAACTGAGTATCTATCTATCTATCTATCTATCTATCTATCTATCTATCTATCTATCTATCTATCTATCTATCTATCTATCTATCTATCTATCTATCTATCTATCTATCTATCTATCTTTCTTCACTGAGCTGTAAGAGAAACTTGTTTTTTTGTCTTTTTTTTGCAAAAATGCAGAAATAAAAATAAAGCATTTCCAGATTCTATTAGACATAAACAAAGTTATTCGTCTTCAATATGTTCTTTGAACTTGTGAAATTAATGCATTTAGAAGGAAAAGTCAACATTTTTCCCTGCCATGAAAGGCAGCTTATAAAAAATGTGAAGGCATAAACAGGCAGGGCAGGTGTTGACGATGCAAATGAAACGGATGACAGATGGTGAGCCTCGCGATTGCTCACTGTGCAGATAATGGATGGAGGTAATCAAATTCCTCTGAGGCTTTGGGACTTTCTTCAGAACTTTCCCATCAATTGCACCATCAAACGGCACCATAGTCAAATATAGCCTCCCTCTACCTCAAAGAAGGGGTTACAAAGAAGTTACAAGATTTTATTTTCTGATATACTTGGGCGAGTTAGCGAGGCTAATGTGGCAGTCGCAGTATTCTGTTAACGTGCACAGAAATGTCAGAGCACGGGCTGAAAGAGGGAAGATGACTGGAAGGGAGATCTAGATTCCTCCACGGCAAACCAGGTTTTATTTTAATTTCAGACATGTCTGCGATGGAACAGGAGTTTGTGCCAGAGATCAGAGTTTTAACGATAATGTGCTGCTGCTTTAGAAAAGCAACAATCACATCAGCGGGCCAACAAAGCAAGTCTGCCGAGGATGCTCTCCGTTTGCATCCAAGCAAACTCCCCTTTCATGTTCTGTGATCGAAGCTTTCATGAATTTATTCACTTGAGCTGAGAGAGTTGTTACTTCAAACAGGAAGATCATGAAAATGTGTATCTGATCTGTACTTTTCATAGTCTCACTGGAGGGAAACAGGTTGCAGTTCTGTAAATTTCCCCATCATTGTGTTGACAGCCATTTGATTTTCATAGTGCCCAGTTTGAAGGTCAGTTTAATGGTCCATTTGTGTTTTGTATTCGTCTTGCTTCAGTGGAAGCTTCAAAACAAAGAGGGTCAGACAGCGCTATAAACGAGATTTTTTTATGAGTAAAACATGTCATTAAAAATGCAATAAGTCTTTCAACATATCACACAACTTGTTCTCCAAAGAGACTATCAAAGCAGTGCTGCAGAAATTAATTTGCAAACTTGGCTTAATTGTTATCAGTATGGAAGACAAACAGTTTTGTGTCAGACAAGGCTTGAAAATGCCAATTCTGTATCTGAAAAGCATTTTCCTGTCACAACACTCAAGAGCAGCATATTACTGCAACAATTCTCTTTCACACTTCGAGCTATGATAACAGCTTCAAGTGCCACACATATGTCTGCATAAAAAGTGAAGGAGAAATTATCACGGAGGCAAAGAGAGGAAAGTATGCTGAATATCGCAAGTTTTTATATGTCAAGCGAGGCATTTCTTTCCTCCTCTAAATGTGATAATTACTATTTCAAAATCTCGGGACAGTGCACCATATTGATTATGTTAAAGGTGCAAAGAAATATGCTTTGCATTATTGTTTATGTCGGGGGAAAATTCTATTGGTACAGCAGTTTTCTGACAGGCTGGAAAGTAACATGCTGGGAAGGATCTGTTTCTAATGGTGTTCAGCAGCTCCTAAATTAGAGGGAGAAAAAAAAAACAAGATGTGAAAGAGAAACATATTGTTAGAGAAAAATCATTTACAAGTATGTTTTCCTGTTTTTTCTGCCCAACCTGATCAAGGGCATGGAAGCCAAGTGAGTGTAATTAACTTTTCCCAACTAATCTCTCCCTCAGTTACCTTATTTGTGTGAAATTCCCAATTAACTATATCCCGACAAAATGACAAAACAATGCCATGTGAAATTTCTTAATGAATTCCTTTGTCTCTGACTGGCACAGATGAGGCATGAGAAAGGCACATGTACGGCGAGCATATTAGTTAGGCGAGCCCATGTGATGGTGCCCGTTCACGGCTGACAGAGTGTTGGTATCCTCGGGCATGGCTGCCAAGCTGCCAGTCTGTGCCGTCACACCTTGCTGCCTTTAAAGATTGCCCTGCAGAGACAGGGAGGGGGTACGGAGGGCCTCACGTTTTTAACAACGCACAGTCTGGCAACCCAGGAGGGTTTACAACTCAGGATCGGTGCCAAGAACTGCCCACCAGAGAGATAGGTGTGGGGGAGGGGGATGAAGAGAGTTATGGGTGTAGAGGAGCACGCGCACATAAAGTCAGGCCTCTGTTCGGCACATTCCCTCATGGTATGTGTGCATGCATGTGTACGTGTATGAATGCTTCTCCTCTTATCAGCGCGTGTTTGCGTATGTGAGGAAAGACAGCTGGGACCAATATTGGGGCGTACATCCAACAAAACTGTATGTCAAATCAATTCATCAAGCTTTCAGTGTGAGATGTTAAAGGAAAGAGGAAAGTGTGCGCACATAGATTGTAGCCTTAGCATTATATGCAGGCACACACACACACACACACACACACACGCACTTTGCCTTTTCTCAGTAATCCACACAAATGGCAGTGGATGGCAGAATGTAAATGAGCTGGTTATTACACAGCAACGTTCATCAAGCTGAGCTGGAAAGACTTCAATGGCCCTGATGAATATGCATGCAAATTTGTTAATTAAGTTAATTATTCTGCTGAAAATTCATTTGTCTTCCCAAGGACATTTCTGCGATGATTTTAACATGTTTCCACCATTAGTCATGCACGGTGCTATCGAAAATCACTTCTGTTCACCTTTTGGAAAGTTGCGGCCAAAAATCGGAGATAGAACACCTACAAATGAGGAGGAGGAGGGACGAGGTAGGTAGAGGACAACATATCAGGGGCGTGAAGTGTGGTCGGAGGTAGACAGCAGCTGGTGCAGCCTGAGGCTAAGGAAGGGTAAGCCAAAAAGCAGGGTCTGTAGGATATTTGCTCAGTGAATAGAGCACTGAAGAGTCAGTGCCAGGTCTGGAGGTTCTCACTGGGACCATACAAGATAAAAATGTTTTCATTCATGTTAATGCAAAGCACTTTAAAGCAAAAAGTATGTCATGTAATATGATGCATGACGTGCACTTCATAATATAAATGATTAAATAATGACTTAATCTTTAATTTCCAGCAGCATATATACCAGGTGTTTTCCCATATGGTAAAATAGGTACAGAAATATATAAATAGGAATACAGCTGATCCATCATTGATCTAAGACATATTAAATATAAGTCATGTTAGTCTATGTCGATTAATGCTTTCATTTGTCTGCAAAACAACAGTGGAGGAAACGTTTCATGGCATATCCTGTGATGTTATTTTATGCCCCTTATATGAAGGTGTGACCAGAAATATAGCATTTCATACATGTTATGTTATATGTTATGTTAATAATAGAAAATTCAATCATGTGCAAAATATATGTGAAAAAGTGTTATTAATTCAAATGTCATTTACAATTTATAATTATATAATTATATAATAACATAATATAATTATTAACAGTTATATTTTATTATCTAAATGCATAAATATATATGGAGAAAAAGTCTGCAGCTCCTTACATTTGTTGCTCTTTTAAACCATGATTCTGAATCCTGGCTTCCAGATTAGGTGACGTGATTGGTGGAACCTGTCTCATCTAAACCTCTGACCCTTGGGGCTTGCTCTTCTCTTCAATACTGGAGTGTGTGAGGTTTTCATGCCAAGCTTGAAAGAGGCCTACAAAAAAAGAAAATATTTTGGATGCCTTTCATCTGGAAGGGGATTTAAAGACATCTCCAAATTATTTGAGCTCAGTGATTGCACTGTCACTATGTGGGGTAAAATTTTAATGATTGCCAGTTTGTCCAGGACTGACTGCCCCAGTAAATTCATTCCCCAAAGTCTTCCCAACTGTCCAGCACAGGATCTGCAGGCAACTGTTGTAACAGTTGGTGTCAAAGTACACTTGTGCACAATCAGAAGGATATAGCACAATTTTTACTCGTATGAGAAACGTGTCACAGAAAAACCATTGCTGTCCATAAAAAATGAAAAACTCACAAACTCATTTCAGAGAGAGTTTATAGGCAAGTATCTTTTAAAATAATGTGTTTTGGACAGAGAAATCTAAGATAGAGCCGTTTGGCAGCAGTAAGAATAGTTCTGTTTGGCCCAGACCAAAGGCAGCTTCTCAGGAGAAGAGCTCCAACTGTGAAGTATGAAAATGTTATAGATTTAGGTTGTTTCACTGCCTTAGGCAATGCTAAGCTTCTAGTTACTGATTCGGCTTCAGAATTCTGCATTAAGTCACAGTATACTTTAAAGTGCTATGAGACCATCTGTCTGTAAGTTAAGACTGAACCGGAAGGGGACCTTTCAACAGGATGATGACTGTAAACCCACAAGCAAACATCTTGTCTAGGAATGAATGAAACAGGAGGAATAGAGTGTTATAGAATGGGCTAAACAAAGCCCAGAATTTGTATCCTACTGAAATGTTGAGGGAGAGACTTTAAACAAATGCATGTAACTAAATAGATACATTTAACTGAAAGACTGTTTCACCAAGACAGTTATGCAAAACACCTACATTCAGCTGTTTCTGTTAAAGGAGGTATTACCTACTTAAGAGACCAAGGCTGTACTTTTGTTTTCCACTGCAGAATGTTTAATATATTTATATTTTCCTTGAATAAATTATTGAAACTTTTATTCTGTTGCTCAGTCAGCACTGTTCCAAAGAGGATTAAATATTTGTTATTAAAATAATAATAATAATAATAATAATAATAATAAAATTCCAGAGAACTGTACTGATGTGGTGTACCTGCTTGCTTAGTTGTATTTATCAAAAGTCAAAAGTATACCAGTTAATTTTATCATACATACAGTGGCTTGCAAAAGTATTCGGCCCCCTTGAACTTTTCCACATTTTGTCACATTACAGCCACAAACATGAAACAATTTTATTGGAATTCCACGAGAAAGACCAACACAAAGTGGTGTACACGTGAGAAGTGGAACAAAAATCATACATGATTCCAAACATTTTTTTACAAATAAATAACTGAAAAGTGGGGTGTGTGTAATTATTCAGCCACCTTTGGTCTGAGTGCAGTCAGCTGCCCATAGACATTGCCTGATGAGTGCTAACGACTAAATAGAGTGCACCTGTGTGTAATCTAATGTCAGTACAAATACAGCTGCTCTGTGACGGCCTCAGAGGCTGTCTAAGAGAATATTGGGAGCAACAACACCATGAAGTCCAAAGAACACACCAGACAGGTCAGGGATAAAGTTATTGAGAAATTTAAAGCAGGCTTAGGCTACAAAAAGATTTCCCAAGCCTTGAAAATCCCACGGAGCACTGTTCAAGCGATCATTCAGAAATGGAAATTCAATTCAATTCAATTCAATTTTATTTATATAGCGCCAAATCACAACAAAAGTTGCCTCAAGGCGCTTCATAGATACAGAGAAAAACCCAACAATCATATGACCCCCTATGAGCAAGCACTTTGGCGACAGTGGGAAGGAAAAACTCCCTTTTAACAGGAAGAAACCTCTGGCAGAACCAGGCTCAGGGAGGGGCGGCCATCTACTGTGACCGGTTGGCACAACTGTAAACCTACCAAGACAAGGCCGTCCACCTAAGCTCACAGGCCGAACAAGGAGAGCGCTGATCAGAAATGCAGCCAAGAGGCCCATGGTGACTCTGGACGAGCTGCAGAGATCTACAGCTCAGGTGGGGGAATCTGTCCATAGGACAACTATTAGTCGTGCACTGCACAAAGTTGGCCTTTATGGAAGAGTGGCAAGAAGAAAGCCATTGTTAACAGAAAACCATAAGAAGTCCCATTTGCAGTTTGCCACAAGCCATGTGGGGAACACAGCAAACATGTGGAAGAAGGTGCTCTGGTCAGATGAGACCAAAATGGAACCTTTTGCCCAAAATGCAAAACGCTATGTGTGGCGGAAAACTAACACTGCACATCACTCTGAACACACCATCCCCACTGTCAAATATGGCGGTGGCAGCATCATGCTCTGGGGGTGCTTCTCTTCAGCAGGGACAGGGAAACTGGTCAGAGTTGATGGGAAGATGGATGGAGCCAAATACAGGGCAATCTTGGAAGAAAACCTCTTGGAGTCTGCAAAAGACTTGAGACTGGGGCCGAGGTTCACCTTCCAGCAGGACAACGACCCTAAACATAAAGCCAGGGCAACAATGGGATGGTTTAAAACAAAACATATCCATGTGTTAGAATGGCCCAGTCAAAGTCCATCTAAATCCATCTAAATCCAATGGCAAGATTTGAAAACTGCTGTCCACAAACACTGTCCATCTAATCTGACTGAGCTGGAGCTGTTTTGCAAAGAAGAAAGGGCAAGAATTTCAGCCTCTAGATGTGCAAAGCTGGTAGAGAAAGACCCTAAAAGACTGGCAGCTGTAATTGCAGCAAAAGGTGGTTCTACAAAGTATTGACTCAGGGGGCTGAATAATTATGCACACCCCACTTTTCAGTTATTTATTTGTAAAAAATGTTTGGAATCATGTATAATTTTCGTTCCACTTCTCACGTGTACACCACTTTGTGTTGGTCTTTCTCGTGGAATTCCAATAAAATGGATTCATGTTTGTGGCTGTAATGTGACAAAATGTGGAAAAGTTCAAGGGGGCCGAATACTTTTGCAAGCCACCGTATCTGTTATCCATCTAGTCTCTATTTTTTGTCACTTACATAGGTCCAGTTTGTAGGGAGAGCAGTCTGTGTTCTGGGATGGCCCCAGGCATCCTCTCAGTAGCACAAGTCCAAAATGCTTCACCCAAGAAGTGCCCAGGAGGCATCCTAGTCAGCTTCAACTATCTGGATCCTTTCAATGGGGTGGAGTAGCAGCTCTGAGCCCGTGCTGAATGACAGAGCTCCTCACCCTGTCCTATAGAAGAACCCAGACACCATTCAGAAGAAGTTAATTTCTGCCACTTGTGTCTCTGATCTCACAGCTCATGACTGCAGTTTAGGGTAGGAACAGCCGGCTTCGCTTTCATACTCAGGAACAAGGTCCTGTCCCAAATAGACGAGTTTAGTTCATCTTGGAGTTTTGTTCACATATTATTCATATTACATAAAAATATTTATCACATTTAGAGATGCCACCCCCAAATAATAATAATAATAATAATAATAATAAAAATCAAATAAAAAAGAAAACTAATGTAAAAGTGACGCCTCAAGCTGTGAAACCGAGGATCCTACACGCTCACAGGGGAGTGAACTGTCAATCACAAACTACGCCCCCCAAAAAAAACAAAAACAATACTCTGTTTTATCATTTATTTTAACTTAAAATGAGTATACAATTTGATCTGAAACTAGCGACTGAGACCACCATGAAGGCTCGACTGAGGCAGTAGGGTTTTTTCCTTCAGTCCTATAAATTGAGACTTGCAAAAGAATTGCCTCCTACTGGTCATTAGAAGTAATGCAGCCTTAGGCACATATTCATTACCTTCATTTTTCCTTTTTTGACCAGTTTATGCTTGAAATAAAGTCATTATTTTTAATCCATTTTTTTATTACAGTGTAATACAAAATGCAAATATAGCCACCATGTCAGCCACTGTTTTGTGAACTAATGTTTCGAAGTTTCAAATGTGGAATTTCTGGCTATCGCCTTCTTGTTGTTGTTATAATTATATGTAACCACATTTGGGTTCAGCTTACATTGAGAAGTTACCTTAGAAACTTAACAGTGACTCAAAACAACAGAATAATGTGCACTAAAACCAGGAGAGATGTGAGACATCCAGTTGATATACAGATATGTAATGTGCTTTGTTTCATAACATTTTTCTTTATGTAGTTGTCCGTGCTGATCTACTTTTTGATCAAACTCTGATGTTATCATGTGCAGCTTTTGGGACTCACTCCTTAATTTATAGTCCTAGAGGTTTTCACTTGGTTGCATTCAGGTCATCATCGGCAGTTTTTCAGTCTTTTAATTCTGCATCTCTCCTCTGATCCATGATGAACTCTTCCACGATGCCAGAAGTAAGTAAACAGAAAAAAGGGGAAAACTTAGAAATGAGAGACATTAAAAATTAAAGTTAGAAAGTAAGAGAAGCTGAAAAAGTCCAGACACAAAACAAGCCAGATGGAAAATTTTTGCAAGAAACATCAGGACGCACTGTTTGATACATCAAATGGCCATTCTGAGGCAGCTAGGCTAAGTCTGAATATCCAGATGTTTGATTTGTTAATTAAGTCTCCATGGTAGTTAATCATGTTGTTTTTTTCCCCATCTGACAACAGCAGGTAAAAAGAGGAGAATGACCCTACAATATAGAGATCTGATACATGTGGAGACAAGCTGCATTTGTTCTTTGTGGTTCATGTTTGAAAAACACGCCAGCAGCCAAAAAAGTTGTTCAGTCAACAAAATAAACACAGAAATCCACTCACAGCAGTGGAGTCATTTAGGGAATATTCATTTTTTGTCAGATCTGTTAAAGCATACATCTCTGTCTTCATTTATTTATGGCTCAAATGAAAGTACAATTGGTTCAGTTATACTGTGGAGAAAGAAGCAGCATAAACCTGTACCAACGTCCCCTCTAGTGGAGACTTGTAGCCTTGCAAGTGGCAAAGGACTCTTTCTGGCAGAAGACAGGCCAAGATGCTGGATGAAAGATAGCAAATGATCAATTCTAGGTATATTTTTTTTCTTAAGAGTGAACTTCAAAAGCTCCATGTCACCCACCTGAATTCTTGATTGAAAAAAAAATTGCAAAGTGTGTATGGTAAGTGTAAATTTAAGTATTTTACGCCTTAAAACAAAAAGGAAAGACAAAAAGACTACCATGACAAATTCGATCAGGATTAGGTGCATTAGTGAAATGTCTTACATGCCACTGTGTGTCACGAAATGATAAGTCATCTATATTTGTCTCTCTAAAACAGTTGTTTGTAATTATAAGGCTGACACACTTAATCGATTTGCACGCATTTCCCTGACAGTCCAGATTAACAAGCAATAAGACTTTATTAGCAATATGCACACACGCACTTACACATTTGCTAGGCATCAATTAAATTCACATATGGTTGGAGTAATTATCGTTATAGATAACTAAAATGAAAGGGGAGATATCAATGTGAAAAAGGAGGGTGAGTTGCCCTGGAGAAAAGAAGAGCAGGGAGTGAATGTGAGGGCCAGGGAGGCTAGTAGCAGAAACTCCATAAGAAAACAACAACAGCTGTTTCGCTCGTGGCTAAAAACAGGATTGAACAACAACATCATTTGCTAAGAAAATGATCTGGGAAAAGAGATTGTACTGGCTCAAAGATAAGAAATGGGATGACTCTGTGGGGTAGGTTTTAGACTTTTGTCTTTTCTCTGCAGTCTTTGATGTTATTAAATCTGTTGTTTTCTGTGAATGTAAAAACACAAATACAAAAAAAAGAAGAAAGAAGAGGAAACTTTTGTCTCCATGAAAGGATACAATCTGATCAATAAATACTTCTTTCACTTCCTTCTCAAATAGAGAAAAAGCTGATAACTCCAAAATTTGTTCAAGAGAATTGCTCAAATTGGTGTGGAAAGAGGAACCAAATGTAGGCTCTGATGGGTCACTGATAGTACACGTTAAAAAAGCCCATTATTTTTGCTGAGTTTTGCAAACATAACTTGATCATGCTACAGTATAATTTCATGTTTTGCTATTACACAAACAACATGTACTGAAATTATATCTGGCACAAAACCCTCCCTAATTCTCTGCCAGAGAAAGTGTGAACACACTCCCGACTGCTCTGCCCTTGACTTGTATCCATTCATCCAAGCGTGCTGGATGGTTTAGTTAATTAAGCTTAATCTAGCCCTAGAGACAGATATGAGTGCTGTTAGAGAGGCCCACTGAGCTGTCCCTATACACTCTTCTCAGGACCCCCAGTGGAGCCATCATGGCCTTACAAGTCAACCATAATCAAGAACACTGACAGACCCCAAAAGTGATGCATTACTTATATTAAAGTTAAAATATTTGGGCCATAAATAAACAGGGAATTGGTTCATGTAGTGTTCATATTACTGAAATAATATGGCATAACTGACTTTCTCCCAAACATACTTTGAGGTAAATGCAGGGATGTCAGAATGTTCATTTGACTTTAATCAATTATATGGAGAATTTATTATTCTACTGATAATTCAGAGAGTTAATTTGTTTTGCATGTGTGTCAAATAGTGAAGCTCATGCCAGAGAGAATAGAAAACTAATATAATATCTATGCTATTGCAAAAATTACAGATTGAAAATATGTTGTGAGAGACACAACACAAAACACGGATCTTTAACAAATGCAGTTGTTATGCTTTATAACACTCTCAGTCATTTTGTCTTGTTGTGCTTTTTTATTGTTAAATTGAAAATATAGGGCTAAATTGTATAAACACCATGTATAAAATCTGATTTTAAGTTTGTTAAATCAAAGCAAAAATATTAACAATATTAAAATAAAAATAATCACAAATAATAACATTGAATAATGATGTCTGTTTTCTCTGTAGAAAAACACACAACAAGACATTTCCATCTACATTACTTTCTGTCATTACGGTCATTTTTGTTGCCACCTTGTGGGTTGATTTGTTCAGTACAGTAATTACAGAATTACAGTGATAGTAACAATTAGAAGAACTACAACTGAGAATATACAAAGGTTTAATTTTAGAATTTTCACATTTTTCTCTTTTACACATATGACAATGAATGAGCTGGGGTTTTTTGTGTTTGTTTGTTACCCTTGATGCCTTTCAATGTGTGTTATTTTGAAATTCTATTAAAATTAAAGACTAGCCTACAGTTTAAGATGAAATATTATTATTGTGTTGCAGATGAAGGTTTGGTTTAAGCAAGACAGGTAAAGTAAATTGGTAATCCCTCCATATTTTAGAGGTTGAATTTTGTCTTTGGAAAAGCAAAAATCTGATCAGTGAACAGTTAGATTACCAGCACTGATGTAACCTGCAGTTATGCTATCATTCATGACATGCATATCAGAGATAAAAGACGGTAATAGTGTTACAGTGTTATAGTAATAAATAATAACAATAGTAGTAAAATGCATCTTGTACGTTTCATTCTACTTGAGATACAAATTATAATAATAATAATCTAAAATAGTGATTTCTTTCTTTCTTTCTTTCTTTCTTATTTTTTTTTTAATATTCTGTGTAATGTCCATGTCCAGGATCATATTGTTTCATATGTTTGTAGGAGCTTTAACACATAAAATTGAGATAGCTACAGTTTCCTACTAGTATGAAACAAGCAGAGCTTAACAATAGCCAACTGCAGCTACAAGATAAACTGATGAGCTTGTTCATTGTTTTTAAACTAAATCATTTGCAGTGATACGGTTTTCCTTCATTATAATCTACTTTAGCTATAGGCCTAAAGTGAATTTTTTCAAGTCACATGTTTTTTCTGATAAATTTTAAGTCATTCTTGCTCTTTCCTACAAACAGTACTGTAACCAGCATATATTTGATCAACCTTTGTCGTGCAACATAATATAGAAAGGAAAAAAGTTTGAAAAAGTGTCCTATCACAACTAAAGGAGTCGTTGTCAAAGGTCAAAGGTCAGGGAAAATATGAGCTGTCTGCATTTTACTGACATATACTTCAATTAATATTGTTGACTTGTACTACAATAATGTTCCTTTTGCTGTTTATTTATTCATATAATCAATCAAACATTGTCAGAGCACTTATTTTTATTTCTTTTTTTAAAATTCATTTTCATTTTCAATCTTAGAAATCAAATGTCCAGTTTTAACTCTGTTATAAACATCTGCCATTAATTTCATTGTTGTTTGTTTTTGTTAAAGCAAAACAAAACAAAACAAAGTACCAGAGTGTAGCATCAACTAGCTTTAGTCATTGCAATTTTTTCAGTGCAGCTCATTGTAACATACTCAAATCACTATTTAGATAAATGAAAGCAGCTTCACAGCATTTCAGAAACAGCAAATGAAATGCAGGAATGAGATTCAGATTTCAGAAACATACATTTTTGACTTGGCAAATAAAAACATGTAAGATAGATAAAATATATAAGCTAAGGCAAATATGGAAAAGCAATCTTGATCACAACAGAGTTTGATCAGAAATGTGATCGGCACGGATATTTACATAAAAAAACAAAACGTTACGAAACACAGCACGTTACACATTACACGTATTACGCGAGGTCATCCAAGTTCAACCAGCCCCTTTCTTTAAAGTGAAAAGGTTGTGAAACATAAATTAGTATTGGATATTTTTTTTATCACGGTCACACTCTTAAAAAGCAAAAAACTAGGTTAACTTATAATAGTTAAAATAAATTGGTATTCTGGTGGAGAAAAAAAAACCTTTGAAAAATACAAAACTATTAGAACAATTTAGGCATGTTTCCTGTTAGAAAAACTAAATACATGGAACTGTCGAGCCTCTCAAGTTTAATACAAGAACTCCGGCAACCTCACTCACAAATGAATGAGGCACAAGAAACCTGGCCTTGTTGTAAAGTTTGGCGGTTTGCGTATCTTTGGTATATTTGTCAGCACTAACCACTGCATAATATCCTCCTCAATCCTCACATTAACAAAAATCAGTCTCTGTTATAAACAGGTGCTATTCAATTTAATTGTTGTTTGTTTTTATCTAATCTAATTAGAGATCTAGTAATATCTTATCGGAACTAAAAACATCTAATCTAATGCTAAGCATCACAAATTCAGATTTCTTCTGTATTTTTTAGAGAAATGAATGCAACTGAACTCCCATCATTACTAACGTCTCTGCTTTGTGATAAAGGATTACGTAGCATGGGGAGATACCTCCTAAAACTTTGTGCTCCAATTATATGGAACAGAGGACTAAGGCAACAGCAGAACTGAGATAGAGGATAAAGGATAAACCAAGAAAGGTGCAATGCTTCCATCACTGCATGTGTGTGTTTCACAAAACCCCAGATTATAAATGACATTACAGAGTCGCAGACGTGCAGAGGAGTCAAACAAAGAAAAGTCCCAAAAGTTATCCCTAAAATCACTTTTGAAGGCAGTTGCTGCCTGTTTATCTTGCCCTGTTTCATCATTATCCACATGTGGACATGACAGAATGTAGTGATAAGGAAAGGAATGAGAAAAAAAAGGCAAAACTCTGTGTAGACTCGAGCTTGGGTCCATTCAAACAGACACAGTTGAACCTCAAATATGACTTCGGTATACATGAACTGCTTAATGCTTGCAGCAGCACATACCAGCCATACCAAGATGCTAGTAATGAGGACACCACATTTTCTTGAGACCTGTGCACACAGACGTGAAACCTGAACAAAAGAAAAATAATAATGCAACGACATGACAGTGAGGATTAAAATAGAGGCGTACAGTCCTAGATAATAAACTGCTGTCATGAATCCACAGACCCACTCTCCAAAGATCCAGCTACGGAGTAAATTACAGGCCTCAAATGGCAAGGTCACAGTGATGCAAAGGTTAGATATTGTAAGTTGCAGAAGTAAGATATCGGGTGTGATCTTCCAAGCTTGTTCTTTTCGGATGACCCACATCAGGAAGCTGTTTCCGGACAGGCTGATGCAGAAGAAAATAATAATGGCAGCAGCACAATAGCATTCGAGCGCCGACAGTGGAAAGTCATCCTGACTGCTTTCAGTCTCATTAAAGAATGTAAACTCGTCACTGCTCAAGGCCATTATTTACTTGTTGAGGTCTTGTAAGGAAATAGCTGCTGACCTATTGAAGAAGTAAAGACATAAGGTTAGTTTTTTTTTTAAATATACATAAATGATTACATTTTTTGTTGTGGTTTAAATCTATCAGACAAATCTCGATAAAAACTAATCCAGTCCAGTGTAATAGACACAACACTATACAAACTTCAACAGTGTTGAAAGTTAAAGGTTATGATTTGGAAATCTGTTGTTTGGAGCGACTGTTGTGTTATACTGTAATGTTTATAAGAAATACCATGAGTGCTTTTTAATGTAATAGCAGTTAATTCAAAGTAATCATAATATTTATTCAACATGTAATTTTTGCGCTTGTATCCTATCCCCATCTATTCCTGTGAATTATAATGTGTAGTAAAGGTGAACACAGTGGCATCAGTTTTGTCTAATTTAGACACCGGTTCTTTTCATCCACCTTCCACGCACTGCTGTCAGGTTTCAGGACAATTCTATAGCACGAAATGCATCTCTCTTCATTCTAATTACACTCAGGACCACCTGCCAAGTGCATGTACATTCATTCTGCTCCTAGAAGGGCTCCCTTTGGGGATCTGCCAAGTCCAGAAGCCACTGCAGCTTGTTGCTTCATGATCACTAAACATTGTAATGTGTAGTTGGGTTTGGGATCCCTACTAGTGAAACCATGATGAAGCTCAACCTCAACCTAGACTTTTAGTCTAATTAAGAGTTTAAGATCACCGTTTGAGGCTTTTCTTTATGAGTCTTTGTGAGGACATTACTGTTGATCTAGCAAAGAAGTGAGAATATATTATTGTTATTATTATTAGTAGTAGTATATACATTAATAAAGTAATTATTTTTTAGGCCAACCTAGATAAAGACTAATGTAGCCTAACGTAACAGATCCTATCTTTTAATACACAGCTTGAACTGCTTTAAGTGTTTAAGAGGTTGTGTTATACTGCCTTTTTTGTAGGGCAAACCATAAACAGTCAAAGTGATCAGAATGCTTATTAATGATATTTATTAGAAATATCACAATTCCGTATATATCATGCCTTTAACTTAGAATGAACCACATAAAATGAAATGTGCTAAAGCACGATAATACCCATAAATGGCACATAAACCTATTCTGTAAGAGTTATAGTGAGTCATTAAAAAAATTGTCACAACAAGTGTTATTGTATGCATAGCAACATCAAAATGTTTTTTTTCATGGTGATGATTTAAGAGTCTATCTATCAGGTGATCCAGGTGATCCAGGTGATCGATATATGCATTTTTTTTTCTCTGCCCGTTCTGTTGGTTTTTGTCTTTTGCCCTTCTCCCCCGTCCCTCTTCTCAGCTGTTTCTCTTTCCCTCTTTCTTTCTCCCCTTCTTTCCCCCAGTCAAGTCTGTCCCGTATTCAGTGAGTGAAAATAAAATGAACAATAAAAGGTGAATCAAATGGACCATTACGGCAAAGCTGGGATGGTCAATTTGGTAAAGTAAATCCGTTGGGCATCTTTCTTTGCCTTTAGACAACAATTCTGATGGCAAAAGAGCCAAACGGGACAGGCAAAAAAAAAGAAAAAAAAAAAAAGAGTCTATTTTAACTTTTTTTCCATTTTCATTATCATTCTTGTAATATAAGTTTCACTCCATATTCTTGGATTTTTCATTAAAGTTTTTCCCAAACGTTCCCATTTACACAAATCGACTCCTTACCTTGTGCATGTGCTCATGTGTCAGGCTAGGTCCTGCTCACAGCCTCTCTCAGTGATAGTGTTAATGCACGTAAACTTCACACTAATTTCACTCTAACATGAACTAAAGAAAAGTGCTGTTTGAGCATTTTGTTTTTTCCAGTCCAGTTTATTGTGACATACCAAAATCATTTTGTGGGAACAGAGAAGTGAAAACAGCGTCCTGCTTAAGTTACATCTCTACACAGAGATCAACTCACAAAGAAAACAATAAGCAAATTTAAATTGCATTCAATTGAATCATACAAACATGATTAGAGTTTTGGGGACATAATTTGTTGCAAATTGTGCAAAATATAAGGTTAAAACAACATATTTCATGTTATGCCTGATGTAGCTGTGTAAGTACCAAAATGGGTAACATTTAACTGAGTCCTTGTCCTTGAGCCAGCTCTTATGGAACTAAAAAGTTAAAATCACTAAGGTCACATTCCTTTTTAACCTGAAATAATATACCTTATAAATGAACAAATTAGTACATTCATGTTTAATCAAATGATAGCAATAAGCAACCAGTAATAAAGATAAAGACCCAATCATCAGTAATTTCTGACTGTCAGACAAAAGAAGTGTTAAGGAAAATGATCTGAAAAGTTACAGCTTTATTTATTATAACAAATCTGATGTTGATATAAATTTCAGGTAATTTATCTAATTCTAACACAAAGCATGTAATCCTAATTTCAACTGCAAACTGCACTTACATGATATATAGTCATTCTCAGGTGGAGTGCAGGATCCATCCAGATGAGGAAGCTGCATTAATTTGTCGTTTTTGACCCACTGCAGTTTTTGCTGGTCTTCATACAACCCAGTATCAGTGCTATCGTACAGGTGATTACTAATAATAATTAAATTAGCTTATAAACGAACATGTAGTCAGTTCATTTCACTAAAGACCAGCAGCCCAGTAAGATGGAAAAAATATGTACTACACTGGCTGGTCCACTAGAGGACATCATGTGAGTGTCACACTTGTATCCTTGTAGTATAAGCAGGGGGCAATAGTTTACTGAAAGCTAAAATATCCCTATTGACTAAGCTCCTTCTATACTGGCTAAGATTAAGCTCCTGCTGAAGGCTAATACTTTTAACAAATTAATAAAAGTGTAATTACTCAGGAAACCTGATGCAATACCATGAAAAATAACACCAACAAGTTTTTGTGTTATTCTAGCTCAGTCTGGTCTGGCTAATTTTAGGAGGCCATGTCATTTCAGGTGCTGTTGTTCAAGTAAGCAGCATACATGTATGTTGCTACTTGAACAACAGGGAAAAGGGAAATAACCATGTTTCCATCTTAAACAGGCCAATCCCAGTAGTTACCTCTGCATTCTCTCTGTGTTCATACTGAGTTTGAAGCAGGAAATTTTACATTATTCTTTATGATGAAACTATAATGTTAAAATACCCTTTACCCATTAAATCTGCATACTGTTAGACATTTTAGTTACACAAAGAGTTTCACATTTATTTTGTTATAACTTGTTACACCATAAGATATGGTAAACGACACACTACTAAGCATTGGTAAGGTATTAGTGAATCCCTATTTCATCATTTGAAAAACTGAAAGTACCCTGTGGTTGTTGGTGCTCAGTGTTTCTCTTCCTCTCTTAAACACCTCCTTAGACTCTGATGGTATACTTACATTTCAGAATTCTCTGAAACTCAAATGGGTCATGTTTGCACATTATTTATAAATTTTTGTGCTTTTTCGACTTCCTTTTTGTGTTCTAAAAATAGCTGACATTTTCTGTGGGGGGTAGTGAGTACTTCAAAGTCCACTGAGAAAGTTCCTACTGTGACCCAGCCAGAAAACTTTCAGTTATTTACTAAGATGACACCTTGCTATAATAGTTGTAACTAAAGGGGGAGTTTGTATTAGTTTATATCTTTCAGAGAATGAAATGCAGAAACTGCAGGATATTATGGCCAGGCAGACATCTAACAGGGTTCCTACATTGTAGTGCTTTTATCAATCTGCTGCACAAGATGGTGGAGGAAAGCAAGGCGCTATCATCTTAACACCTTTTTATTTTCCAACATGGTTTTCAAACTGCAGCCAAGGGGAGATCTAAGAGGAAAGCACGAAGCACAGCAAGACATAGAGGTTTCCCTGGGAGAAAATAAGCATTTCAAACTAAAATCACGTTAAGGCCAAACTGATCCTTATATCAAACTAGTTGAACAATGTAGTGATGCCTGCATGCAGGAGAGGAGGAGGCAAGGAGAGAGCAAAAGAGGGAAAGCTACAGAGAGTAAGTGAATGAGGAGGATTGGGAAGAGCACCGGACTCTAGGGATCGCAACAAGTTGCCTGAAATCAGTCATAGTCAAAGTCATATATCCTTTATGTTTTTACCTTTGACCTTTAGTTTCACTGATGCAGTTTTATATATATTTAAACTGTCTTACCCACAACTCCTCAGTTCTTCACTGTCTTCACGCCACACAGCGGTTTTTCATCAGCAGAAATGTCAGATAGGAAAGGATTGTGGAATACTCTGATGCACCTGCTGGTGCACCAACTTAGGCACGCATGTCTTTTTACTGACAAAACATTTAAGTAAATTGTTGTAGTTAAGGAAGCATCTCTGAGTTGATTCAAAACAAAAAGAGGATGTCATGGTTATGGGTCAGGTGACCAAGGGTTCTGAGCTTTTGCAATTTCATTACAGATTTTGTGATGTGGGCTTTGTTTGCAGACTCTGTTAATTGTGTGGAGATCCTGTTGAGATCCTGTTGAGATCCTGTTGAGATCCTATTGAGATCCTGTTTCTCTTTATTCTTTATCCTTTATTATTCTAGTTGCTCCGTTTCTTTGCCGCTTAACTACTCCCTCAGTTTTCAGCCGATTTTCACCATTCAAACGGGTACTTATTACTATTATACTTTTTAAAATATTACACTTTTTTCCTTTAATTTGTCCCATTGAAATGAATGGGAAACTTCCACAATTCTGCTAAAACTTGCTTGTCTTTGAAACCTAACTTCTTCCTCATACTTTCACCTGGAAACTCCATTCAAACTTTAAAACGTTCTCAAATGATTGGGCTATTCCTGTCTGATTCAGCTTTTTCATATCTGTTACCGTTTTTATTTAATGCCTCTTTAAGTTCTCAGTTGCAGCTTTGTGATTTTTCAGAAAATACATGTGTTGCTATGGTTGCTATGCAATTAACTCAGAGTGGACAGTGAAACTTTGTGAATTTTCTCTTCATGTCCAAACAACTTCTTGCTACTCGCTAAATTTCCACTCAACTTCCTCAAATTATACATCAAAACGTAGGTATTTTTGCTGGCTTTCAGAAAATGTCACTATCACTGTTGTGGAAGTTACAGATTTTTATCAAATCGCCTCAGAGCAACACAATGTCTGAAAACTCTCCAAACAAAGTGAATGGGGACTTTGTTCAAAATCACAGCTGGAACTCTCTAATGAGAGGCATTTTCAAATCGTCATATGTCCTTAAGTTAAGACACGAGGCTTGTGCCAATTCATCTTCAGACAGTGCTGACACTCAAGGTCGAAGCAGTTTTTACAGTCATCTTACCATTGAGCCATAAATTACGTTTGTTTGAGGGGAGGAAATCTGTCCTCTCATTTTTCAAACTCCGAAAATGAAGCCGTTTCTTCTCTCGTCATATCTCCGCAACCGAGATACAGTCGATTGGTAATGAAACGAATCTTCAGACCAAAGTTTTTGGGTTCAATCCCACCTTGTTCGACATTTTTTTTTTCACTACAAATTAATACACTATCACAGACAAGTAATTCATATTAATAATTTATTACAATTCTGCAAAGTTTTATGATTTTACCAGCTTTTCTAATATGGACCTCAGATTCTTGTTAACAGTCCATGGCAGAAATACATACAAGTACACAGCCTGATGAAGCAGACAGAAGCACTACCTCTGATTGGTTCAGCATTTTCACCTCTTATCAGCACAAATCTCAGCCTCTTCTGCTGTTTTCATTAGAATTTTAAGCTTTTCCAGAAATTCTGCTCATTCAACTCTTTTCAGCAAAATTTTCAGTTTTTTCTGCTTTTTTCAGAAAAAAAATATTTTCAGCAGAAATTCTGCTCATTCAACTCTTTTCAGCAAAATTTTCAGTTTTTTCTGCTTTTTTCAGAAAAAAACTATTTTCAGCAGAAATTCTGCTGATTGAACTCTTTTCAGCAAAAATTCTGCTAATTGAACTCTTTTCAGCAGAATTTTCACCTCAGTAGGGGTCCTACTGCGTTTGGCTTGACATGCGCGAAAGAGAGGCCCTCTTTCGCGCATGTCAAGCCACACGTGCATCTCCTGCGTGTTGTGTCGGTCGTTGTTGTGTACCCTTGCGAATTGTGTAATTTGTACACAACTACATTTGGATAAAACTCCGTGGAGGGTTAGAAACTGTCTCTAAATGGGAGGTCTTCAAAAGAAAAAGTTTGAGAGGGGCTCTGCCACCAACTACATCACAAGAAACAGAGCTCGAAAGAAGTTGCAGCTCAGCCTCCCAGATTTCAGGCGACTTTGCATTCTCAAAGGCATATACCCTCATGAGCCAAAACACAAGAAAAAGGTGAACAAGGGATCTACAGCCCCAAGGACCTTCTACCTGCTCAAAGACATCCGCTTTCTGCTCCATGAGCCAATTGTTGGAAAGTTCAGAGAGTACAAGATATTTGTGCGTAAGCTTAAGAAGGCTTATGGAAAAACAGAGTGGTCTGCAGTGGAAAGACTGAGAGAGAACAAGCCGACCTATAAATTGGATCACATCATCAAAGAAAGGTATCCAACCTTCATTGATGCCCTCCGTGATATCGACGATGCCCTCTGCATGTGCTTCCTCTTCTCTACTTTTGCTCGAACAGGAAAATGTCATGTGCAGACAATCCAGCTGTGCAGGCGCCTTACTGTGGAGTGGATGAACTATGTGATCGCATCACGTTCTCTCCGAAAGGTTTTCCTCTCCATCAAGGGAATATATTATCAGGCTGAGGTGATGGGACAGCTCATTACATGGGTGGTGCCATATCAGTTCTCCCATGTTCACCCCGTTGATGTTGATTACAGAGTAATGGCAACATTCACAGAGTTGTACACCACTCTGCTGGGCTTTGTCAGTTTCAGGCTCTACAGTTCCCTCAACTTGGTCTACCCACCAAAGCTGGACAGTAATGGAGAGTCAGAGCCTAAGGAAGAGAGTGAGGATGACTATGCCATGAATTCAGAAAGTTACTTAGAGAAACTGTCAGCTCTGAGTGCCAGTCTGGCAGATGAGGAGGAGGAGGCTCAACTGGACCAGTTTCCCAGTGAAGGGGAGGACATGGAGAAGATGGAGGCTAGGGAAAAGGAACTGAAACAGCAAGAAGCTCAGAAGAAGCTTTTTGAGGGACTCAAGTTTTACCTCAACAGAGAAGTTCCCAGAGAGTCTCTGGCATTCGTCATCAGGTGTTTTGGAGGTCAGGTATCCTGGGACAAGTCTGTGTGCATTGGTAGCACATACGATGTGACAGATGAGACCATCACTCATCAAATTATTGACAGGCCCAGTGTTGGCAAACAGTATATCAACAGATACTACATCCAACCCCAGTGGCTATACGACTGTGTCAATGCCAAAATTCTCTTGCCTGTGGAGGATTATTTCCTTGGGGTGACTCTACCCCCTCACCTCTCTCCGTTTGTGGAGGAGAAGGAAGGTGACTATGTGCCTCCAGAGAAACTGAAGATGATGGCCTTACAGCGAGGAGAAAAACCAGGCAATGAACAAGAGGAGGATGAGGAAGAAGAGGAGGAGGAGGGAGAACAGGAAGAGGAAGAAGAACAAGAAGAGGATGACAATGGTGATGAAGAGGATGATGAAGAGGAAGTAGCAGAAGAGAAAAACCTTAAGAAAATGGAAGAACAAAGATCCCAGGGCAAGTCTCTACATGTCAAAGTGACACCTGGAAAGCTGAAGGTAGAAAATAAGGCACGCTTGGAGCAGGAGGAGAAAGCAGAGGAGAAGCGTCTGGCCATTATGATGATGAAGAAAAAGGAAAAGTACCTCTATGACAAAATCATGTTTGGAAAGAAAAGAAAAGTCCGTGAGGCTAACAAGCTTGCTGCCAAGAGGAAGGCTCACGATGATTCAGAAAAAGCAAAAAAGAAAAAGGCCCGAAAATAACTGGTGCCTTCTTCAGACTGACTTTCTTTTTAACTTTGAGACTCAGTGCATTGCAGGTTTACATACCATAAAACCTGAAAGTGCAGTAGAGCTCTGCGTGCTACATGCACTCTAATGACCTCTGCAGAACTTCAAACAGCGCAGGTTGTCACAAATGCTAGTTGTGTGATTATTATTGTAAAAGTAACTGTTTGATCTGTGCTCCACTTTTCTGTATTGTACAATACAACTTCCTGTTTATTTTAAAATCTGTAACCGAAACATTTTACAGTTAAACGGACTGAATTAAACCTGTTACTTGTGATATTGCAAAAGAAAAAGAAAAAAAAAAAAAAAAAAAAAAAAAAAAAAGAATTTTCACCTCTTTTTAGCAGAAATTCTGCTGATTCATCTCTTTTCTGCAAAGTTTTCAGCCTTTTCACCTCTTATCACCACAATTCTCAGCAGCTTCTGCTCATTTCAGCAGAATTGTCAGTCTCTCCACCTTTTCTTTGTGAGCAAGAGTTTGGTGCAGTGACATGAGTAGCTGCCTTGAGACCTCCAGGTTCAAATCCTGCTCAGGGCAACATTTTTTTTTCTTTTTCAGCAGACATCTTCAGCGTTAAGGCATCCACACAGCATTTTCACAGGAAATGCAAATTTTTTCTAGTTCTGTTTGGGTTTCCTTGTGCTTATGACTTTTTTTTATTCCCACTAGTTCCCTATTCTATTATTTTATGTCTCTAGTTTAGTCTGTTTTGTCTGTTAGTTCTCCTCCTGCCCCTTTAGACATCTGTCTGTGTTTTATTCTTTTGTGTCTCCTTGAAGTCTTTCATGTCTCCATGTATGTTTAAGTTTTGTCAATGTCAAGTTTGGGTATCTTGTCTCTCTGTGTTTATGCTTCCTGTTTTATTTTATTTTAGTGAGCCTGTGTCCTTTGCGCGCTGTCCTTTGTCAGAGTATCTGTTGTAGTTCCTTTTTCCGTTGTCCTTTGTGTTTCTCAGTACTAGTGTGTTTCGTCATGCCACCTCATTGTGTTTTTTCGTAGATGTTTAGTTTTCTGTTTTCCCCATTGAGCTTTTGTTTCACCCATTTGGATGTTTGCTGCTTTCGTTCCTTTTTTGCCATCAATCAAATACACAGTTCGCTTTGTTAACCTCTTTCTGCTCATGTCTGCATTTGGGTTCAACTCACCTTCAAATCTAAACACCCTGGAGATTATGACAGAGAAGCTATTAGTTTGCTTAAGAATATTACAACATTTCCAGCACAGCAAACATTGCCTCACTTTTTGTGTCAGGTCTATATTGGCCACAGGTAGATGAAACTAACCCTGCTCAAAAGCATCCAGAATGATCATAACATTTATCCAGCATGTCAGCATACGTGTCCTGTCATCAGTGACAGTTAAAAAATATGAAGTCAACTATATGGAAGAAAAATTAGGAGGCTAAATGGAATTTTAATAAAGTGGAGCAATTTAAATGTTGTGTTTGAGAACAATGTGATGACATCAGAGATCTATAAATGATAAAGTGAGTCTAGGGTCACTGTGAGTCAGTGAAACAAAGAGTTAGCATACCTGTAGAATACCTGCAAACCTGTATGAATTGTCAGTTAAGCATAATTTATTCCATATGTCCAAGCTTTAACATTTTGTAATTTTTTTCTATTATGATTTATATTCCTGTAATATTAATGTCCATATTCCAAAACGTTTCTCATTTTTTATTACACGACTCATTACATTATTATCCATTTCAAAGAAAGATTAAAGGCCCAAGTGACTTCCCTTCTGCTTCACGGTTTCCCTTAGTGAATATGTTAATATACTTATACTACACACTACTCTGACTCTATCGGTGACCACAGAAAACTGCTGTCAATGCATTTTTTTCCCCCAATTCATCTGACATTACATACCACAAAAACAAAGAAGTGAAAAAAGCTTCACTGTATTTCAGAAACATTTTCATTTCTACAAAACATACTAATAAAACGACACCAGCGAAATGCACAATTTTACAAACATCTTTGACCTTGCACATTAAAAAGCCTAAAACAAAATCTGTGTATATGATATCAAGACTATATGCAAAACATGTCAAATTATATACAACCTTTGTTTTGTAAAAGTATTTGAAGACTGAATCAGTGTTTACTTTCAAGAGGGACTTTTAAATGGATCATTGCGTCGTTCTGTGTTAACAGAAGAGTTGTCTACTGTGAAAGCTACATTCTGAATACCAGAGGTTTTCTGGCCAATATTTTCCTCCTTGTTCTTACTGCACAAATTTTTACATTTCAAAAGATTAAACAGATTATTTCGCAACTTCTGTGAGAGCATGTATAGCAGAGGGTTCATACAGCAGTGAGAATAGGCAAGCATTTCACAAATACGGTAGGCAACTTCTAACTGTTCCTGTGCCTTACAACCTATCGGTTTATAAAGAGATTTAATTAAAAGCATAATATGGTATGGCCCCCAGCAAAAGAAAAAGGCTGCAACAATACACAACAGCACAGCTACAGTCTTGTGCTTCTTTCTACTTAAACCTTGTAAAACTGTCTTGAGGATGGCAGAATAGCAAAAAATAATGATGGCAAATGGGAGGAAGAATAGCAGTGACACTTGGAGATAACGTCCAAGCTTGTCTTCAGATTCATCATCACAATAGTTCTGATTATCCCAGTTTATGGCTTTTACTTTAGTTGCATCACTCAGGGATGCCGAGATGCTGATGATCCAGGCAGCTATACAGGCACCGATTGCATACCTCCTTCTTCTAGCACGGTTGCTTTTCCAGTTTGGCAGCACCACCCTAATGAAACGGGCAACTGTCATGGCGGTCAGTAGAATGACACTGCTGTACAAACCAACAAAGAATACGGCAGTCATTAATTTGCAGACAAAGTCCCCAAAGACCCATTGTTGTAGGTGATCAACGGCCCAGAACGGAAGTGTGATGGTGAAGATCAAATCAGAGCAGGCCAGGTTCAGGATGAAAATATTTGTGATACTTTTCAGGTCCTCGTAGATGAAAAGAACACATAAGAGGAGGCTGTTGCCTATGATACTGAGGATGAAGATCAAGATGAAGAAAGGGCCAGTAATACTGGGAAAGTCACTGTCACAAAGAAAATGGACTTGATCGCTTGTCATGTTGTTTGCCATTGTCGATTTTCTACAAAATATAAACACAAAATAAGATTTTTTCAACACATTTAAATACTATAACTTAGCTGTTTTCTCTATACTGACAGAAACTGTGGATTTTAGTTTTAATTTAATATGTAAAACAGAGACTAATAAAGGGGATTAAACACAGAAACCTACCTCTTGTATCTGCCAGCAAGTGTTCTGTTGAAATGTACTGTTCAGGAAAAGCTGCAATGATCTTAAGCAAACCAACAGTTCCTCTTTCTGTTTCACACTAAGTTCAAGATAACGCCCAAACCAAAATAAAAAACAAACAAACATTTTGTCCACATTTAAAATGAAACTTAAACAAAATTACACCTATGTTTCAATATCACTCACAACTAATTGTCTACAGTTTTGCTGCACTGATCAAAAGATAAAGATAAAGTTTTATTTATCTGATTTTTTATTTTTATTTGGTAAAGCCTTAAAATGCTGATGATATAAAGTTTGAAAATAAGCTACTTTTTTGGGAAGAAAATATATCCTGCTGAAAATAATGGAAACAATAAAAAAAACTTTGTAAAACTAATTGATATAATAACATAAACCCCTAAAACCCCTAGTTTGTTTTTCATACATGCTAATCTGATGGCTGAGTCTGCACCTGCTGAACTTGCCTGCTTTGTTGAACCGAACATGGAAGATGTTAACACACTGGATCAATCGTTGAGCCTTTTCTATTATCATGCTAAGTGAGTTATTTGAGGCTTCTTCACACTACACTCTAACTGATCTGCACCAGGAATTTGGTCCAACATGATTACAAAATCGACCTCTTAAGTCGACAGGTCTATTTGCTAGTTGCTCGCTTGTTGAAAAAGAAAGTATGCTGTTAAGAAAATATTAAAAGGTATCTCTTTCAAAATAAATAAACTTCAACAAGATACAAAAGTTAGTTTAATTTTTTTTAATGAAATTCATTGAGAAAAATAATCATAATATCAAATGTATATAAACAAACAACTTTTATAGTGATTTTTTTTTTTTAAAGGAGGAGGAAGCCTAAGGTTACATCATTTGCCATTTTACAATGCTGTGTTCGCAGCCATTCCCCAACTCTCTGTGAATGGTACTCATGGCCAATGATCAGTGGTCTTTGATCAATGGTCATGAGAATTTGCATATTTATGATGAAGGAACTGACCTCCCAGCCCATTGTTCTTTCAGTTGGCTGGTTTCAGTCATTATGCAAATGTACTGTTTATAAGATTGGGGAAACCTGCAGTCGGCTGAGACTGAAGAAGTCCCTTGGATGAGTGACAAAACATTTCTCCCACTGAAAACGCTACGTCCAGATGAACAGATTCAACTTTTGGAGACATGTAATCATAGTGACCAATCTACAGTATCACTACTACAATACAGTATAATCAACTGATCATTTTGGAGTAGTGGAAGTTTAAAATAGAAGATTCTGATTAGAAAGTATATAAACAGTTAAAAACATTAAGAAAAGGTATTGAAACACAATGTCAAACTGAAATTGTCACTTCTGTTTCTCTTTATATCAGGGGTCTCGAACTGCAGGCCTCGAGGGCCGGTGTCCTGCAGGCTTTAGATGTGTCCTTGATCCAACACAGCTGATTTAAAGGCTAAATGAGCTCCTCAACATGTCTTGAAGTTCTCCAGAGGCCTGGTAATGAACTAATCATTTGATTCAGGTGTGTTGACCCAGGGTGAGATCTAAAATCTGCAGGACACTGGCCCTCGATTAAGCATGTTGCCATGGTGATTTAGCCAGGTAAAAACAAAGTCACTTTTGTAACAGAAAACTTAATCTTGCTGTGTGGTACACCCCTTTGGCATCAACAAAGTCAGACTCTATCATTAATAGGTGCTGCCAACTTTTTTTGTTGTTTTTTTGCTTGTACTATATTAAGTTCAGCTAATTTATCTAATCAAATTCTCCAGCATCTACCCGTCTCATCCTAATGCATGCATGCTACAGTAAATTCAAATTTCTTCCTCATTTTGGAGAGGGATTAATGCCATTGGACTGTCAGTTTTAGTTTCATCTCTGCACAGTGATAATGTATTGCACGGCATGGGAAGATACCTCCTAAACCTTTGTACTCCTATTAAATGCACCAAAGGGATAAAGCAGCAGTAGATGTGAATGATGGAATGAATGATCAACCAAGCATAGTGCAATGCATATATCAGTTCATGTGTGTACTCATAAAAATCCAATAGTAGCAAGGACTGTATAAACATGTGGATGCTATAAGGGGCCAAACATAGAAAAGTACTGACAGTTATGCCTAAAATCAATTTTGAAGGCTGTTGTTGGCTGTTTATCCTGCCCTGCTTTGCCATTATCCACATGTGAACATAACAGAATGAAGTGATAAGGACAGGAATGAGAAAGAAAAGAAAAATCTGTGTGTAGATTTCAGTGAGTTTCATGGTTAGTGACTCCACAAAATTTACACACACTTTCATGTCAGCGATTTCGATGACTCGACCACTCACAGCCAGTTTAATGCTTGCAGCAGCACACACCAGCCACATCACAATGCTACCTATGAGAACACCATATTTTGTTAAGGCCTGTGCAGACAAGCACCAAGGCTGAACCACAGTAACATAAGAATGCAAAGACATGGCAGTGAGGATCACCACGGCGGTGAATAGTCCCAGAAAATAAATCCCTACACCTACTCCGCAGGCCCACTCCCCAAAGACCCACGTATGGAGTGCATTACAGGCTGCAAAAGGCAATGTCACAGTGAGGCAGAGGTTAGAAACTGTGAGCTGAAGAAGTAAAATATCCGATGTGATCTTCCAAGCTTGTTCCGTCCAGAGGACCCACAGCAGGAAGCTGTTTGTAGGCAGGCTGATGCAGAAGACGAGACTGTTGACAGCAGCAGGATAGTAAAGTTCTGATATCTTAATGTCATACTCGGTCTCGCTGCTGTGAGTCTCATTAAAGTGTATGTAATCATAACTGTCACTGTCCAAGGCCATGATTTACTTGTTTAGGTCTTGTGAGGAAAGTACTGTTGAGGAAATGAAAAAAAAAAATCTTATACTGTGAAGATGATTTTTTTTATTTATATATATATATATATATATATATATATATATATATATAAATAAACATAATTAATGCATTTTGGTACAAATATGTTAGTCAAGATAAAAACTAAAGCAGTTTAGAACCAATGATTATAAAGTTAAACAGCATAATATTCATGCCTTCAACAGCATTCAGGAAAAATTAAATGTAGAAACAAGAATATGGAATAAAAACAGAAGATACTGAATTTTGTCTCAAAATAAACCATTTTAAATAAAATGTGTTTAATCAGAATGATATGACATCTGTCACTGGTTGCCAGGGCAAGCAGTGTGCGAATTATTTAGGATCCAAGATGCGGCAGCTGTGGTGCAAGTGAGTTTATTAATCAAATGTAGATACAAACAGAGATGGCGAGGGTGAGCATGAAACTAAGAAAACCTAAACTGGGAAAAACTAACCAGATGCAGGGAGGCACGGGGAAATACACAGAATGACGGACGGAGAGATGCAGACAAACCAGCAACAAGGACGAGGGAACACACTAAATACACACACCAGCAATCAGGGGATGGGAAACAGGAGGGAACCACACCTGGGAGACATCACAGCTGACGAGGCAGGGGAAACATACACAGAACGCACTGACGTCAGACAGACACCTTCAAAGTAAAACAGGAACACATACATGTAATGACACAACACACACAAACTTAACACAGACTGGGGAACACAGAACGCAGGAACATGAAACGTGAAGAAGGAGAGTACAAAAACCCAGAATAAACAAAACCACAGAATAATAAAAACATAAACACGGAGTCACAGACTCCGGACCATGACAACATCAGAGATGAATGGCAAATAAAGCAAGTCCACGGGGGTTATTGTGAACCAGTGAAGAAAATGGTCACAACATATAATGTTGCTTGCATAACAGCACTGAAGTTTTATTTAATATTCCCTGGTTAATTCATATCGCAGTAATATCAAATTCCACCCCATATTCCTACATTTCCTTACATTTCCTATATTTCTGTCACAACTTTTATTTTTGTTAATAATAAATAAATAATTGTTAAGATAAATAATAAATATTAATATTTTATTATTACATGAATCATTTCTCATGAGTGTTATCACCTAATTCAAAAGAGAAAGACAGCCAAGAAGAGCCTACCTTGTGCATGCACTCTGTGTTTCCCTCACTGATTGTGTTAATACACTTACACTTCGTACTAATATGACCACAGAAATTTTCTTTCATTGCATTTTTTCCGTCTAGCCTATCATGACATGTGCAAAGAGAAGAGAGAAGTGAAAACAGCTTCACTGGATTTCAGCAACATTTTCTTTTCATTTTCTTTTTTACAAAAACAGCATTGCTTGTAAAAGTGCAGTAAAAAAGTGCAGATTCTTAAACGCATACATTTTACTTTTACTTGGCGCATTAAAATGAAAAAATGCATGTCATTTCAATTGAATTTCAGGAGAACATACCCGTCGAGTCTACGGTAGCGCAAAGTCTATACGGTGACCGTAGACACTGTAAAACTTGGCCCGATAGGAGCTCAGAATCCTGTTATGGCTAGTCATTGCACATCATTATAACACAGAAGAAAAGAAAGGGGATGGACAGTACGGTAGTGCAATTCATCCAGATCGGTGATTGGTCAAAAGTCTAGGGTGGCAAAAGGGGAAAGAAGAGCCTTGTGATTGGTGAATATAGTGCAATGAAGGAAACTTCTGTTTTTCATTCAGTCTGTTGTTTTTTTTTCTTTATCAGGTGATGTTTCCAGCTCCTTTATCGCAACTGATGCCTGGACTGCTGTTTGTGGTCTTCAGTATGATCACAATGTGTTATTTATTTATTTTGAGTGGTTTACAATGACAGCACAGTATTATCAGTGTACAAACAATAAAAGCATCTAGTTTTTACTCCAACATCGATGAGGATTTTCCTTTGGCTCTTTTGAACCAAAACAGGTTGGAAAATCCCCTGAAATTAACAGCAATTGAGAATGAATTGCTTTCATTTCTTCTGTGTTATTATGATGTGCAAAGACTGGCCATAGGAGGAGTGCCCCGATGAGACAATGTAATTGTTTTACTTTTATACTGGTAAATTGAGAAGGATTATTCATACCATTGTACTGTCATTTGTACTTGTCTGTACAAGCAAGAAAATTAAAGGCATACCCTGAACTTCTGACCCCCACACGGAGAGACATTGTTGCACTTTGCTGCCATGTTAAGGTCCACTTCTCAAAGAGAAACGAGTCGTAAAATCAGTACAAAGTTGCTATGAGAGATTATCTTTGTATTGTGACGTAAGTATTTGAAGAGGGGTCACTGAATAGATGATTATGAAAATGGTGTGATCATATTTTTCACAGTCACTAGACCTCAACCTATCTGGGGGAAATTTGAGTGTCATAACAGACAGATAATAGCTCTGTTAGTGTTTCCGAATCAATTCCAGGAAACACTGAAGCTGTTGCAGAGGCTTGTGTTGTACAAAAACTTGTGTCTGCCACCTGATTGTACACATTGCTTCTGTGGTTCTGGTCTGTTATGTGTTTCTACATAGTTGTGTCTTCTGAACCTGTTGGCAGAGAAGGCTATTTGTGTGCAACTAAATAAAAAACATATAAAACATATTTCTCTTTCTATAGATTGTATTTATTTATACTTGTATGTTTGTATGTAAGTGGATGAAACAGGAATACAGGAAAACATCACTGCAGGATAGTCAATCAGTGAACTTGATTATAAATGCAATGCAAGGGGCTTTACATAATTAACTGTGTACAAAAAGTCAAAAGTGCCTGTCAGGTATGCTGGAATCATACACGTTACCATCAACAATATCACTGTGAATGTTACACACTTAAAGAAAGTTTATGAGCAACATGTACTGACAATAGCCATACATGGGTAAATGGGTAGTAAATGGCAGTGCAGTAAATCTGCCTAGTATGATTAATATCATACTAGGCAGATTCGTATGATATCATGATCGTGGCTCAAGAGTTGGGAGTTTTCCTTGTAATCGGAAGGTAGCCGGGTCGAGCCCCGGCTCGGACAGTCTCGGTCGTTGTGTCCTTGGGCAAGACACTTCACCTACCGCCTACTGGTGTTGGCCAGAAGGGCCGATGGCGCGATATGGTACCCTCGCTTCTGTCAGTCTGCCCCAGGGCAGCTGTGGCTACAACTGTAGCTTGCCTCCACCAGTGTGTGAATGTGTGTGTGAATGGGTGGATGACTGGGTGTGTAAAGTGCTTTGGGGTTCCTAGGGGGGACTAGTAAAAGCGCTATACAAATACAGGCCATTTACCATTAAATACACGATACACTTACTACTTCATATATCTCACATCATTTGTAACGAGCCACCGAAAGCACCACGTGAAGGCGCGTGGATACCTTCTGTGCGTGAGTGAATGCAACGACTCGGCTGAGCAGCTCCTGTGGAGGTTTGGTGAAGACCATACTTCTCACCCGGTCTGCTGACGAAGTGCAGGGGCATCTGGATTTATAACACGAACTGCTAGTGTCATCATCATCAGCTGTAGCCACTGAAAAGACTAGAAATGGGCGTAATACATTAGATGTACCCTGAAGTAAAAGAGTTAAATGGGCTATTCAGCCTCGTGTAATTTCAGCTAAATCCAGGAGCGTCTTAGAGTCTATCACTTACTGTAAACATAAAAGAAATTCCAGTTTCCATAAAAAATAGCAGACTTGCCGGTGTTCTGAGAAACCATCCTACTCTGACAAAACGTCCTACCCGTATTATAATTTGACGGTGACTTGCGACTAAACCTAACCCTGCCCCTAACCATAACCATAACCATAACCTTAAGAAGTATTCCGGATGGGTGAGAGAAAAAGACGTTAATTCGGCGTTGGTGTTGTGCGCATGCGCCGCGTCTGCGCAGAACCATTGGGTAGGATGTTTTTTCCCAGAACACCGGCTTCTTCGCTGTCCCACCGTGTGTTGTCGTTTTGGTGACGCAACTTCCGTCGACATACAATTGGTAGTCTACAGTTGGATTCGGCGCTCCTATTGGCCCCGAGTCTACAGTGTCTACGGTCACTGAAGACTCCGGGCCAATGAAAAGACGTAACCGTCCACGGCACAGGTGTCGAACTCCAGGCCTCGAGGGCCGGTATCCTGCAGGTTTTAGATGTGTCCTTGATCCAACACAGCTGATTTAAATGGGTAAATGGCCTCCTCAACATGTCTTGAAGTTCTCCAGAGGCCTGGTAATGAACTAATCATTTGATTCAGGGGTGTTGACCCGGGGTGATATCTAAAACCTGCAAGACATCGGCCCTCGAGGCCTGGGGTTCGACACCCCTGGTCTACAGTCACCGTAGACTTTGCACTACCGTAGACTACCGTAGTGCGTCATTCGCACAAGCAATTTTTTGTATGTAAATGCTTTCTATCTACCATTCACCTTCCAATGGACGCACTGGAGATCAACTTGGGGAACGAAACCACCAACCTTTCAGTTAGTAGGTGACCTACTCTATCTCTTGAGCTGCAGCCACCCAGGCGCTTGCAGCACCTAATATTCCCAGGTGAGGTTTAACCTGAGATTCTGTCATTTGGGGCAAAATAAAATAAAGTTATATTTAAAAATCGATTCAGGATTTTAATGAATCGATATCGTGTTATTCAAGCTAGGATCGATTTTCATCAGAAAATCGATAATCAAAACCCACCCCTACTTCTAAGGCTCCTCAAAACTTGAAATTTCCCCCTCTGAGTTTTTACCTTCTTGTTCTAATGTCTGGCCCTCCTCCACCTCATTTCCTGACAGCTCTAAGAACAACTCCACTTCCACAGTTATGAGTAAAATCCTTTCTGTCTCCCGGTCCTTTGTCATTTGTGGATGAAACGATCTAACACTGATATGAGTGTATAGGTGTGCAGAAGCAAGGTTGACAAAAACAAAAGTTAAAATGAGAAGTCTATTTGTCTATTGTTAATATTGTGCCAAACTGAGGAATCTTAACAGTAAAGAACCCATGCTGAGGTTGAGCATGTTATCTTACCCCAAGCAGAAAAAGGGAGAACTTCACTGAACACTTCTGCTGTATTACACTGTGCTTCAGAGGGTCAATAACTACATGCCTGAACTCACTCATGGTACAAGATTATTTCCATCAAACAATAACTGTCAATGAATTTATACTGCAGCATCAACAAGAACAGTTAAGAGTCACAAAACAATAAACATCTTAAACAGCAACACATATTCCCAAGGCATGATGGGAGCTAACTAGCCACTCCCAACATGCCACAATATGATATTTTAGTAATTACATCTGCTTCTGTCTAATTGCTTCAATATGTAACAAAATTTCCTTTAACGGAAATCCACATAGATTTTGAAAATGTATGACATTATTACATCACAACATTCTGTGATTAAACAACACCTGATACAATATACTCTACTACAGATGATAAAAACAACAAATACATAACAATTTTGTTTTAAACGCAATGCTTCCATTATTCTAAAAAGATAAATAAATAAGTATCATAACTTGTTTTTCCTCTGGGTCACAGGAGGACACCATGTTTCCACAGTAAGCCTATGAGCCATCAAATACCACCTAAAGTCCCTGTGCTGCATGATAAAACAAGTAAACAGTTAGTGAGAGGAAAACGACAAAATCTAGTTGCAACAAGTTAAGACTACATTAGGTCAGACGGATACAGGGAGGAGATGGCCTATACAGGACTAAACGGCATCTCTGAAACTTTAATGTCTCCCAACCTGCTAACGGAAACAAGAAAATCGCTTCAGTTTCCTCGCTCAAGATCAAAGTGAAACTAAAGGTAAAACGTTGCGCTTGCAGTTGATTTTAAACGAAACCTCAGACCACAACCACTTCGGATGTTATCAGTTTGTTCTTTTTATTGTTTCAGCTGCAGTCTCAGCGCTGTTAAAACTTTTGAGTGTAAAGATTAAATATATTTTAAAAAAACATTCAAATATAGTCAACATATAAATTAGATATGGGGTCACCAAGCATAGTGTAGGTGTCCTAAATTGCATCTAAGAATCTGTATCACTGATGATCATCAGGGAAACACAAAGGGTGCGTTTCAAAAGTATCTTCTATTCCTAACCTTTTTTTTTTCGTTCCCTTCCTTCTCATGGTTCCTACACCTCAATGAAAACTAGGAGAACTGATAAGCCCTCAGGAAAAGAGAAGAACGGTTTGCTGAGAATATGAATGACCTTACACTTCTCTCTTTAACAGTCTGACACCGGATTATGAAGGAGGGGCATAGAGGGCCAGATTTACTAATGATATATATGTCAAAGCCTTTACTTGACCAGGCTCAGGGAGGCACAGCCATGTCCCGTGACTGGTTGGGGGTAAGGGGAGGGAGTGTGGAAGAGGCCTGGGAGGAGATCACTCCCAGATCCCAGGCCCCCAGAGGTTCAGTTTCGGGGCCTTTATTGTTCTTACTGTATTTACTTCCTCTTCAACACTTATTGAGCACTTTAAGGACATTTCGTATCACTGCTATGCAGATGATATTCGGTTATATATCTCCTTTAAGCCCCATGATGTTTCCAAGCTACAGATTTTGCACAAGTGCATAGACTCCATTAGATGTTGGATGGCTGGAAACTTTCTTCAACTAAATGAGGAGAAGACTGAAGTTCTTGTTTGTGCTCCTAAAAATTTGTACCTAGTGTTATGGAAAACTTGGGTCCACTTGCTACATTTGCAAAACCGTCTATCAGGAGCCTTGGTGTTAGTATTGACTCAGCTCTGACTTTGGATGCTCATGTAAAATCTTTGGTTCGCTCCTGTTTTTATCACTTGAGAAACATTGCTAAGCTGATTTTTATCTTGAAAGGTGCTATATAAATAAAGTTTTACTTACTTACTTACCATCTGCCACTTCATCAGGAGCATCTCCAGGCATTCTAGGGAGGTCATACAGGCACATGGAGGCAACACACAAACACTACTTAGCCTCATTTTGACTTGTTTTAAGGACCTGACATCAAAGTCGAAGCAGCCTGTAGTGTGTTTTTCCACTTTCATTTTGAGTGTGACTCCAAATCCAGACCTCCTTGGTTGTTAAATTTGATTTCCGTTGATAATTTTTGTGTGATTTTGTTGTCAGCACATTCAACTATGTAAAGAACAAAGTATTTAATAAGAATATTTCATTCATTCAGATCTGGGATGTCTTATTTTTCCATCCATATTCAGAAGACTGACTAAAATTTAAATAAGTTGGGCAACTTTAGATGTTGTGTTCCGGCACAATGACATGAAACCAGAGATCTATAAATGACAACAATCTACAGGGGTCACTGTGACTCAATGAAACGAATCGTTACAAACAAAACAAAACAAAAACCCACTGCTGCTTTCATCACAACGCCAACATTTCGTTTGTAAAAATTAAATACCCGCACATTTTTATGATTTGTCTAATAGCACAATTCCTTCCTTACTTTTAAGTTTTATTTAACATTCTGACTGTATTTTATATTTTGACTGATTACATTGTTGTTATTTTGTACAGAGGCAGCATTGCAAATAAAAGCAGTGAATGTAAGTTTTTGCATATATATTCACACACGTAGAACCTAAAGCTGGTGCGCCAAAATGTCATACCAGGAGGTCCTTTGAATACAACGGGGAAGCAAGTGAATCAGAAACCCAGAGACCAAACACGTCTAACTGGGAAAAAAAAGTATTCCCAGATGCAGAAAGCAATAATAAAACCTGATTTAAAAGACAAAAAAAAAAGAAACTTGCCATAAAATTCGTTGTTCGTTGTACACCAAAATCCCACACATTCCCGCCAGTCAATTGTCCAACAACCCAAGACGAATATTCCTTGTGTGTAAAAGTTAGAGACAGGAACTCCTCTTCTGACGTGGGGACCACCCCAGCCTAGTCCCAGGAGGACGAGGGAAAAAACAAACAAAACACCAATCTCACGCCTCAACAGGTGCCTGCTATTAGCTAAACAGTCCCATGTCCAGCCAGCCCACAATGGATTAGAACAACGTTATATATTTATATAATAAAACAAACAACTAGAAACATGCAATACAAATATCAGAATAAAATCATGCAAATAAAATCAAAACTACAATCACAGGCAAACACTAAAATCAGAATAAAACTAATCATACAGACACAAATAAACATATGTGTATATATATATATATATATATATATATATATATATATGAAAGAAATACAGTCTCTACATTTACAGTTACAAACTGAATCAATGTTTAATTTAATGACTGACTATGTGGACTGTCAGCAGTGAAAGCCACATTCTGCCTGGTGTCTCTCTCTCTCTTCTTCCTGCACACATTTTCACAGCGCAAAAGACTCAACAGATGCTTTCGCAACTTCTGCGAGAGCATATATAGCAGAGGGTTCATACAGCAGTGAGAATAGGCAAGCATTTCACAGATATGGTAGGCAACTGCTAACCGTTTCAGTACCTTACAATCATTGTTTGTATTGAGAGACTTGATTAAAAGCATAATATGGTATGGCCCCCAGCAAATGAAAAAGGCTGCAACAATACACAACAGCACAGCTATAGTCTTGTGCTTCTTTCTATTTAAACCTTGTAAAACTGTCTTGAGGATTGCAGAATAGCAAAAAATAATGATGGCCAGTGGGAGGAAGAATAGCAGTGACACTTGGAGATAATGTCCAAGCTTGTCTTCAGATTCCTCATAGCAATAGTTTTCACCATCCAAGTTTTCAAACTTTACTTTTGTTGCATCCGTCAGGGACGCTGAGATGCTGATGATCCAGGCAGCTATACAAGCACCAACTGCACACTTCTTTCTTAGAGCACGATTATTTTTCCAGTTTGGCAGCACCACCCTAATGAAACGTGCCACTGTCATGGCAGTCAGCAGAATGACACTGCTGTACAAACCAACAAAGAATGCAGCAGTCATGAATTTGCAGATAAAGTCCCCAAAGACCCAGTGGTGTAGGTGATGAACAGCCCAAAATGGAAGTGTGATGGTGAAGATCAAATCAGAGCAGGCCAGGTTCAGGATGAAAATATTTGTGATACTTTTCAGGCCCTCGTAGATGGAAAGAACACATAAGAGGAGGCTGTTGCCTATGATACTGAGGATGAAGATCAAAATGAAAAGGGGTCCAGTGATGGTGGGAGCATTAGTATCACACATGTATTCAGCATCATTACTCAGTCCAGATGTGACGCTTGCCATTTTCAGTTTTCTGGAAAAAAATAAAACATACATACAAAATAAAATGCAACCAAACACAATCACAATTCTCTAAAATGACAGAAACTGTTGATTTTGTTTCTAGTTTTTGTATAACAGATAAAACCAAAGGGATTAAAGTACCCAATTTTTGAAAAAAACACTGATGAAGATTAAGATGAAGAAAGTCCCAGTAAAAATTGGAAATTCAACTCTACAAATGTAATGTACAGGATCCCTCACTCCATCATTAGCTGTCATGTTGTTTTCCATTTTTAATTTTCTATAATTAAACACATTAGCTTAGCAAATCTGCCTTAAATGAGAGAAACATGTACTTTAGTTTTTGTATAGTAGTAAAGCATGAAGCGTAATTAAGTACCAAATTCAGAGTATAACTATTACTGATAAACTTACCGTAAGCATCAGTTGTCATGTCTTCTGTTGAATTTCAGTGTGACGAAAAAGCTGTGATGTTTTTGGAGATTAAAAAACAAGAAGAGACGCCGCGTTACAAAAACCATGTCATGTCATGAAAAAACAAAATCACTTGGGCAACCTTTTTCCTTCCCCACATGATGCAATATGAAAACAATCACCGCTTTTTTTTTTTTTTACATTTGGCCTGAACATACAGGTTGTGCACTGAGCGTGAGAGCAAGAGATGCTATAGGCTGATATAGCAGCAGTTCAACCATTTAAGCAAGGCAACAGTAAAAAAAAATAAAAATAAGCCGAACAACAACACCCAATATATTTTCTGTTAAATTTATGCAGCTTGCAAGTGCAGTCAGTATAGAAATATAACTGCAAAGACTCCAAAATGATACTGTGCATAATGTTAGGCTGTTTTCAGAGCCACTTCTGTGAAATAAGTCACAAACTAAGTATCAGATATCAGTCCTCTTGTTCAGGAAACTGTGGTTGCATTTAATTTAACTGTCGTAATTTGCAAGACATGCAGACTGAATATTGAATGGATAACCAATATGCAGACATGCAGAGGTAGAGTGAGGTAAATTTTAAAGCAAGCTATTAATTTCCAGCCTGTTGAAATCCAAAAAGGCAAAAGCCAAAATGGCAAAAAACACAATCCAAAACAGTGAAACTGAAAATACAGCTACCAAAACCTAAAATTAAAGAAATACACAGACTGAAATATTTAACTACAGAAAACACACCGGAGATACCAAAAAAAATGAGGCATGAGGCAGATTTTGAAATACAATCAGACATTCTGACATGAGAAAAAGGGGAGACAGCGACTAAATGGGTGATTATATGAGTGGAGACGGCCGAACAAGACAGCAGAAGAAGTCATGGCTGCAAAACTAGAAGCAAAAGCATAAGGAATTCATAAAGGAACATGGAAAACAGACACATGACTGGACTAAATACAAAAGACTAGACACAAGAGGAAGGGACACTCAGGTAAAAACTAAACTCTGAAGAAAATGAGAACTAGGCACAGAAATACACAAACGAATACATAAAGTAAATATAAACATTATAAACAACTCAATAACTGGGTAAACTAACAGGAGCTTCCTCAGCAACAAGCTATTTTACTTATAAAAATGTTACATTATAATATCTTAAAATGATCAAGGCTTCTTGGTAACCGTATTCCAACATGCAGATCACACGCTCTCATTAGGATGTTAATGCACGAGTGAGGTCAGTCATGGTGCTCATAGTTTACATAACCAAAACTCAGTAATTTTGGCTGAATTAAAGGTTTATTTCATGCATCTATTTAACTATTATTAAACATTGTTAGTGGGTTTTAATGGCACTGAAAACCTACTTTTATACTAGGTTTTTTGTTCTTTTTTGTTTGATTTGTTTTGTTTTTCTTTTCTCACCTTTCTGCCTCATACGGATCCAAACCGGTTACCTTGGATTTCTCTGTTTTTCATCCAATAAGAAGAATTGCCTCAATAATTCAACGTAGTGACGTCCTCCTCATCAGTAGAAGATAAACGGTGGAAAATAGCACACTGTGGCTGTGTCTCAGTTCAGGGGCTGCATCTTTCGGAGGCCACATTTCAAGGCCGATTATGTCACAGAAAGGCGACGAAGGCTGTCCCAATTCGAACGCTGCTCCAAATGTGGCCGACAAATGCGTCCTTCATTTCGCTGCACTTGAACGATGGGTCGGGTGTATCCTTCGTGGTCCAACCTATCCCAGAATTTTCTGGGACAGGTTTTTCCCATATTTTTAGGTGAGAATGTAGCTGTGTAAACTTCAAATATCTGCTCAGTTTATCGAGACATCACATATTTGCAAAAGTGCTCTGACGTTTTCGGAGTTACCCACCAACTCGATAGCTGACCAGGTGGTCAAGGTTCAATAGAGCCGGCTAACACCGGACTCCCGGCACATCGTTTTCAGACCCCGCGGGGTCTCTTGCTACTCGGGTTAAACATGATATATAAGTCACTAAGATAACTTTAAAATTGTATTGTTTGGCTTTTTTCAGTGTTTTATTTGTTTGCGAGTAAATCGGTTTGGCTGAGATTAAAGTTACAGTTTTTATACAGCTGAATAAACATCAAACAGAAAACTGATTAAACAAAAGTGTGAGATGGTCGAGAATTTACTCCATTGTCCTGTTATATTTTAGATAACAAGGAGCAGACGGCTGGGTTTATTAAACTCCACCGAGACAGCGGTGATGCAAATCTGAAGGCTAGTCGGTCCCATTTCAGAGGTCTTTGAAGGACCCGGCCTTCACGGTCTATGTGGGCCGGGTCCTCCAAAGGATGCAACTCCTGAATTGAGGCACAGCTAATATGTCTGGGTGCCCAGGATTTCTTCCTCCATAAAGTAATCTAGCAAATCACCAAGTGATAATCAGTGGACAGCTCATGTCTTCACTTAACACTAAGCTCGTGAGTTTTGAAAACCTACCTGTTACAACGACAGAGTAATTTGCTTGTATATCTAACAAAATTTTAGCAACCTAAAAAGTCTAAGTTGTATGAATTTATTAGGAATCATTTTTAATGAAATTAGGATATGAAAATAACCACAATATACCATGTGAGGAAAATATCTCAATTTGAAAATTTGAACCATGGGAAAAAAACATGGAAATAAAATCTGTAGCTTTGTGCTAGTTTAATTTTAGTATGTTTGTCTCCTGTTTTATGCCTTAGAAATGTCATTAACCCATATCAGTTTGATGATCTGTGTTTGATGTTATGTTTTTGCATTTATGTGTATTACAGTTTTTTCTGATTGCTTAAGCACATTTTTTGTAACTATTGGCTAATTTAGCAAAACTCTTCACACAAATAAGAAAACCTGTCACCCAATAATCAAAACATTGTAGTTCTCTTGCAAAAGCAAACACAGCTAGATTAACTCTTCACACCTTTGTAAAAATGGTGTTTCCGTATCAAACAGTACACACAAGCCATCATCTACTAAGCACACAATGCGCCAACTGCACACCGATGGTATGAATACAAAACACATCTGGCGTTTGCTTTCTCTGTGCACAAGGTAGGCTATGTCAGTGTGAGCTCATACTTCTGTCATAGATCCATAAGCATGGAGGGATCCAAACTTCAAGTACTGCTGTTTATTCAAACACATCAAAACAAACACAAGTGGTTATTTCCAAGTATAGGATTATTTGCAATCGCCATAATGACTATATGGGTTACGTGGTCTGCAGTGAACATGCTTCCTCTGCCCCCTCCTCGTCTTCCTCTTGCTCCTCCTTGTCCTTGTCGTCCTCTTCATCCTACTTCTTCACCTCCACGTCCTCTTCCTCGGCCTCCTCTACTTCTCACTCTTTCTGCTCCCACCATTGTACTCCGCACACACAGCTTACCTGGATTATAGTGCTTAGGCTGATTGCAAAGTGAACGAATTATCTAAGAAAGTTTTCACATGTGAAAGTGTGCCAGACAGTTGGCAAATTAGTGTTAATGATAGCCATACATGTGTATACTTTTGCTAGGAGTGTGTTGGAAATTTGGAAATTGAGTGTTGTGCAGTGAATTGTGCCTACAGTCTTGCAAAGTGTATGTTACAAAATTGCAAACTGAGTGCAAAGCAGTTTTTGTGCTTTTAGTTTTGCACACTCAGTGAGTGGTTTTGCTATACGTCTGACTAGTTTTAGAAATTGTGCTACAGGAATCACAGTTAGTGTTTAGGCATTCGGTAAAAACTGTAATATCATGTTTACATATTTTCAGCAAGAAATACTTTCCTTCCAAAAGGATACTGGGGTTTCTGCCTTTTTATTTATTCTAATTTTAGATACCCTCATGCTTTACACAAAAAAACAGAACAAAAGTTACATTTGTTTTTGAGTCTGTTTCAGTTAGTAAAAAAATATATAAAATAAACAAAGATTTTATTGTTTATTTTCAGTGTAAAGAAAAAAAGAGGATGTTGCTCAAGTCACCATATGGGTTTTGTATAGCTGGCACAATAGACAGTTATTTCCCAGGATTATTTTGATGAAGTTTCATTTTTCATGTGAAAAATTGTTGCACAAGTTAATTTAAACCTTTTTTTTCATGATGTCGTTTTTGGGTTTTTTGTGTAATCTCTGACTCAGTGGGAAACAAAAACAGGAACTAATACATTTCAAAAGAACATCCATTTCACAGCATTTTCACAACAGTGAAATTTAATGGAAGACTTGACAGTTGTTTTTTGAAGTAAGTTGTTGTGTCTGTTTTCTGAAATTTGGTACTTTATTAGTCCTTTTGGTGTGATATATGTGAAAGATCCACAACAGACCCAAACGCATTTTCATGCTTTTCAGCTCACTGTCGACCACATACCAACAACAACCACAACAGGACCTAGTTCGGTCTATTTATGCCGGTGAGGTGTGTGTGTTGACACCGCTCACCTCCCCCACAGCTGCACCGCACACAAAGCTCTGCCACAATATAATATACAAAATAGAACCAAAATCAACAGTTTCTGTCATTTTAGAGAAAACTGCTCAATCATTGTGTTCAATTGTGTTTTAATTTCATATTTACCAGAAAATTCAAAATGGCAAACTTCACATCCACTGATGACAAAGTGAGTGATCATGCTGTATACATTTGTTATGCAAGTTTTGCAAGGTTTTGCTAAGCCTCGCAAAACCGTCTTGAGGGTGGCAGAGAGGTACAGGATTATAGCTCTGCTTTTATTGTCACATCACATGTTCTGGTACACTGGTGCAGCACATATGAGTGAAATGCTTGTGTGCAAGCTTCACAAGCAACAGAGGTGTGATACAATAAACATAAGACACAACTAAATGTAAGAGCAGGAATGTCAGAATTTTAAGAATAAATATATGTACAAATATAAGAATGTATGCACATTACTAGATATTTATACTAATTATATATATATACAAATAAAATAAAATAAAATATACAGAGGTCAGCAGTTGAATATTGTGCAAAAGAAATTGCATAGATGTATGCATAATGTCAAAGTTGCCTGATGGAAAAAGCTGTCTCTCAGTCTGCTGGTTCGGGACCGGATACTCCAGTACTTCCTGGCTGACGGAAATAGTTTGAACAGTTTGTGGCTGGGGTGACTGGAGTCTTTGATGATCCTCCCTGCTTTCCTCAGGCACCACTTTTTGTAGATGTCCTGGAGGGAGGGAAGCTCACCTTCAATTATCCGTTCAGAGTACCGCACCACTCTCTGGAGGGTGGTGCAACACTCTATTATTGCAGCCTTTTTCATTTGCTGGGGGCCATACCATATTTGGCTTTTAATCACCTCTTTCTATATACCCAAAGATTGTAAGGCACAGGAATACTAGCATATCGCTTACAATATTTGTGAAAAACATACGTATTCTCATTGCTGGGTAAAACCTCTGATGTGTATGCTCTCGCAGAAGTTGTGAAAGCATCTGTTGAATCATTTGCGCAGTGAAAATGTGTGCAGGAAGAACAGAGAGACAGACACTGGTCAGACTGTAGATTTCACTGCACAGAGATCTGCCGTTCAGTTGGAATTGCACAACCTTCCATTAAACAGCCACTTGTTAAATTAAATGTTGATTCAGTCTGTAAATACTTTCATACAATACACTTTGTATTTATTTAATGTCACATCTTTTGCATAATCGCTTGAAGTCATCCATTTCTATTTTTCACTTTTTAATGCTTCAAGTCAAAGTTTTGTACAGCTAAAGATGTGCATTTTAATGTTGCACTACTGTTCCTGGAGATAATAAAATGCTGTCAAAATCCTATGAAGCTGTTTTTATTTTTCTCTTTTCTTTGAAATCTGTGACATGTGACTTTAGGTTAGACTGAAAAATATTCCATTGTCATCGGTCACCGAGGAAAAACATTGAGTAATACCTAGAGTGAAATGGACTCCACACACAAGCATTTGTTGTCACAGGATCACAGCAGACTCATTTCATATTTGATGCCATTTGACACGGCCCACTTAATTAAAATTGCATTTAATCTTCTGATTTTTATGGCTATACTTATTTATTTATATTTATTTATTTTTACAACTGTATATATTTGTACCAAATGCATTTATTTAATTCGTTGGGTTACATGAACTTGACCACATCAGTGATGTGATCGTGACACCAGCTTCGGCTCCGCCCACTGAAGAGGACGCCATATTTTTTTGAGGTCTCTGCAGACAAATATGAAGGCTGAACCACGGTAACATAATAATGCAAACACATGGCAGTGAAGATCGCTAAGGTGGTGTACAGTACAGTACAACACAGGGGAGCATGATTGCAGAAATAATAGTGCAAAAGCAACCTAAAAACTAGATAACCAAACTAAAACCTGACATTACAAAGAATAGGTGTAGAGGAATTACAGCTATAATAAGAACCAAACCCTGGAACACAAACAAGTGTGACCAGAATCAGAGTCTTGGTGAAAAAAGGGGTGAGTGTAAAAGCGACGCTCTTGAATTACCGGTCAATCTACGTCCCTACGCTCACCTATGCTCACGAGCTTTGGGTAGTGACTGAAGCCAAGTCAAGCCAAGTCAAGAAAGCCTTTATTTGTCACATGCAAGTTGCCCTGCAGCGAAATGGGCAACTTGCTACGCGGGCATTTGGAACGAAGAGTCTAAACACAGTTTGTTATCAGGGGAGAAATTGTTTCTTATGTTCAGCTCCAGCCTTGAGACCACAGCTGGCGCCGATATGGTAGCCGCATGAAATAATGGTGGTGTTCTTGCTATAGTGTGAACCATGGCATGTCAATTTTACAGTCGATCTAATGTCCATCACTGGTTCCTCGCCATTCCCTTTGGAGAGCAAGCTTCTCCAAGATGTCATCCGTGCTGCATCTAATGAGTCCATTCTGAGAAGCCACGGCTCGCTCCATCATTCCAATCAACATAGCAGGCAGCCTTGTGGGGATTTGAACAGCTGTTTCCGCTTTCTTTACTCTTCGATAAGCCAGTGCCAAGCCAGTGCCAAGCCAGTGCCAAGCCAGTGCCAAGCCAGTGCCAAGCCAGTGCCAAGCCAGTGCCAAGCCAGTGCCAAGCCAGTGCCAAGCCAGTGCCAAGCCAGTGCCGATCAGCAAGAACCCTGTTATCATGATTCCAAAAAGGTAGATGTCATTTATTTATTTATTTATTTATTTAGGACAGTGCATGTTAATGAACATAAATGTAAAAAAAAAATTACATGAATGTAAACATACCAGATTATAGCCAAGGGCTAATTTCCATCTGTTGTCCTTAAGCATAAAAAATAGACATAATAATTCATAAAAATTCATCATTCATTCATAATAAAAACTCCATCACCAAACTTACACATACACACCATTCTGTTCCCAAATAAAACATTAAAACTATACAACTCATACATGATCACACACTTGATTTGTCCATAACAAGTTTTTAACCTTTGCGTTAAACAAATTGAGTGTAGAGCATTCTCTAATGGGTTGAGGAAGACTGTTCCACAGATGGCCTCCCTTGACAGAGAGGACGTTCTGCCCAAATGCTGTCCGTCTGTGGGGTATAAACAAGTGGGAAGTCGGTTTTTTGTCAAGTAGTTTTAAACTTCTTTTATAAATATTTTCAATAGTTTTAAGTGTTGTTGGACAAGCAAGTGACCAGGATGTCAAACAATAGTCCATATGAGAGATCATCCTTGAGTAAAAATACGTTTTTGCAACATTCATATTTAAATCATTACGTATATGATTAAAATTTCGATTATTAAATTTAAGTACCTGGGACACTTTATTTATGTGACTCTTGAAGGATAATGTTGGGTCTAGAATGACCCCAAGATATTTAAATTCTGGAGCTAATTCAAGCTCTACTCCATCCAGGAATATGTTTGACTGCTTCAAGTTTAAGGGGCGTTTTGAAAAATACATGCAGACAGTTTTTGAGGTGTTCAACATTAGGCATGAGTCCTCCAGCCAGATATGCATTAATGCTAAAGCAGTTGTAAGATCTTTTGCCACCTGCTGGACACTATTTTCTTGCATATATATAACTGTATCATCCGCATACATTTGAGCAAATATATTTGGACAGACTTCAGGTAAGTTATTGATAAAAAGAGAGAACAATAAGGGCCCAAGAACAGATCCTTGAGGAACCCCTGTATCACAGTCTAAATATGGAGATTTAACCCCATCCAACACCACACACCGTTTCCTGTGTGAGAGATATGAGGCAAACCACTGAAGAGCCTGACTGGAGATATTAAACTGAGTCCATCTGGACAACAATATCTGATGGTTTACAGAGTAGAAAGCCTTCTTCAGATCTAAAAATACAGCTCCAACACAGGGACTCTTGTCCAGCAAGCTCTTCAAGTTCTCCACTAACATACACAGGGCAGTATCTGTGGAGTGACTATTAGTGTCTATCCAGAGTTAGACCTGTTTTCAGGAACTGCTTTAGTAATTGATCTCTTGTTTTCATTTAATTCTTGCACTCTTTGTTTAACCAGGGCAAATTAGATGTTGTCTTTATTTTTTGTCGACCTCTAATGGAGTATGTTGATATAACATCCTTAACAATGTCAGTGAAGTGACTGCTGCAGAATTGTGGATCATCACTACACAATAAAGGCTCCCAGTTAACTGATGCTAATGCTTCTGCTACATTTTGTCGCTAACTTCTTGGTATAAATTCATAAAAGGATCTCCTGTTAGATGAACTTTGAAAGTCATTCTTAACCCGTGATTTTATAAGTTTTCTAGAACATAATATAAAATTGTGGTCTGAAATACCAGTGATAAAATTATAAGATTTAATAATTCGCTCGGGCTTATTACTGAAAACCAGATCTATTTTAGTTTTAGAGTGTCTTGTTATTCTTGTGGGTTGTTCAATGTGTTGAGTAAAGTTCAAAGTCTCCATTATGTCCTTGAGTGTTTTTGTGTCCTTTTCACAGTCCCAGTTGACATTAAAATCTCCCATTACAATTATTTCATTAGACTTATTATTTATAGTATGATATTTAAGTAATATCTGTAGTTGTTCATAAAAAATATTCTTTGCGGAAGGAGGGCGATATAAACAGATCAACGTAAATGACATTTCTGGGGAAAGAGTGATTTTAACAGAAATATGTTCTATTTCGACATCTATTGGTGAACTAAGTAAAGAGCAATCCAGGTGTAACATGTTTTGTTTCATCAAGTTCCTCCACTTATCTGCATACTGATCAAGAGCCTTTTCCTGTTGTTCAAGTTTACCAATTTTAGTATGTTCTTCTACTTTTTATGCTCTACAAAGAATTAGAGATATCATACATTTACATCATTTTGATTATCTGTGTTTGTTTTTGTCAATGGAAAATTGTACTTAGTAGTCAGTATAAGCTTTTAATGATATAAGTTTACATGTGATAGAATACTGCATGATGACCTTTTTATTACTTAGAACTGATTGTTCTTTATAAAACTTGTTCTGATATTTTTATCTGAATCTTCCCACAGCGATAGTAAGAAGCTGAACAAGCAGTTCTGAACTCTTACCAGGAAAAAGAGCTGCTTCCCACATTCCACACACACACACACACACACACACACACACACACACACACACACAATCACATATGCACATGCTCACGTACCAACATCCCACTGAACAACTTTTCTTGTGTATAAATAAAGACAAGTGCAAGAACAGAGCGCTGATCACAGGGCCCCCACTCTCGTGTGAGCGCTCTGTGACTGCCCTTACAAGTAAAATCTGCAGCGTGTGTGTGTCTTCACTCTCTGACTCTCAGCTGAAGAAGTGTCTTTTAGAATAAATCTCTTGACAGTTTTATATGTATTTATATTATGTCTACATTTTTTTCCAGCAAGAAATAGTTTCTTCCTAACAGTACTAGGGTTTCTGCTTCTTTTCTCATTTTTTATCAGCAGTATCCTCATGCTTAAAAAAACACAAAACAGAACAAAAGGTTTTTTTAGTCTGTTTCAATTACACAGCTAAAACAAATGAAGTAAAATAAACATGTGTTTTATTGTTCATTTTCAGTGTATAGAAAAAGAAGAGGTTGCTCACGTCATGATGTGGTTTTTGGTAGGGCGGTGCTCTAGCTCAAGAACACGACAAACTTTAAGATATCTCAGGATCATCACAGGTTTTTCACCACAGTGCAATTCAGCAGAAGACCTGAGTTTGAGGTAAGTTCAGAGAAATGCAATATGGATGTAGGCAGTTATTTGTTAGGTTTAAATTTGGTGACTTTTTTTGTTTCATGATGTGGTTTTTATTAAGGCAGAATCTCTGAACTAATGTGAAACAAAAGGAGGAACTGTTAGTTTTCAAGAGAACACCCTACAGCTTTTACACAACAATAAAATTCAGCGGAAGACTTGAAAGTTGATGTTTGTGGTAAGTTGCTGGGGTTTTTTTTGAAATTGGGTACTTTAATCCCTTTGGTTTTATCTGTTATACAAAAACTAGAAACAAAATAAACAGTTTCTGTCATTTTAGAGAAATTGTGATTGTGTTTAGTTGCATTTTATTTTGTATGTATGTTTTATTTTTTTCCAGAAAACTGAAAATGGCAAATGTCACATCTGGACTGAGTAATGATGCTGTGTTTGTTTTCTGAAATTTGATACTTTTTTAGTCACTTTGGTTTTATATATAATATACAAAAATTAGAACCAAAATCAACAGTTTCTGTCACTTTAGAGAAAACTGCTCAGTCATTGTGTTTGATTGCATTTTATTTTATATGTATGTTTTCCAGAAGATTGAAAATGGCAAACTTCACATCCACATCCAGAACGAGTGGTCTTGTTGAATACATGTGTGATACTAATGTTCCCACCATCACTGGTCCCCTTTTCATCTTGATCTTCATCCTCAGTATCATAGGCAACAGCCTCCTCTTATGTGTTGTCTTCATCTACGAAAATCTGAAAAGTATCACAAATATTTTCATCCTGAACCTGGCCTGCTCTGATTTAATCTTCACCATCACACTTCCATTCTGGGCTGTTGATCACCTACACAACTGGGTCTTTGGGGACTTTGTCTGCAAAGTTATCACTGCTGGATTCGCTGTTGGTTTGTACAGCAGTGTCATTCTGCTGACTGCTATGACAGTGGATCGTTTCATTACTGTGGTGCTGCACAACTGGCCGATCAGCCATGGCAGAGTGAAGAAGTGTGCAATTGGTACCTGTATAGCTGCCTGGGTCATCAGCATCTTAGCGTCCCTGAGTGATGCAATGAAAGTAAAGGTTGAAAGCTGGGAAGGTAAAAACTATTGCTATGATGAATCTGAAGACACGCTTGGACAGTATCTACAAGTGTCACTGCTATTCTTCCTCCCATTTGCCATCATTATTTTCTGCTACTCTGCCATCCTCAAGACAGTTTTGCAAGGTTTAAACAGAAGGAAGTTCAGGACTGTGGCTGTGCTGTTGTGTATTGTTGCAGCCTTTTTCATTTGCTGGGGGCCATACCATATTATGCTTTTAATCAAGTCTCTCAATACAAACAATGATTGTAAGGTACTGAAACGGTTAGCAGTTGCCTACCATATCTGTGAAATGCTTGCCTATTCTCACTGCTGTATGAACCCTCTGCTATATATGCTCTCGCAGAAGTTGCGAAAGCATCTGTTGAGTCTTTTGCGCTGTGAAAAAGTGAACAGGAAGAAGAGAGAGAGAAGCACCAGCCTGAACATTTCACAACAATTCACACTGCAGAGCTCTGCTGTTTAGATGGAACTGCACAACTATCCATTTAACAGTCACTAATAAAATTAAACCTTGATTCAGGCTGATACAGTCATAGTACTTTGATGTGTAAGTGTATTAACTCATTCATTGAGGCAAACAGAGAGCAGCATTTAGAGTGTCATGGACTGTAAAAGTAACGATATCTGGTGTATTTTTCCTTTTACCTTCAGGCTGGAAATATGTTCATACAACATCGTTTCTACTCATTTAATTTCATATCTTTTGCATAATTCCTTGAAATGAAACAGAATATTAAATAAAACTTGAAAATATGCAATGAATTATACAACTTTGTATTTAAAATATTTGATGTGACTTTTTCATTGTGTCACAGTGATCCTGGTAGACTCATTTCATATTTCATTTCTAAATCTTCTTTAAAAAATTGCATTTAATCTTCTGATTTTTATTCCATTCACCTTTTCTAATATATTTTATTTATTTAAACCTCCTAAGGTCCAACAATAAATTTTTGTCCTGTGTCTGTGATGTGAGTCTGAGTCTATGCAGTAAAAGTCTGAGTACCTCACATTTTCAGCCAATGTCCACGGTCCAGAGCAGGAAGGTGAAGGCTCAGAGGAGGACATATCAGCTTTTGAGTGGCCTGAGTGGGGAGCTACCATTAATAATAAGAAGAACTGTTTAATGCAGGGCTCTGAAGTTTAGACATTACACATAGAAATGACATAGACATTATGAGCTTTTGGTGTCTTTATTTTGCCCTTTATCGGGCTCTTCAGAGCCCGGTTTGTCCTCTGTCTGAATTTTTACCTTCTTGCTCTAATGTCTGGCTCTCCTCCACCTAATCTCCTGACAGCTCTATACGTACTACGGTTACATTAAGAAAAAAAAGAGTGACATTTTAAACTTAAACTTAAAATAGTATTTTGAGAAAAGAAGTCGAAATGTGGAGATTTCAGGTGTCATTTCAAGCCAAAAGACTGCTATACCTTTACAAAATGTTTAGATGAGGTAGGTAAACAAACGGATCAGCTGTCATATCATGTTTATGTTGTAGAACATGCGTCCTTTGTTTTACAATAGGGCGTAACCCTAATGTGTTGAACTCAATTTTAATACTCCTTGCTGAGAAAAGCATGAACTTGTAAGATCCCAAACTTTCCCCAGAACAGCCTGGAAAGCAACATTTTCATGTATTTCGCAACTTAAACCACTTCACAATATTCTGTCCATGCTTGGCATTAGCAAAAGTTCTTTACAAATAAAATTAGAGAAAAAATTACTCAAAATCATCTCACAGAGGCCAATATGAGGCCAGAAACTAACATAGATTAGCAGATACTCTGGCAAAGGCTGGTAGAGAACGCTGGTCTTAACTACAGCTGGTCTGATTAGCTTCAGGTGGGAATCCTGGGAGGAGCAATGAAGGCTCCACCCAGAGGAGGCACTGTGGAAAATTATCCGGTCTTTAAGTGATGACATGATGAATCCTGCTTTCGGGTACAAACTACTCTGCGTTTAATAAGGCTGTTCTGTTTTTAACATGTTTTAATTCTTTTTATCTTGTTCTATTTAATCTCAGCAAGCCCCAAAAAACAGTCAGTGATCACTGTCTGCCTCTCTTGGTTTTTATTATCACTATTCATTTTAAAGCTCTGTTTTTAAAACTTTACGATGTAACTAAAGACCAGGCAATGCAGCAGTATATTAATGCCTAAACTGATATTGTGGATAGATTATCTCAGTTGTTCTCCTGACTGAAGTTTGGTCCGTTTGCAGCATCCTGCCATGCAATTGCATTTGTCCCAAACCATCAGGAACCCTCATGTTAACCTTTATCGAGTGGAAAAAAGTTAGCATTCATCCTCCAGCTTCACTATTTATCTTATGCCAACATAGCTGTGTTGCTAGTGATCATGTACCACACCATTATATTCCAGCTAGTCCAACTTCAGTAACCCTGCAAATGTCACTGCTGTTTACTTTCCTGTTTTCATTTATGTCGGAAGTGATAGCAGAGCTGTACGTCTTAATTTGTTTCAGAAATCCCTCAGTCAGAACATGGCATATTATATTTAGATCGAAATCATCGAAATCAGCGAGCTAACTTCCTGCTAACTTCTCACTCTGTTGAATTTTATGAATTCTGTTTTCATGGATGCCTGGATGTTACACTTAATTGTTACACCTGGTAGAGCAGCCACACTGATCATTTTATTACAGATGAAAGAATTCAGACAGTTTCAACGAATTCAAATTCAACTTCAAATTCAACAAAGAATTATCTTTTTACCTGATTTTGCTCTACAAGGGCCTGATATTCACATATGAGGACATTTGTTTAAAATTTTGATAGAACAGTGGCAGTAAAATCACACATATCCTCATAAGTGGATATCAGGCCCTTGTAGAGAAAAATTTAGTATTTGTGGTCTTAACAACCCAAAATGTGATGTCCAGTAATGTTAAAATTGCAAATCTTAGTATATAAAATTGTAAATAAAATTGAGTAAATAAAATTAAATGAGTTGAATTTAATTGAGCAAGGACTAATACTTGAAAAGCCCATTTTCATGGTTTACTGGGTAGGTATCGCTTGAATTTGCTCTCCCCGCTACGTGGCACCATTTGCTCATCCATACACAATGTTTCCTGCATAGGAAGCTATTTGAGCTTCACGAGGATGTGATATGGGATAGGCTGAATTGTATCTCACCATAGCCACCAATATTCCTTGTGACCTGTTGTCGCTGAGCAAAAGGTATCACATCACATCAGCAACATGTGAAAGGTACACAAACCTGTATACAAATACTCAATACCCTCGAAAAGTACCCTTATCTCACAATGTTGCCCTGAGGCAACGAAAAGAAAAACTGAATGTCTGAATGTACAAAAGAATTTTTTTTAATAAAACCTTACAAAAAACCCTTTCTATATCTTTTTATTCTCAAACATATTTTTTCTTAGAGTTTATCTCATTTTTAATATGATTACTACGGCAAATTTTCTTAACTTTCTTCTCACACAATATGGACCTGTGACCATTTGTCAGAAAAAGATTCAAACACTCCTATTGGTTGGCATAATTTAAATTTACATTTTCTTGGAATGAGGCTTAAAAGCATTTTCTGTTGCCCAGGATCAACACTGTACTCTAGAGGGCTAAGATTACTGACCCAATATTGTTTGAAAAAAAAATTATGTAAAAAAACAAATCCAATGTTGATATTATAATTCCTTCAGCTAATTTACCTAATCTAACCATATACATCTAACCATCCAATCCTAATTCCTGTTTATGTCTAAGAATTGTAAATTCAATTTCCTCAGCATTTTGGAGAGGAATGAATGAACAGCAAGAGTATAAATGATAGAGAACTAAAACTAAAATTAAAACATAAACTGGGAATAACTAGGGATGATTATGATGACTATGACAAGAGGGACCGGGACCTGGACCGAATCATGAACAACCTGACGTGACATGGAGGGAGAAAAAAAGATGAACCGACAGTGAACAGAGGGAGACAGAGGACTTAAATACAGAAAAGGGTAATGAGAGAAGTGGAAACACCAGGGGAAACACAGCTGAACATGAGGCCACAGGGAATGCAAAACTAAACACACTGAACATGGAAAGACAAGACTTTCAAAATAAAACATGAACCATGGCGAGATGTAGACATGATAATACAAGCTTGACAACATGGAACACGCAGACATGAAACACATGACTGACTGGGGAGACATGGAACAGAAAGAGAAACACATGAGAACAGATAAGAGAGATGAAAGCACTGACTTAACTAAAAGTAAAACAGAGAACAAGACAGACTGCACAGAGGACAGGAAAAGACTCATAAATAAGGAGACATAGAAGAAACATAAACTAGACCAAAACTCAACTAAGACAAACTAATAATAATAATAGAACTTAACATTATCTCAATATATAAGCAATCAAAACACAAACTCAAAATGTTGGGTCACAGAGCCAGCCCCCTGACACACACCCTGTTTTGTCATTATCCACATGTAAATGTATGGAAAGGAATGAGAATGAAAAGGGAAATCTTCATGTAGAGTTCATTACAGACTTCAAAGGGCAACATTTACAACCCATCCTGTATGTTTATTTGAACCTTTACACTTACTATATTTTTTTAATTTCTCATAGCTACATGCAGTGTTGGGAAGGTTACTTTTAAAATGTATTCCATTACAGAATACAGAATACATGCCCCAAAATGTATTCTGTAACGTATTCCGTTACGTTACTCAGTGACAGTAACGTATTCTGAATACTTTGGATTACTTAATATATTGTGGCGAGTTCAGACAAGGAGGAGACGGAGGTATCGTTTGGTCTTGCTTCCTGTGAGCTAGCCAGGGAGCACAGCCGTTTATTACATTTGCAGAAGAACACACTGCCACTAGCTAACTGCTCAGCGCGGCAACCACAACACACATAGGGCGCCCTCTGACCCCGGAAGGACACACCGTTGCAGCGAGAGGGCGTCACCCGTCACCATGGCAACATACACAAAACATAACTGTACAAGCAGAACCCCGAACAGCCCTGACCCGCTACAATATTATCATGCTTTTTACAACAACGTGAATGTACTATTGCTGTGTGATTTATTACTATTACTGAAGGTCCGCGACTCCGAACTGTAGTAAAGGGACCTCTGACTAATGCTGGGCTCACACTGTGCGATTTTTGGCCCATTTTGAGCCGATTTTTGAGTCGTGCGATCGTTTTGGCGATCGGCCCGATTTTGGCCTTCATCGTGCGTCGTGCATCGTGTAGTATACGTGGGGTAACGAGAAGCGATTGACACCTCACGACCAGCTCCCGATCATCAATCGCTTGGTCGTGAGGGTGTCACCGCAGTTTGCCACACTGCGCACGCGCAAACACAAATGTCAGCGAAAAAGACGGCGTAGCACGGCAGTGCAGCGTGTGATCTGGACACAAGCGATGGAGGCACAACCTGTAGAACCATCCGAGCCCTTTCGATGTGGCCTCACAAAATTATCACGACCACAACAACCGTGAAAATAGTTGGATTGACACTGCTGCTCAATCACAGCTGCCTGACCAATGTTTTTCATTAGCAATTTAGCAAAGTTGATGGTGGTGGTGTGTCTGTGTGAGTGAAAGACGGAGAGGGAGAGCGAGCGACAGAATTTCTGTTATAACCTTCATTTTTATGGACGCACAGTGTGAGCACTCAGGTCGCATCAGAGCATCGGGCCGTATAGTGTGAGACCCTGCATCGTGACCTATGAACTTCTAACCCCTGCGAGTCAATCGTACAGTTTGAGCTAGAGATGGCACGATACCACTTTTTTATGTCCGATACCGATACCGATATCATAAATTTGGATATCTGCCGATACCGATATGAATCCGATATAGTGTTTTTTAATCAACAAAACTGTTTTTTTTTAAATATCTTGCTGCATTTTGTATAAGTTCATACTCAAGTTTAAAACAACAACTACACTAAAGCTATTCTGTTATACCTGTATGAAAAAAAATATTTCATAGTTCAGCAATACTGATCAATCTAATAAACTTAAACCTACACCATCCTCCCTATTCTGGTATTTTAAAGAGTACTTAGTGTAAATATTAAGCAACCTAACTAATAGGGTTCCAACTCCCAGCAACAACAAAAATAAATAAATAAAAAATAGGGAACCACCCCTCACGCGCCACCTCATGATGCTTAATCAACGTAATCAACCTTAATTTGATGCAGTGTGAAAAAAAATGCACAGAAATCAATTATTTTTCAAGAAATATTAAATAGATTCAACATCTTTCTTCAACAAAATTGCAGACTGCACAGATGGTACCTTCCCAAAGGAAAATGTACTATAGCTTACTAGGGTATATATATTAGACTTAATAGTCACTATATACAGTAATTGGCTTCTATTCATTTTACATCAAATTAAAACTTTAGGTGTCAGATAATCATTTATTAAATGCTCGACATTTTTAATGAGAATAAGAAAGAAAAGTATGTCTTTGTGCCCCCTTTTCCCAGTTAATGCCCTATCGGCCCCCCTGGCTAAACTTTGCTAGATCCGCCCCTGCACAGTTACCAGCCGTCAGCTACGTAGAAAAAGATCCTGGTGTAGAAAGAAATATTAAATAAATTGTAACAACAGCTTATCAAGCTTAAACGTGCTGCTGTTGTTCAGCCGCTGGTTTCCTCTTTCTGGTGCAAAGTGGGCCAAAAGCAAACAAGAGACACGGACTCGCGACAGAAAAGCCGATCAGCTGATCATTAAGCAGTTTCATGATTGAAGTAGCAGCAAGAGGAGGAAGTCGCTCCATATATCGCTTGTTAAGCTTAACGCAGGAATGCTTTACAAACATTCAGAGATGGACTTACACATTTGCTTTACTTCTCTCGGGATAACTTTGTCGGAGATGAAATGCCGGGTTGCTAGCGAAGCTCCAAATGCTATCCAGACCACCGACAGGTCCCGCACGCCACAGCCGCTCTATCACGTGATGCATACTGCTCCGACGTGCTAACGTTCTGAGGCGAGTTACGGCGTGTTGCAAGTTTTGTGAGGTGCTTTCGTGATATTTAATGGATCGGATTACATTTTTTATTTTTCTCCGATATCCGATCCAGTAATTTAGGTCAGTATCGGACCGATACCGATACGTAATATCGGATCGGTCCATCTCTAATTTCATTAGCGTATTAGAAGCACTGAAGCATCAAAACGAACCAAATAGTTTGTTGATACAAACTTGGGTAGATAGATCATGATGTGCATAAACATCAAATGTTTGAAATGGCGTGCACCAAATTGTCTAACTTCCTAGAAATAGTAGAAGAAGAAACTGTTTTGTTTGATGGAAATAAATGCCACTGTCTGGATTTCTCAGAATCTTCCAACTGGTGTGTTTACATGAAGCATTTTTCTTGAGGTTGGGCTTTTAAATCGGTTACTGTAGTTCATGTTAAGATTGCTATTGTTATCTCATAGTAAAAAGGCTCTGAATTCCACTCCAGCCCGTGGCCTTTCTGTGAGGAGCGCTCCCTGTGTCAGCGTGGGTTCTACCACAGTCCCAAGTCGCACATGGGGTGACAGATTGGTGACCTGTTGCTGACCAGGGGTAGAACCTGCCTCTCACCCCATGACAGCTGGGATAGGCACCAGTGCCCCCAGCGACCCTGAATCAGATAAATAGAAGAAGTTGGATGGATGGCTGACAACTATGGAGGAATCAATGGATCTTCAAAGTCCAGATTTTCCTTTATTCAAGGGAAACTCAGTCCATAGGAGCCACTTCAACATACATTTTAACATACCACTTTTTTTTGATATAGTAATGCGAGGCGGCCGCTGTGTCCCTGTGGACGCTTTTATTTTGTATAACTACCGGAAGTAGTTCCTGTGTACTGACGCTAGCTGGGTAGCTAGCGCCGTGTCGCTTAAAAAGCAGCCGGGCTTGTCTTAAACTTAAGAGGCTGACACTCGCTAAACCACCCGATCGCTCGCCAAGCGACTGTTTCACACTGGACTTATTTTTCGTTTATATGGGCCGATGATGAAAAACTAACTGAGTTGTTTGGTGGTGGCTAACGCGGAGCTAGCTAGCCACCGGTATGTGTCTCTTTCCCCTCATATGTGGGGAAAGAAACATGTGAGGCGGCCGCCGATCAACCGGTTTTCAGGTGAGAATGTAGGTGTGTAAACGTCAAATATCTGCTCGTTTTGTCAAAACATCCCATATTAGCAACAGATTTCTCACGATGTTGCTGCTAGCCGGCTAGCTAGTTTGGCCGGCCGGCTAGCCGGCTAGCTAGCTCGGCTAGCTAGCGCCGCTTCGCTCAAAAGCACCCAGGCTTGGCTTTCAGTGAGGCGTCTCTAACTCCTTTTCACCCCCGATCGCTCCGCAAACAGTCTTTGTCTTAGCTGGACTTATTTTTCGTTTATATGGGCCGATGATGCTGGTCGATGTGGAAAAAATAACTGAGTTGTTCATATACCGGTGGCTAGCTAGCTCCGCGTTAGCCACCGGTATATGTCTCTTCCCCTCGTATGCGGGGAAAGAAACACCGATCGACCGGTGGTGGCTAACGCGGAGCTCAATCGTGGATAAGGGAAACCCAATGCAGGAGAAGCAGGCGGCTGGTGAACTGAATTTCAGGTAAGACGTTATTAACTGCACTCTATTTGGGTCAGATATAAACCGAGTTTAGGTGTAGTTTATTTTCGTTGTGCTGACAGTTACAATAACTGTACTGCGTGCTAGCTAGCACGACGGAGTTTCTATACAGCTGTGCGCGCTAAGTTACTGATTTTGAACTTTATGACAGCCTCCCCTATTTTCAGGCGAGAATGTAGGGGTGTAAACTTCAAATATCTGCTCGTTTTATCAAGAAGTCCCATATTTTATCAAGAAGTCCCCTATCTCTCACGATGTTACTGCTAGCGCCGCATGGCGGCTAGCTAGCTAGGGCGGCTTGGCTGACACCTAGGCCGGGCTGACTGATACCCAGGCCGGCTCACGCTCTCGTTTCACCGCCGCATGGCGGCTAGCTGGCTAGCGCGGCTTGGCTGCCACCCAGGTCGGGCTGGCTGACACCCAGGCTGGGCTGGCTGACACCCAGGCCCGCTCACGCTGTCGTGTCACCCCTAGTCTTTCGTGATGACTCTTGGTTGGCTGCTGGACTTATTTTTCATTTATATGGGCTGGTGATTCAGTATGAGTGTCCGGTGAACTGAATGTCAGGTAAGACGTTATGTATATGTAAGGTAGTGACTGGAATAAGTCACAAGGTGTCGCTGTTGAGCTGCATATATGTTGTAAATTTTAGCAATTTTGACCATTTGTCCTCTGCAGGACACCGTAGTTCAGATTTCTCGTTCGCGTGGGCGCCATCTTGGTTCAGTGTTTACTGTGATGTGCAAAGGTAAGCACTGTCAGTGGCGAACTGCATTGGTTTTGTTTAAAAATAAGTGTTCCACTGTGTAAAATAGCGGTTTGTCATTTAAGCCGAGCAAATATTTTGTTTATTGAGAGGTTCATGTATTGTCTGATGAGAGTATGAGACAAAGATATACTTTTCTTTCTTACTCTCATATAAAATATTTAGCTTTTATTAAATAGTTATCTGAATCTTACAACCAAAGTTTGTATAATAAAACACAAGATTGGCTGTAGACCATTGTTAATCATTCAGAACACTGTGTAAAAATAACAAAAAACAAAAAGTGAATGAAAAGTGCATAAATATTTATTTTACGTGTTTGATGTGTGTGGCAGGGCGTGGTCTGCAGTGCCGCTGCAGGGGAGGTGGACCCACCTCAACGGCATCTGCAATCACGCCTCTCAGGTGTAAAGTCTGTGCTCTCTCTGCTTTTTTTTTTTTTTTTTTTTTTTTTTTTTGTGTATGTGTCGGGCTATGAGATGAAAAGCTACAGCCGGCTGTGTGGGTACAGCAACTATGTGTGAAAAGTGGTCCATAACGTAATGCTTCAAAGTGTGTTCATGCAAACATTGTCGGGTCTGCTTATGAACCTCTGCGCACAGCGTCTACAAATTGGGGCTGTACGAAGTCACCTCATCTTTACACAAAACTGTAAGCTGTCATCTGTGAGGCGCGAGCGGTGTTTGGTTTTACCATAGTTCATGGTGGAGAATGGCTGCTCCGGTGAGTTTTGCTCTCTGTAGCCGTTTGAATGGCAAACTATACTGATTAGCGGCGGCATAGGCACACTTAAAATTTCTTCAGAAATTTTCGCTTTCTAGTTATATTTACATGCTTCCAGCTCCCGTTTTTCCTCGATGACTGCTCGTACCTTTCCACTCCCCTTTTTCTCCCTCCTAGCGCTCACAGACACATAACGTGTATGGCAGTCCATTCTCCCAGCAGCACGGACTACACTGAACATGATGCTACATTCTTTAGAGCTATGCTTGTAGCATTCTGCCTGTTAGCTTAGCACAACAACAACAACAACAACGAAAAGGCGCTCTCTCACCCAGGAAACACACAGTCGCAGAGAGAGAGCGTCGCCCTGTAACCATGGCAACCGTAACGCTGCCGCCTGGAACAAAAGAACGTAGCTGTCAAACAAAACCCAAACAGTCCTGACCCGCGACAAAATGAAACAGGAAAGTACCCCAGTGTATTCCATTTATTTCAACAAAGTAACTGTATTCTGAATACCACCTTTTTAAACGGTAACTGTAACGGAATACAGTTACTCATATTTTGTATTCTAAATACGTAACGGCGGTACATGTATTCCGTTACTCCCCAACACTGGCTACATGTATTATGATCTACTTGAAAATAGAATAAAAGACCAAAGTGACATTGCCTTGTGCATACAGTCCATGTCACTCTACATTAAGTGTTGCTCACTGTTTCCCCCAATGACTGTGTTAATATGCTTACACTTAACAGTAGTTTGACTGATGACAATGGAGCATGTTTCAGTCTAGCCTGAAAACATCTTATTATACACATCTTTTCCCATGCAAATCTTTGATTGAAACATTAAAAAGTGAAACATTGATTTAGATAATTTTAAGTGATCATGCAAAAGATGTGAAATTAAAAAAGTACAAACCATATTGTATGTATGAAAATATTGATAGACTGGTTCGATGTTTAATTTCACAAGTAGCTGTTTAATGGAAAGTTGTGCAGTTCCAACTGAACAGCAGATCTCTGTCCAATGACAGCTGCAGTCTGGCCAGCATCTCTCTCTCTGTTCTTTCTGGACACATTTTCACAGCGCAAAAGATTCAACGGATGCTTCGCAATTTCTGTGAGAGCATACACAGCAGAAGGTTTACACAGCAATGAGAATAAGTAAGTGATATGAAACCATACCTGTGCCTTACAATCTTTAGGTATATAGAACTACAGTCCTGAACTTCTTTCTGTTTAAACCTTGCAAAACTGTCTTGAGGAGAGTAGAATAGCGTAAAATAATGATGGCGAATGGCATGGTGGTATGTGGGCTCCCTCTAGTGGTAAGCTAAGTCTCCTAAAAAAATTAAGATTAAATAATACACTATGCTCTGACTTAGGAATTTCTGAAATATTAAAATATACAGTTCTGCTATCACGTCAAAATACATGAAGACAGAAAACTAAACAGCAGTGACATTTTGTAGGGTTACTGAAGTTGGGCTATGTGTTGGCTAGCTACACAGCTGTGGTTTGCATAATATAAACACATTAGCACAGTGAAGCTGGAGAATGAATGCTAACTTTTTTCCATTGATAAAAGTTAATGTGAAGGTTCCCGATGGTTTGGGACAAATGCAATTGCATGGCAGGATTGCAAACGGACCAAACTTCAGTCAGGAGAACAACTGAGATAATCCATCCACAATACAAGGTTAGTCATTAACCCTCTACTGCATGACTTTTTAATTTTTTCCCTATTTTGGGGGAGCTTTAGGGTCCCTAATGATATATCAATCATAAAATTTGACAAGAAATGTATTCTAAAGACACTTCTTCAGCTGAGAGTCAGAGAGTAGAAACACACACGCTGCAGTTTTTACTTGCAAGGGCAGTCACAGAGCGCTCGCACCCGAGAGTGTGGCTCAAGGACTTGCACTCTGCCACTGCCCTGGTCTTTATTTATATACAAGGGTAATACAATAGTGAATACCTCTGTTCATAGACAGAGGAATGTTGGTGCGTATGTATGTGCGTATGTAGGTGTATGTGTGTGTGTATGTTTGTGTGTGATTCTGAAGGATGCGGCCCCTCTTCTTGTTAGGGAGTGAAGATAAGAGTGTTCAGCTCTCCTCTTCCTGGTAGGGAGTGAAACTGCTTGTTGTGGGAAGAAACTTATAAAAGAACAGAACAAGTCTTGTAGTGAACAACAGTCTAAGTGATCAAAAGGTCATCATGCAGTATTCTATCATATGCAAACTTATATCATTAAAAGTTTATACTGACTACTAAGTACAATTTTCTATTGACACAATGTAAACATTTCACAGAACAATAAAACACCAAAATACATCCAACATTTGACCCACACACACACACACACACACACACACACACACATGTATTTATATATATACATACATACATGTATGTATGTATGTATGTATGTATGTATGTATGTGTGTAGTGGAAGACTCTGCAGTTTGATGTAGAAGTATTTATCTTTTTGTCCTACCCCCTTGATGTAGCATGTGCAAGGCACATAGTGCTTGACAATATGGAAAAACAAACAAGTGGTTTGCAGGTGGGCACATGACAGAGGGTGGAAAAGTGAGAGCAACTGGCTTCTCTGTGCTTAGATTATAATAATGTAACTGTGTGTCTGTATGTGTGTGCAGGTCAAACTGACTCAGTCAATGAGGCAAGGCAACACTAAAAATGGATAAATGGATTAGTTAGAAAAACAACACCCAGTATATTTCCTGTTAAAACTCAGTGAGGTGTAACAGTATAGAAATATAACTGCAAAAACCGTGCATAGTGTGAGGCTGTTTTGAGAGCAACTGCTGCAAAGCCACATACTAGCTAATCAGATATCAGTCCTGTTGTTCAGGAAAATGTGGTTGCATTTAATACAGAGAAAGGATTGGTTGTAATCTGTGAGACATGCGGACTAAATATTGAATTGACGACCCACATCCAGACAACGACAAGTGGAGTGTGGTGAAATTAAAGCAAGCTCTTAATTTCCAGGCTGTTGAAATCCAAAAAGGCAAAACACATAATCCAAAAAAGGTGAAACTGAAACTACTGTATTGGGGAAGGCTTCAGGACCCAGGGGATCAACGGGAAGATATAAAAGAGGAAGTAGAATCAGATGCTCTTATTCTCTGATGTGTGGCTCTAGACAATTGTGGTTTTGAAATGCTGGGAAGTTTTTGAGTGTGAAGAACATGAGATCTGGTCCCTGGGCCCTTAGAACATGAGTAGATCTGGTTGCCATTTAAGTACTTTATGATCATACTGCCCTTCATCAAAGATTCAAGGTGTAGACTTAATGTTTTTTAATGAAGTTTGTTGAAATGTATTGGTGATGTCTATTGTATTCATTAATTGTGTGGTTTGGCAAGCAGAGGAGTCAGCTCGAGTTGACCTTTGACCTTTGAATATAACATGAAAAAAAATATATTGTCAGGTAACACTGTATCGTCTCCTGCAGGATGGGCTGCACATGTGTCACCATTTTTCTTTTCTCCTGTTGTCGATCTTACACCCTAGTTTGTTTTAGGGAAAGGGCCGTATTTTAAAAAGGATTTTATGCTTGGGTTTGTGTTCATGTCAACTGGGCTAGGGGCAATATTGTTTGGGCAATGTGCAATCCCTAAGTAGGGGGCTAACAACTCATAGGAATCTGCCCTTGCAATTGTTTATGATGAAATTACTTGTTGTGTCTAGTATAATTTATTTGCAGTGGTATAAATTATTTTCTCACGGAAGCACATAGTGCATGTAATGAGTGTCCCTGTGGTATCGTATTTACTTGGAGTGGATTTAGTTAGAAACAGTACCTGTGTGGGTTGTAAGGTTGTTAGTGGTCCAATTGTATTGCGAACCCTAATACAATTGTATAAAGATTTGCTGAAACTGACCTATTGTGTTATTTATTCTTGACTCGTCCCTGGACGATCTTTTGACTTGAAGTTTGTATAAGTTGGATTGCAGTGATTGACCCAACACAACTTTGAGGAGTGTTTATTGCAAATCACACAAAATGCTTAGTTGACTGGTTTGGTACCCAGTTCAGATTTTCAGCTGGTCTCCAGCACACACACACACACACACAAGATGTGTGTTAGTGGAAGCTGCCCTGGCATCCCTGTGTGAAGTTGTTGCTGCTGCATTTGCAAAGAAGAGAATGTTGGAACTGGAGACCCAGTGTAGAAAGGTGCATTGCTGCATGTAATTGGGGAAGGGATAGATGGCAGAGAAACTGGTAACCCTGTGACGAGAAAAGGTTTGCTGCAGTTTATTGAAAAGTAGGGATAGTGGAGCAATGAACCAGCAACCCAGTGCCAGTAATGTTCATAGGGTGAATGATGGTCAAATGGCAGAAAAACCAGCCCCTGGTGCCAGGTTTGCTGCTGCATACTGCAAAGAAGAAAACAATAATGTAGAAACTGGCAGGAAAGGCTGCTGTGTTACAAATTAACAGTACAGGAGAAGAAAAACTGTCATCCCGGTTCCGGGAAGTTGCATCTGCATGATGCAAAGGAGCAATAGAGGAGAGAGAACCTGGACAAAGAACTGATATGGAGAAGAAGACTGGCAACACGGTGATGATAATGTTTTGTTGTTTTTAATAGTAGATGGCACAAGCTGCTAATCCAGTGCTGGAGAAGTGAGCTGCTATATTTTGCAAATGAAGGTTAGAAGAGAGAGAACTTGGTATCCCAGTGCAAAAAGCTTTGTGCTGCATTTGCAAATGAGGGATAGAGAGAGTGAGAACCTGGCGTCTTAGTGGTAGAAAAACTTGCTTCTGCATTTTGCGAACGTGAAGCTGGAATCCAGGTGTCAGGATGCCGGTGCCCAAAATCTTGCTGCTGCATTTTGCGAAAGAAGGATAGAGGGAAGTGCCCATAGCTTTTTGGTTTGTTTGTTTTTTGTTTTGCAAACAATAGATAGATGGCAGAAAACTGACATCCAGAGGCAGAAGGGTTCCCTGATGCCTTTTGCAATAATAGATGCAGACAGGTTTGTTGCTGCATTTTCCAAATGAAAGATAAAGAAAGAATCTGGCATCCCAGTTCTGGAAGGGTTCACTGCTGCTTTGCATTTAAAGGATCAATGAAGAAAAACTGAATTTTTTTAAAAACTGCAAAAACATAATCCAAAGACGAGGTGTGCGGTCTCAGATAATAAATTCCTGTCCCTACTCCACAGACCCACTCTCCAAAGATCCCGTCATGGAGTTCTTTAAAAGCCTAAAAATTGCACCACAGGTTAGAAACTGAGGTGCAGACGTAGGATATCTGATGTGATCTTCAAAGCTTGTTCCCTTTAGAAAGACCCACAGGAAGCTGTTTTAATGCAGAGGACGTAAAGTGCTGATTTCTCCATGTGGAGCTCAATTGAGCTGCTTTCAGCGCTGTACACACAAAAAGACTAAAAGTGCCATAATAGCCAATAAAAATACAATAAAACACAATTTAAAAAAAAAGATAGTTTCAAAATAAATAAGGAATTCAAAAATAATATTTATTATTTAGTGACAATAATTACATAATGGTAGTCCCGCTTCAGGAACATGATTTACATGTTCAGGTCTTGTCAGCAAATAACTACTGAGTAACCGAAGTAATGACGATATAACATTATTACATCATTATTAATAGTTAAAGCTGTATCAATCAGGTCATGAACTGAATTAATAAATGCATTGTATTACAAATACATTAGTCACATCTTGATAAAAACAAATGCAGTTTAGAAGCATCCAGAAATAATCTTGGAGCCTGAGAAGGGGCAAATGACAACACCCAAAGTCCATCATGGATAAGAGCTATTGCATAACGTGAGGCTCAAGAAATTAAAAATCACACATAGCAATGTTTTTCTTTTCTTTTTCTTTTTTTTAGATATTTTTTTTTCTGAACAACTAAAGAAGCAGGATGTGCACTGATCAGCATGAAAGCAAGAGATAGCATTTGTGCAAGAAATTAAGCAAAGCATTACTAGAATAAATATTCATTCTGATACACAAGCAAAGCAACACCTAATACATTTCCTGTTAAAACAGGAAGTTAAGTCAGGTGTTACAAAAAGGAACTAACTAATCAGACCACAGTTCGTTAGTTCAGGAAATTGTGGTTGCATTTCATTATAGAGAAGGAGCTGTCATAAACTGCAAGATAAGCAGACTAAATGTTGAATTGAGGCCTGGCCCGTGAAGGGAATCATGTTTTCATGGAAGCCTTGTTGTGTGCTGTTTAAGAGACTTTTCTCTTTTCAGGAGGCTTTATTCTTGTCCCATTATCAGAGAGATTGAAATCATTTGGTACTTTGACCATTGTACTATTCAAGAATCTGCTTGTTGATCTGACTATAACTACAGATAGGCCGTTGTGTGTGTGCTGATTTTTTTTCTAAAACCTGGTTGCCTGTTTTCTGTTTGATGTCATTCAGGGACCGCCATGTGAGCGCTAATATTTAGACCACCAAACAGGTGGTCCTCTGATTGCGGGCACTGTTGTCCTGTTTTCTTGTTTATGCATAACAAAATTTTCAGCCCAGGTTGAATTTCAGATTGGAAGTGAAACGATAATTCAAGTGAAATGAAGTACGAAAGCATATGATTTAGTCCACTTTTATTTACATATATATTATTAATTACATGAACAACAGGAGAGGATAAAAGAAGAAATCAAATTCTTAGTTCGTGTGTGTGTGTGTGTGTGTGTGTGTGTGTGTGTGTGTGTGTGTGAATTAAATTGAATACATTCTTATTTCCCCTTCTACATATTGTAATGTCTAAACATCAGAGCCCTGCATTAAACAGCTGTTCGGTCCACGGCCAGGCCCCTCAAAAGCTGATATGTCCTCCTCTGAGCTTTCAAATTCCTGCTCTGATGTCTGGTCTTACTCCACCTATTGCCCCTTATAGCTGTCCTGAGTAAAATAATTTCTGCCTCATCCTGCCCTCTACTTCCTGAAGTATGGACATTGGTTTAACATGCGAGGTACTTACACTTCTTTTCGAAGGGGTAAAACTATTGTGCATTTCTGAAATCCTACTAAATCAAAGTTCAGACTTGGAAATAGAAGAAACAACTTGAGTTTAAGCAACAGAATCATGCTATCTACAGTACCACTCCCTTGTGTCCAATTCAATTTCCACCATTTTGAAAAGAACATACAGAAGGAGTCATATAGATTGCATAGATGGAGCTTGATGGAGCAGTCTAATACTGTTTTTCCCTAAAGTTTAAGTAACTGGATACAGATTGAATTGTCTATTAAGCACAATTCATTTAAATTTTCACATTGTATTTAAGGTTCTGGTTATCTAGTTAAGGTTGATTGATATTTCTGTTACATCAGTGTCAGCATTTCAATAATTTTAAAGCATGTTTATCCCAACCTTTACACTTTTTGTTAATTAAAAAAGTAATTTGTCTACTTTAAAATAAAGGTATAAGTAAAAATACACCAGCTATTTTTACTTTTACAGTCCAAGTTGACAGTCCAAGTTTTCCTCAGTTGGACTTTTACAGTCCAACTGAGGAAAACAGAGAGCAGTAATTAGATTTAATTACTGCTCTCTGTTTGCCTCAATGAATGAGTTAATACACTTACACATCAAAGTACTATGACTGTATCAGCCTGAATCAAGGTTTAATTTTATTAGTGACTGTTAAATGGATAGTTCTGCAGTTCCATCTAAACAGCAGAGCTCTGCAGGGTGAATTGTTGTGAAGTGTTCAGGCTGGTGCTTCTCTCTCTCTTCTTCCTGTTCACTTTTTCACAGCGCAAAAGACTCAACAGATGCTTTCGCAACTTCTGCGAGAGCATATATAGCAGAGGGTTCATACAGCAGTGAGAATAGGCAAGCATTTCACAGATATGGTAGGCAACTGCTAACCGTTTCAGTACCTTACAATCATTGTTTGTATTGAGAGACTTGATTAAAAGCATAATATGGTATGGCCCCCAGCAAATGAAAAAGGCTGCAACAATACACAACAGCACAGCCACAGTCCTGAACTTCCTTCTGTTTAAACCTTGCAAAACTTTCATGAGGATGGCAGAGTAGCAGAAAATAATGATGGCAAATGGGAGGAAGAATAGCAGTGACACTTGGAGATAATGTCCAAGCGTGTCTTCAGGTTCATCATAGCAATAGATTTTACCTTCCCAGCTTTCAACCTTTACTTTCATTGCATCACTCAGGGACGCTAAGATGCTGATGACCCAGGCAGCTATACAGGCACCAATTGCACACTTCTTCACTCTGGCATGGCTGATCGGCCAGTTGTGCAGTACAACAGTAGTAAAACGATCCACTGTCATAGCAGTCAGCAGAATGACACTGCTGTACAAACCAACAGCGAATCCAGCAGTGATAACTTTGCAGACAAAGTCCCCAAAGACCCAGTTGTGTAGGTGATCAGCAGCCCAGAATGGAAGTGTGATGGTGAAGATCAAATCAGAGCAGGCCAGGTTCAGGATGAAAATATTTGTGATACTTTTCAGATTCTCGTAGATGAAAAGAACACATAAGAGGAGGCTGTTGCATATGATACTGAGGATGAAGATCAAGATGAAAAGGGGACCAGTGATGGTGGGAACATTAGTATCACACATGTATTCAACAAGACCACTCGTTCTGGATGTGGATGTGAAGTTTGCCATTTTCAATCTTCTGGAAAACATACATATAAAATAAAATGCAATCAAACACAATGACTGAGCAGTTTTCTCTAAAGTGACAGAAACTGTTGATTTTGGTTCTAATTTTTGTATATTATATAAAACCAAAGTGACTAAAAAAGTATCAAATTTCAGAAAACAAAAACAGCAACTTACCTCAAACATCAACTGTCAAGTCTTCTGCTGAATTGCCCTGTGATTCAGCACAAAAGCTGTACAATGTTCTTCGGAAAACTAATAGTTCCTCCTTTTGTTTCACATTAATTCAGAGATTCTGCCTTAACAAAAACCACATTATGAAACAAAAAATTCAAAGTTAACTTGTGCAACAAACTGTCACATGAAAAATGAAACTTCATCAAAATTAAACCTGACAAATAGCTGTCTATACGCATGTTACATTCCTCTGAACTTACCTCTATTTCAGGTCTTCTGTTGAACTGCACTGTGGTGAAAAACGTGTGATGTTCGTGAGATATCTGATAGTTTGTCTCGTCTTTGAGCTAGAGTACCACCCTAACGAAAGCCACACTGTGAAGAAAAAAAAGCAAAAAGCTTGAGCAATCACTTTTTTCTACATTGAAATGAAATAAAATAATGTTGAATGTATTTTTTTTTCAAAGCCATCTAATCAAAACAGACTCAATCAAAAGTTACATTTATTTACATAAATAAATGCAGAAACCCCAGTATTCTGTTCAAAAGAAAGTATTTCTTGCTGAAAACATGTAAACATTATATAAATACAACTAAATATGAAAACATAAAATCCAACACAGATCATAAAAATGGTGTTGATTTATGATATCTCTAATGCTGTGTAGAGCATAAAAAGGTAGACCAACATATTAAAGTGCTAAAGTAGTACAGCAGCAAGGCTCTTGATGAGGAAGCAGATAAGAAGAAAATTAAAATTGAAACAAAACGTGTTACACACCACTGTGGTTAAAAAGAAGCCTCACACTCTTATTCTGTTGTTGTTGTTTTTTTCTGTTAGACCCTTTACAATAGGGCTACACTCTGACCCCACCAGCCTGATTTGTCTGAGATCTTGTCACCAGAAATTTGCCATTGTTATAGAGCCTGAATATTTGAGTTACTGTAATAGTTTTGGTAGCAAAAACCATCCATCCATCCATTTTCTTCCACTTCTCTGGAGCTGGGTGTTGGAGTGATTTTGTTAAAAGTTGTCATTGTTGCATTTAAAATTGTGAACCTTGTCTTAAACTGCAGGCACACTTGCAGGTAACATTCTGGTTTCCTTATTTAGTAAGGAATGTTTACTTCCTGCCATTTATGGGCTCACCTATGCTTGTATATGGTGGACCATTAAAAGGGGTTAAGACATATACGGGGTGAGGGGAGATGACCCTTTTTATGACTAGGGTTGTTGTTAAAACAGTTGTAACCAGGAAGTTACATATACAAACACAAACACACCCACACACACACACAGTGCCTTAACTTTTATGACACACCATATGGGTTTTACAATGGGAGGGGAGACTGGAGTTGGCTGGGATCAGGTGGGGAGCTTGCAGCTCCAAGATCCTGACCAGACCGGCTTCCCTTGCAAGTTAAAATGGATTGAGGTCTAATTATCTTGCTTTGTTCACGGTGAACAAAGCAAAGCCTGCAAGTGCAGACCTAACACCGGGCTGCAGGGACAGCAGCCAAAGCAGAGAAAGCCAGACCTGCCTCTCCCTGGCGACCTCCTCTAGGTTATCAGGGGAACACCAAGGCATTAACAGGTCAGCCAAAAGGTATATTCTCTCAAGCATGTCCTGGGTCTGCCCCAGATTCTTCTTCTGGTGGGCCAAAACCACCTCAACTGCATCCTTTCGATGTGGAGAAGATAATCGGAGCCCCTTCCAGATGGCCAAACCTCTCACTAGGGATGGGTATCGAAAACCTTGTTGAGAACTGGTTCCCACTGTTTCAATTCCTTGGAATTGTTTGCCATTTTTGTAAAACAATTCCCTTATCGATTCCAGTCGCCCCGAATGACGTCACCACGTTGCGGAGCGTCATTTACCTGGCAGGAAACATGGCGGCTCAAACGCTCAAAAGTTTGATTATACTTTACGAGAACGGATGACAACAGGGCAACTTGCAATACTTGCCAAGTAGATATTTCATTTAAGGGAGGAAACACTACGAATATGAAAAAGCATTTGCTCACAAAACACACGATAACCTTAAATGAATGTCATGTTTTTAATTCCGCTCGACTTGTGAATCTCAACCCAGCAGCAGCGGTAACGTTGGCACGTCCTCTCCCGTTAATGCGGCAGGTAAATAATCAACTAACAGTGCATATTGTGTTAGCGCGATCTGCCTTATTACAAAACCTGCTATTACTGTGCATTTAGGTGACCATGATGAGAGAGACAGACAGAGTCTGGCTGGCTCAGATGCTGGCAGTTCTCACTGCAGTCTACCGGTAGCATCTCCTTTCAGGCCAGGATAGACGAATGTTACTGAGCAGTGACTCAGTTTGTGGTAAAAGGTTTGCACCCATTTGCCACAGCAGATGCCCTGATTTTCGGTAAGTGAATGTGTTTAATTGTAGGCAGGGACATTACTGGATATTCTTGTGTAATTGCTACAGAATAATTTATGTTATACTTTGTTATTGCTACAGAAGAATATTTATTTTGTTATTTTACATTTACAATTTTTTTTCCTGGGGACCCTGTGACACCCCATTGAAGAGCCGTAGGCTGTGGATCTCTTAAGATCTCACTGTTGGGTTTGTAAGGCCATGTTACTCCTAAATTTCTATCTTGTTCAAAGAGAAGATATAAAACAAAGTTCTAAGCTATTCGACCTTAGTGTTCTCCTTTTTTAAAAGAATCGATAAGAGAATCGATAAAGAATCGAATTGTTAAACAGAATCAAAAATGGAATCGGAATCGTGAAAATCTCATAGATACCCATCCCTACCTCTCATCCTGTATACAACAACAACAACAACAACTACAACTACAACTACCTCTCTGCATTTAACCCATTCACTCACTAAGGGAGAGGCCAGCCACCCTTTGGAGAAAGCTCATGTCCACCACTTGTATCTGCAATTTTGTTCTTTCAGTCACTACCCAAAGCTCATGACCATAGGTGAGCGTAGGGACATAGATTGACTGGTAATTCAAGAGCATCACTTTTACGCTCAGCTATCTTTTAACCACGACTGCATTATTGCGGCTGCAGCACCAGTCTGTCCATCGCTCTCTTGCCCCCCTCTCACCTTAGCTCAAACCAATTTTTAATAATCTTCGCTAACCAGCAAAAGTTAATATCTGCCATTGACAGCTGCCACTCCCTTTTAATTTTGTTTTGTTGTGTCAATCCCAAATTATTAAATGTTTCTAGAATACTGGAACCAGATCTTTGGGCACAACAAATCTCAAGTCCCTTATCTCTTAAATTTGGCTTGAACAGCTAAGCCTCTTGACTGTGTTTGTAGGTGCCAGTCACTTATTACAACTAATTTTCTAACATAAATATTTTTAAGTAGAAGTAGTTCTAATCTGAGTTGAGTTTGGGTCTGGGTCCCAGTGGGTCTGTGGCACAATGTTTATGTGTTTGGTCTTTTATTTCTGGTTTCTTTAATGTTCTGAGGTTAAGATTGTGTTCCAGGTTTTGTTTCTTATTATAGTTGTAATTGCTCTATGCCACAGGTGTGGAACTCCAGGCCTGGAGGGCCAGTGACCTGCAGGTTTTAGTTGTGTCCTTGATACAACACAGCTTATTTAAAGGCTAAATTACCTACTCAGCATTTTTTGAAGTTCTCCAGAGGCCTGGAAATGAACTAATTATTTGATTCAGGTGTGTTGACCCAGGGTGTTATCTAAAACCTGCAGAACACCAGCCCTCCAGGAGTGGAGTTCAACACCTCTGCATGCCTACTCTTTGTAATGTCAGGTTTTAGTTTGGTTATCTACAGGGTGGGCCATTTATATGGATACACCGTAATAAAATGGGAATGGTTGGTGATATTAAAGTCCTGTTTGTGGCACATTAGTATATGTGAGGGGGCAAACTCCTCAAGATGGGTGGTGACCATGGTGGCCATTTAGAAGTCGGCCATCTTGGATACAACTTTTGTTTTTTCAATAGGAAGAGGGCCATGTGACACATCAAACTTATTGGTAATGTCACAAGAAAAACAATGGTGTGCTTGGTTTCAACGTAACTTTATTCTTTCATGAGTTATTTACAAGTTTCTCTTTGTTCACAGCCATTTACATGTCGAAGAGGTTAACACATGAGGTGCATGTATCCAGTCTAAAACCCTGGTATAATTTGCAGCCACTACAGAGGTTAGATAGCGCCTCCTCACAGTTTGCACCGAGGTCTCGCGCTGAATAAAACCGGTGATGTTAAAAAACACACCGTAGTGGTCAGAGACAGCCAAATCAACAACAGAGGACACACTGTTGGACAGCCCATAGGTGATGACCAGGTCCAGAGTGTGTCCTCTGTTGTGAGTCGGCTGCGTGACGTGCTGGGTAAAATCCATACAGTGAAGAATGTTTAAGAATTCTTTTGATGTACAGTCAGAAGGATTATCTATGTGCAGGTTAAAATCACCGGTTAAAATGATCATGTTATATTTTGAGTGTATGTGTACTGTTCTCTCTATGTGTTAAACTCCCTGAGTGTGAACATAGATAAACAGCCAGCCAAACTCCTTTTCAAGAGCCAGGAAGGTGAGCGTACTTGCTCCTTTAATGACTCCAAACATAGCAATCATCTTGCACTGACATCATTGAACTGGAGTGAAACTAGAAAAACACATAATACAAAACTCTTAATCGATTGACATATAATCAGCAGGTAAATATATTCAGGCACTTACACAGGAGACCATGAAATAAGTATACTGTAGATATGCAAACTGATATTACTACAAAGAAAAACAAGCAGGTAGTGGGTGAGCGTACACTTGTATCATTAGCTCAGAAGCTACACCCTATAACTGCACTTCAAAGAAGGTACAAAATAATGTCTCAAAACACCCTATTATTAATTGCTTAATATACAAAGAACTGACAGAACTTACGACTATTGCTTTCTGAAGGACTCCTTTGAAGGATTGCTTTGGATTCCACATGAATGATTACAAAGTTGTAGCCATGCTTTTCCCACTGTTCTCTGCATTTCCTGCTTCCTGTCTATGCACAATGCAAAATAAAAGCCTCCCTGTCTATCCAGATGTCAAAATAAAAGATTCAACATTTTTCAATATATAACAATAGAAATACACTTTACACTTATTTGTGTCATTAGCATATGAACATATTGAAAACAGAACACTCCCCGTCTGGCATTCCCAAATATGCCACTTCATGCTTAACTGTCTTTGGTTAACTTAGGACTCTCTATTGATAAGAGCAAAATAACATCACTTATAGGCCTTGAGAAAGTCTTTACTTTGCCTTGTGATGCTGTTCTGACTTCCACTTTGCGCACCTTCCCATCACTACTTGGAAAGGTGGTAGTGACCAACCCCATCGGCCACTCGTTACGAGATGACTGCTTCTGTTTGAGCAACACTACATCACCCACTTGTAAGTTGCGACATGCCACTTGCCACTTGGCTGCAGAGTGTGTAGATATTCATTTCTCCATCGGGTCCAGAATTCATCAGCAAGTACCTGTACTTGCAGGTTTCTGCGTTACTATCATAGCGGGAGTCAGCAGCAGTGGTGAAGAAGGATCTTTGGAGACTGGGATCAATGGCCTTGCATTGATTATAGCAGACACCTCTGCCATCAATGTACAGAGCACTTCATGACTCAGGGAACTGTGTTTACCGTGAGACAACATGGAGTCCAGTATCCTCCTGGTTACACCAATCATGCGCTCCCACACACCTCCCATATGCGAGGCATGTGGAGGGTTGAACTCCCATGTACAGCCGTGTTCGTAGAGGTAACTCAGGATCTTGTCTTGACTCTGATCATCTTGTCTTATTCCTAATTCAGAACATGCTCCAACAAAGTTTGTACCACAGTCTGACCTCAGCTGCTTCACAGGCCATCTTAAGGCAAAAAGTCTGCGTAGTGCATTGATGCAGCTACTTGAGTCCATGGACTCAATGACTTCTATATGCACAGCCCTGGTACTCATGCACGTGAAAAGGATCGCCCATCGCTTACTCTGAGCTGCTCCACCTCGAGTTCTTCGGGTGATTACCTCCCACGGATCAAAAACATCCAACCCTACATATGTAAAGGGAGGAGACATGCTCAGACGTTCTGGGGGAAGGTCGGCCATTTTCTGGACTTCCAGTTTTCCTCTCAGCTTGCGGCAGACAATCCAGGAATGGATTACAGAGCTAATCAACCTTTTGCCGGCAACAATCCACAGGCCTTCCGCTCTGATTGCCCCTTCTGTAAACTGTCGTCCTTGATGTTTTATCTTTTCATGGTAATGGGTCACTAGCAATTTGGTCACATGATTCTGTTTTGGGAGAATGATTGGATTTTTCCTTCCAAGACTAACAGTGGAGTGTTTCAGACGTCCACCAACTCGTAAAAGACCGTTGCACATGAAAGGGTCTAGCTTGAGGATTGTGCTTGTCTTTGAAATTGCTCTATTCTCTTGCAGTGCAACATACTCTTCTGGATAAGCATCCCTTTGGACCAACCTAAGTATGGTCAGCTTTTCTGCCTCCAGTTCTTCTGGAGTATGAAGTTTGTTGCACATATGCCATCCTCTACATGTATTTGGGGGGTTGGTACTGAATGATTGAGTCTGGTGGCTCAAGAAGGCAACTGCTCTCAGTAAAGACCTCCAGGTGGAGAAGCGTTGGAACCTATTTGAAGTCAACTTACCCTCGGTTATATGGGTAGCACAGGATGTCAGCTGTGGTCTTACCTCCACATCTGCATCTGGTTCCACCAGCTCAAAGGGCTCATGTGTTTCAGCCACAGGAGGCTTGTGAAGAAAATCTGGACCTGTAAACCACATAGTCTCTCCAAGCCGAGATGCTGGGACCGATCTGGTGGCTAGGTCAGCTGGATTCTGATCTGTTGGCACGTAGTGCCACTGCTGAGGAGAAGTTGTCTGTCGAATTCGGTGAACACGATTGTGGATGTATCCGAGAACCACCTTGCTGTCACAGAAAAACTTCACAGTATCAGGTTTAAGATCGAGTTCCCTGAGGATTAGTTCTGCCACTTCGACGGCCAGCACTGCCCCACAGAGTTCCAGGCGAGTGATTGTGGGCTCTGGTTTAGGAGCTAGCTTGGCTTTCCCAAGTACAAAGCCGACTCGACACTGTCCATCTGTAGTGATGACTTTCAGGTAAGCTACTGCTCCTATGGCCCAGTTTGAGGCATCAGAAAATACACACAGCTCAGTATACATGGCAGTGGAGAGGGACTGTTGTATGTAGGCACGAGGAAGCTGAAGATTACTTAGATCCTGTAGTGATCTTCTCCATGTTTCCCATTCATTTAACTTGTTTGTGGGAAGTTCTGTATCCCAGTCGCATATGTCAGCTGAAAGTTCCCTTAGTAGTGCTCGTCCTCGGATGGTCACTGGAGCAGCCAAGCCCAGTGGGTCGAAGAGGCTGTTAACTGTCGATAGCACTCCTCGGCGAGTGAAGGGTTTGTTGTCAGCTGCAACCTTGAATGTGAAGGTGTCAGAATCTATCCTCCAGCACAGACCAAGGCTTCTTTGTGCTGGGAGAACTTCCTCATTTAGCACCAAGTCTTTTAAACCTGTAGCCAGATCTTCAGGGGTGAAAGCCTGCATCACTTTGATACTGTTGGAGGCAATCTTATGCAGTTTAAGATTAGATCTTGCCAGTGATGCTGGAGTGCGCTTGAGAAGGTCAATAGCCTCTGCTTCTCTCGAGAGAGAGATCAGTCCGTCGTCCACATAAAAGTGTCTCTCCACAAACTGGCGTGTGTCAGGTCTGTATTTGTGCTCACCCTCTTGGGAAGCTCTTCGAAGTCCATATACAGCGACTGCAGGCGACGGGCTATTCCCAAACACATGCACGCGCATGCGGTATTCCCCTACTTCCTTTGTCAGGTCATGATCTTTGTGCCAAAGAAATCTTAGATAATTTCTGTGGTCCTCTCTCACCATGAAACAATAGAACATCTGTTGGATGTCGGCTGTCACAGCAACAATGTCCTTTCTGAACCTGAGCAGCACTCCTAACAGGGAGTTATTTAGGTCAGGGCCTGAGAGCAGGACGCCATTAAGAGAAATGCCACTTTCTTGTGCGCTTGAGTCAAATACTACGTGTATTTGATCGGGTTTTTGGGGGTGGTAGACCCCAAAAATGGGTAAATACCAACATTCTTCATGTTCTTGGAGAGAAGGTGCCTTCTCAGCGTGCCCATTTTCGAAGAGCTTCTTCATGAATGCAATGAACTGCTCTTTCATTTTAGGATTTTTGCCCAATGTGCGATCCAGAGAGTGGAGACGAGACAAGGCTTGAGCACGGTTGTTTGGTAGGCGTGGTCTGGGCGACCTGAATGGTAGTGGAGCAACCCAGCTGTTTTGTTCATTCTGACAGAACTCCTTCTGCATGATGTTCAGAAAGCTCTCGTCTTCAAACGACAAAGCCGGTTCGTTATCACATGTCTGTCTTGTGAATACGCTTACCCCAAGTTTTTCCTCAGCAGGCATGTTGATGGAGCCATAACTGGACAGGCAAGGGTAAATATCGGGTCTTTTCTCCCCGCCATACGCCAACTTTTCTTTCACAGATATTTCATTCTGACATGGCACCATGAAAGATGGACGTCCATTAGGCAAGACACTAGTCTTATAGACAGCTACAGTAGGCTTGTGTGCCCTGTTGATGCAAACTTCCCCAACTATCACCCATCCCAAATCCAACTGCTGGGCAAAGGGAGCATTGTGGGGGCCGTTAATTTGTTGCCTTACTTTGTGTACACGTATGAGATCTCTTCCCAGTAAGATCAAAATCTGTGCTTCGGGATCTATCTCAGGAATGTAAGGCGCTATGGGCATCAAGTGGGCATGGGAACGTGCTACCTCTGTTGAGGGGATTTCAGACCTGTTGGTCATGATGTCATTACATTCAATGAGTGGAGGTAAGTCTAAGCACACTTCACCGTCTAAAGCCTCATTCTGGAAACCGACTGCCTTTCTCCCTGTCATCTCAGTAGTACCAGCGCATGTCTTCAGCAAGCACGGGGAAAGGTTGCTACTGATCCCAAAGAGTTGGAAAAACTCTGATTTGGCCAGCGAGCGATTGCTCTGGTCATCCAGGATGGCATACATCTTGACTGAGCGTTCTCGTTGTCCCTTTGGAAAAACTCGCACCAGGCAGATCTTAGCACAAGATCGTTCAAGGAGACCAACTCCACAGACTTCAGTGCACTTTGAGGTTACCTCTGTTGTGGAGTTGTTTCGCTGGTCTGTATCTGACACGGATGCAGGAGGCGACACTTCTGGGAGAGTAGTCTCCGGATGAAGAGCAGTGCAGTGCTTATCACTCTGACATTCATTGCACTGTAGGTTCATGTGACATTCCCTTGCAACTGAGTAACTGAGCAGCACCTAAAGCACCGTCTGTGGTCCTTTAATAATTTCTTCCGTTCCATGAGTGGTTTCGCTTTAAAGACCCTACATTTTTCCAGAGGGTGGGGTTTGTTGTGAAGTGGACAGTACTTAGCAGGATCATTTGCGCCTCTCCCATCTGTTTCTTCTCTATGTCTGGAGCTTGGATTAGCTACTGTGGACACATTTGTCTTTCGAACGGCTATGGCAGTTCTCCCACCATCATGATTTGCCATGGGTTTTTCATTTCAATTATAATAACGGCTGCTGTTTGTCAAAACAAAACTGGGATCGTTTCTAGCCTTGACTTCACTGTTGACAAAATCCACAAAAAAGGCAAATGGGGGGAAGCATACCCTATGCTGTTCTTTATACCTTGAACCAGCGGAGAGCCATTTCTCTTGCAGGTTCACTGGCAGCTTTTCGACAATGGGGTTAATGCCTCTTGGAGTATCCAAGTAACTAAGTAGGGCTGCTCGATTATGGCAAAAATGGTAATCACAATTATTTTCACTGAAATTGAGATCTCGATTATTTGACGATATTTATTTAACCCTTTAAGATCTACTATAGAACCAAGTCCGCCAGAGCTTATATTATTTTTTTACATGTTGTAGTGCCATTTGTGGGAGCATTTCAAGTTGCTATACATCAATACAACTGTTATAGCCCATATTTTTAATAATATGTATGCATTAAGTCCATAGTAACTACATTAATTGCAAAAACGTGCAATAAGCTACAAAAAAATTGAAAATCGTTTTTGTTTTTTTTTACATATATTTCTACTTGGAGAAATTTAAGAGGTTTGTCCCTCAAAACTTTAAATACAAAAAAGTTGCAAAAAATAGTTTACAACAACAGGAAATTTATTTTGAGTGTCTTCATAGTTTTACTTTGGAGATACAGCAATTTTTATATACTGCAGGAAAAACAAAAAAGCAATCGTATGATGCAAATTTGCAAAGAAAACAGCATGAGCATCAAAATAAAATATTTCCAGCTGTGCAATTTGAGTTCTAAGCATCCCAGAAACTATTCAGAAACGTCAAACATGACTTATAAAAACACCAGTATAGGCTTTTAAGGCCTACAAGTAAAAAACTACATTTTCCGCGAATATGGCGTCACTTCCGGTTTTGGACAGGAAATGGCGGACATGCGATAGTTCGCGCTGACGTCTGTTTCAATGTGGGAAGTGTTACGAACAGCTGATCGGATCGGCAAAGCGTGTTTCTGGAATATTATGTTTTTGTTCCTGCAAGCGCTTTTTATGCAATTTTTTGCAAAGCTTTATGTGGAAGGAAACCGTGACCGAGGACAAATGATGGCATAAGATATAAGTTTCATATGCCAAAAAAATTATTGCGCTAGCTTACATGGTTCAGGTTCTACAGGGATTTAAAAATAGTTATACAAAACGGTGCGTGCTGCTCTGACCGGCTTTAAAGGGTTAACAATAACAATGTATTGAATAATGACTTTAAAAAATAATATAAAATAGTGTGCAAATACTGATAACAGTGCAAATGTTTGCAATATAAGAAATAAATGAAAAATGTAAACATCTATGTTTAGTGAACTTTGCAGTGTTGATCTGTGGTGCAGCTACGACACCGTAGCAAAGTTTACACACTGTGTCTACTTGATCCACGTCTGACTCCGCGAACCCATAATGTTTCCACACCACTGAAGTTTGTTTTTTTTAACCTCTCTTTTCAACCAACGGCAGTCACTCTCCTCTCCAAATAACTTCTGCTTAGCTTTCCGAGCTTCCCTCGGGTCCTCCTAATTGTCGTGACACGTGTTCGAAATGCAGAGAGGTGCGCTCGATTTTCCACACGGAGCAGCGCGAGAGTAAAGCTTGAGGGAGGTGCTAATAATCGGCTCAGTCATTTTTAATGATCGTTGAAAGCCCAGATCGTAATCGAGATTAAAATTCGATTAATTGAGCAGCCCTATAACTAAGACCTGGTAGATAACCATCTTCCTTGGTTTTCTCTCAACGTGAGGCGAGGGAAGCAGTCCAGTCACTTAAAGAGAGCACACTCTATCACTTCTGGGGTTGCATAACATTCTTGAAGTCTCAACCATGACAAATTAAGCGCAGCTTCAGGGTTAGTGATATGAGCAGCACGGATCCTTTTTACATGTTCTGATGATTCCTTGCCAAGCCATTTTACTAGTAGATCTAACTCTTCACTGGCTGTCAGCTCCAAATCCTGAATGGTGCTGAGGAAGGATGACTGCCAAGCTCTGTAGCCTTCTGGCTGATCATCAAATTTAGTGAGACCTGTGGTTACTAATTCCCTGCGTGCCAGATACTTTGCAAAGTCTAACATGCCTGTAGATGGAGTCTGAGAGTTTTGCTGTATGCTGTTCCTTTGAGAAGTATCTGAATGCCTGATGTGTGGACTGCGTTCTACAGATGCCTTACAAAAATAGCGAGGGCTCAATGGAGTGGGTTGAGGCGAGAATGGCTGCTGTCCTGTAGTTGGCTGATGCTCACTTAGCTGTGAGTAACCAGGGTTTGTAGATAAAGTGTTATATTCTACGTTGGATTCTGGGAGTTCTTGTTTTGTTGACAACGATGCTTTCTTAACATAGATGGGACTCAGTGTGGCTTGAGAATCTATGGCAGGTTTAAAACTGATTCGAGCTTGATCTTCGAGGTATGCCTCGGTTTGCTGTTTTATGGACAAAGGTGAGATGCCACTCCTGTTGCTGTGTATATCATCACAGTCTATGGCTGCTGCTGCTTCTAAAACCTCAGCCTCAGCAACAGCAACGGGAGCTGCTTTTTCAAGTTCCAATGCTTCTAGATCTGCCTCAAGAGTAGCCTTTTCTAAATCCAACTTGGCCTTATGTTTTTTTATTTCGAGCTCCCTCTGTGCAAATGTGGCCCTGGTGCGTGCAGCTTCAGCGATAGCTCTGGCGTACTTGCTCCTTTAATGACTCCAAACATAGCAATCATCTTGCACTGACATCACTGAACTGGAGTGAAACTAGAAAAACACATAATACAAAACTCTTAATCGATTGACATATAATCAGCAGGTAAATATATTCAGGCACTTACACAGGAGACCATGAAATAAGTATACTGTAGATATGCAAACTGATATTACTACAAAGAAAAACAAGCAGGTAGTGGGTGAGCGTACACTTGTATCATTAGCTCAGAAGCTACACCCTATAACTGCACTTCAAAGAAGGTACAAAATAATGTCTCAAAACACCCTATTATTAATTGCTTAATATACAAAGAACTGACAGAACTTACGACTATTGCTTTCTGAAGGACTCCTTTGAAGGATTGCTTTGGATTCCACATGAATGATTACAAAGTTGTAGCCATGCTTTTCCCACTGTTCTCTGCATTTCCTGCTTCCTGTCTATGCACAATGCAAAATAAAAGCCTCCCTGTCTATCCAGATGTCAAAATAAAAGATTCAACATTTTTCAATATATAACAATAGAAATACACTTTACACTTATTTGTGTCATTAGCATATGAACATATTGAAAACAGAACAGTATGTTTGTTAAAAATTCTGAAAATTCCTTGATAAAAGCAGCACTGTCTTTAGGTGGTCTATAAATTGTGACAGATAAAACTGGAGGGCTGCTAAAAACAATAGCATGGAATTCGAAAGTGGTGAAATTGTCAAATAAAATTTGTTTGGTGGTGAGTGTGTTGTTGGTTAAAGATGCAGTCCCACCACCTCTCTTACCACTTCTAATAGAAAAAGAGAAATTAAAATTTGGTGGGGAGGCCTCAGTGAGAACAACTGGTGCATCCGAACCCAGCCATGTTTCAGTTAAAAATAAACAGTCAAGTTTATTATCTAAAATTAAATCATTAATAATAAAAGACTTGTTCAACAGAGAGCGGACATTTAAAAGTGCCATACTGATCAAGACTGGTGGATTTTTGACAGTAGAGGTCAATGGATGTTGACATTTTTGAAGAGGCCGGAGGTTATTAATGTTTTTGGAGTTAGTGGATTTATGATAATTCTGATGCTCTCTGTTTGTGATTATGACGGGTATTATGTTGACTGTGGGAGAGAGAGGTCCGAGTCCAGAGTTTTGTGTATTACTGTTAAAAGTGGAGCAAATATAGGAGCTGGGACCAGGGGGACATCAGTCAGTGGTGGACAGATCAGCAGGTAATGTTGGTTTGGGGTAATGACAGGGCCGTGTGCGGGAGTGCCGGACATCAGATCTCAAGCAAGATCTGATGTCCGGTGCTCGAAAAAAAAAATCGATGCTACACATTTCTTTCATTCAAAGCATTTAATTTATCCAAAAATTTTAAATATCAAATCTGTGATCACTACAGAAATCAGGTGAACAGGAAAAGAAATGTGCACTGAGCAACAGGAGAGTAAAAACCCCAAAATGATAACCTGTATTATGTATGGCCATTATCAGACTTAAATCTTTGAAACTCAAGTCACAAACTAACTAATCACATAACAGTTCCTTAGTTCAGGAAGCTGTGGTTACATTTCATTACACAGGAAAAGGCTTTTTCAGCAGCAAGTTGGTTGACTCAGAAGAAAATCTATACAATCTAACTAGCCGACGCAATAAGTTACATTTTAATATCTTAAAATAATCAAGGCTTCATAGGAACCTTATTCAAATGTGAAGACCATACATTCTGTCTCAGTTTTTAACTGACCAGGGAGGTAATGTGTTTTCAGCCATTGTGCCTATGGTTTACACACATCATAACTAAAACAAACCATATGTTTCCTGAAATGAAGGCACGGTTGGGGCAGCAGTCGTGTGGTGTTTGTAGGAAAGAGAACCCTACAGTATATGCAGGAAACGGCTAGATGCAGGTGAGCGTTTATTTACAAAGGGTGAAATATAAACAGAAACAAGGGTGGCGAGGACTGGGAAAAACTAATAAACCTGGAACACGCAACATGGAGAGGAACACGAGATGAGAACAGAGAGACAGAGAAATACCAACTAACGCTGAGTAACACAGACGACGCGACGAGGAACACAGGCAGGTACACACTATAAATACACACAAGGTAATGAGGGAATGACACACAGGAGGGGAACACAGCCGAACCTAATTAGACACAATGAGACACAAACCTTCAAAGTAAAACAGGAAACACACAGAGTGTTTTACAACACAAACTCGGGGACATGAACAGAGCACAGAGTAAAGACACGGGTAGGGCTGATAAAACACTAAAGCACTAAACACAAGAACCAAACCCTGAGAACTAACACAAAATAAGAATTAACACAAAACATAAGATGATACCAAAATGAACACAAAACGCTGGGTCAACAACCCAGGATCATGACACCTTTTGATGCTTCTGTTTCCATATGTTTGTGTATGAATGTGATCCCAGCTCTGACACCAACAGTGGAAATGATTAAACCAACAGATTATGATTAACAACTTTTACAGTCACTGATGAGTTCTCTTTTTTCTTGAGAATTCGTGAGGATGTCTTTGAAGCATTCAAGATAACTTGAATTTTGTCATTTTTAATCTGATATTAAGAGATATTAAGTACATCTCCCCAACAGCCTTCTCATCAGTAGGCGAAGATGAGGTTAAGCAGAGATCTGCATGTTAAGTAAGCAGTTCACAAATGCAAATAAGTACATTTGGCTTAGAGAACAGTGTCCTTTATTTAGGACATACAAAATGATTTTATGAGTAATTTGCTTATTTAGGCACATTAGTTGCTGCATTTAGATCACCCAGAGAACTTCATATGAAAATGTTTTATGCTTGATCAATTCTACATTGACGGCAACCTGCCACACTTGCCTTGTATGTCCTGCAACATTGCAGACTCCTTACCAGTCGATATGCCCTTGGACATTCCTGCCTATTCCAGTCTCACTTCTTGGAGAAATGTAACTATTTATTTAATTTTGAGGAGATAAAGTCACCCTCTACCAGGAAACAAAATAAAATAGCCTGGGTTTTTATTAGTTCCATTTCACTGCATGTGCCCTTCATAGCAGATTCAAGTTAAGTACATTAATTAGAATTAGAATTTAGATTCAAATATTTGTATTCTTATGTAGTAATATTATTTGATTATTATAATGATATAGCACAAGATTCAGTTACCTTTATACTAAAATGGTTAGTAGAATTGTGCTTCAAGAAGCTACTTTTTACTTTCTCGCTTTGAGTACATTTCAGAGCTTCTACTTTTTCACACTTGAAGTTTTGTTTTGTTTTTTTGTTTTTTTTGTACTTGAGTAAAGAAGTTGTTTCAGTACTTTGTCCCCAGCAATTTTCAACTCAGGCATCTGTACTTCTACCTCAGGAAAGAAAATCTATACTTTTGCCAACTCTGTTCAGGCTGACAATTAATGCATGTAATTATACAGGATTTACTCTCTTCTGAGACTGAGCCAAATGCTGCAAAACTGATCGCACAGGAGTTTAAATAGATAATGACCCAAAGCATACTGCGAGCAAATTAAAGAGTACCTTTAATTTATCTTCCAATGGTCAAGTCAGTCATCTGATCTTCACCCAATAGACAATGACTAAAGTCAAAGCTGTGACTCTCAAACAGAAAGTAAAGGTGGCTGAAATGGCAGAAAATGACTATCAATGAAATATTTTGAAATCTAGCATACCTTTACATATACCACAAGTAGCAGTGAAATATGCATCTTTAACTTGTTACATTAAATTCAAGAAAGTTGTAATGTCATTGGATGATGTAATAAGATTTAACAATAAATAAACCCAGTTTTTTGTTATAAAAGTATTTACAGATTAAATATGTATTAAATGTAAATAATTTAAACAGCAGAGCTCTGTACACTGAAAGATACATTCTGAGTAACAGAAGGGTTGAGGCTGATGCTTCTCTCTCTGTTCTTTCTGCCCACATTTTCACAGCGCAAGAGATTCAACAGATGCTTTCGCAACTTCTGTGAGAGCATATACAGCAGAGGGTTCATACAGCAGTGAGAATAGGCAAGCATTTCACAAACACTGTAGGCAACTTCTAACTGTTCCTTACAACCGTTGGGTTTATAAAGAGAAGTAATTAAAAGCATAATATGGTATGGCCCCCAGCAAATGAAAAAAACTGCAACAATACACAACAGCACAGCTACAGTCTTGTGCTTCTTTCTGTTTAAACCTTGCAAAACTGTCTTGAGGATGGCAGAATAGCAAAAAATAATGATGACAAATGGGAGGAAGAATAGCAGTGACACTTGGAGATAACGTCCAAGCTGTTCATCAGATTTATCGTAGCAATAGTTTTTACCATCCAAGTTTTCAACCTCTACTTTCATTGCATCATGCAGGGATGCTGAGATGCTGATGACCCAGGCAGCTATACAGGCACCGATTGCATACTTTTTTCTTTTAGTATGATTGCTATTCAACTTGTGCAGCACCACAGCAATAAAACGATCCACTGTCATGGCAGTCAGCAGAATGACACTGCTGTACAAACCAACAAAGAATGCAGCAGTCACGAATTTGCAACTAGAGTCCCCAAAGACCCAGTGGTGTAGGTGATGAACAGCCCAGAATGGAAGTGTGATGGTGAAGATCAAATCGGAGCAGGCCAGGTTCAGGATGAAAATATTTGTGATATTTTTCAGATTCTCGTAGATGAAAAGAACACATAAGAGGAGGCTGTTGCATGTGATACTGATGATGAAGATCAAGATGAAGAAGGGACCAGTGATGGTGGGAACATTAATATCACAAATGTATGCAGCATGATCGCTCACTCCATCATAAGTGGATGTGAAGTTTGCCATTTTCAATTTTCTGGAAAACATAAACACAAACCTACATTTTAAAAACGTAATTAAACACATTAACTCAACACTTTTCTGTAAACAGAAATTGTTGATTTTAGTTTAAGTTTTTGTATTTTAGGTAAATATAAAAAGTAATTATGTAGCACATTTGTAATAAAAACAAGTACTGATCAACTTACCGCAAACGTCAACTGCCACGTTGCTGACTTGCACTATGATGTGAAAGCTGTGATAGTCTTGAGATAAGTAATAGTTCCTTTCCTCATTTCACACGAAATCAGAGATACCGCCCTTAACATAAACCACATCTTGAAAAAATAAATAAATAAAACCCCATAAAACATTTTGTCTTTTAATATTTTTGACATAATTTTACACAAAATTTTTTTGCAAGTATATAAAATATAATATGAATATAAGATTTTTTGTTATTCATTTATTTGTGTGTTGTTATGTATGGCATAGTCAGTAGATCAACATGCTATCAAAACTACTACATTAACAGCACTGAAAGGCTCTTTGAATTAGAATTAAGGATTAGATAATCACAGGTAACTACATTGAAAAAACTTTATGTAATACAACATGTTACACATCCTCACCCACTGTATTCTTCTTGTTTCAGTTACCCCTCTGCAGTACCTGGTAGGACGTCACTCTGACCACACCAGCCTGAATTCTCTCAGATCTTACAATCTGCATGACACACTTCACAGCAACACTACCAGTGGGAACAGTAATTTTGGAATAACATGTTGGCAGTTAATTCCTAAGTGAAGCAGATTTGTAATGTACATGTTGCAAAGTCACAATAAAGATAAAGATATTCTTTTTTTTAAGAATCATGAATTTACGTTAGAAATTTTGAGAACTGCCCATGTTAATGAATAAGATGTCTTTCTTCTGGATTTCCCGACATTAAGGCACCACTGACAGCTCTTCAGCATTTGTCAATGATGTCACTGTGAGCTGATTTTGCCTACTGCGAAAGCTGTTGTTGTTGTTTTTGGGGGGGCCTGAAATCTTTATCAGATTTTTTAGGTGGCTTTTGACTTTAACCCCCACAAACACATAAAACACGGGATTAAGGCAGCATTGCGAAAATGCAAAAAGTCGAGTAATCTCAAGTGCATAATCCAGGTTTTTGCTATATTGACAATCTTCCCCTAATGAGTCACAGGAAAAGGACTGCAGAAATATCACTACATTGTAAGGTAACCATCCAACAAGGAAAACAACCATGAGAATAAAAATTAGTTTCCATGTTTGTTTCTTCTTTTTTGTTCATCAGGATGAAGCAACCTGCACATGATATGAGTGTGGCAAAACATGAATACCACTGAGGTAATTAGAAAGAGGATGTTTCACTGGTAGATTCCCCACAAGCTCCCAAAAGAATCTGCATATACACAGTACTTTGACTCTGAAACTTTGCTGGCAGCGAAAGCTAGACTAGATAGCAGAACGCTAACTAATAATAATAATAATTTATTATTTATATAGCGCTTTTCTAGGCACCCAAAGCACTTTACACTTTACAATTCCACTATTCATTCACTCTCACATTCACACACTGGTGCAGGCAAGCTACAGTTGTAGCTGCCCTGGGGCAGACTGACAGAAGTGAGGCTGCCATATCGTGCCATCGGCCCCTCTGGCCAGCACCAGTAGGCAATATGGTAAAGTGTCTTGTCCAAGGACCCAACTCACTCTTGACATACAGCTTGATGTCATCCATAGCCAGTCTTGTCAGTGATCTCACTGAGGCAGAGCCCGCACTTGATTGCGACTTGGGCTTGTAGTCTTATACACCACATTCCCATCGAGTTCCTGATAAAGGCTCTTAGGGTCCTGTTGATTTTGTATAGTTCTAGGCATTTCACAGGTTGGTCAGCCTATAGTCTTGCAATGTCGGGCAACTGCTCTGTCTACCAGTAGCTGGTGTTTTGCGCCTCTGGTGCTCTTGCCAATTTCTTTCTGTGCCCCACTGAAGAGCTTATATTACCCTAGTTCAGGAGTCGGCTCTTTAGTCCTTATAGTGCGGCTCCGTGTGGTTTGGGAAAATAAATTAGAAGTATTTAGCTGAAGTGTATGTAAGTTGTTTTTTAACTTGTAGTTCTAAATTGGAAGATTATTGTGATATTGAAATATAAAAATAGAATTCTATTCTATTTTTTTTTTTTTTTTCATCGCTCAAAATAAGCGTCACACACACACAACAGCATAGATAGCACAGACGTAAAGGCGGCAAGGCGTGATTGCGGGTGCCGCTCAGGTGCGTCCGCCTCCCCTGCAGCGGCGCTGCAGACCACGCCCCGCCACAAACATTAACCAGGTAAAATACATATTTAGGCAGAATTTTGCAAATATCTATTTTTCATTTTTTAGCAGCATAGTGCTTTTTTTTCCAGTTATTTTTTAAAAGTCAGGTCAAGGCTCCAAAAGCCCAAAGGCGACATAACAGTTTTTGTTTGCTACATGGATCATTTTAGTTCAGCTGGGTGTCTTTCCTTTTGTTATATTTCTTTAAGAGTTTAAAATGTGTTAATTACATAAATAAAATTTTATTTTCTCTGTAGCACTTCAAGGATTTCATAAGCAACACACCAATATATACAGTGTTATCTTCATTTTAGATGTCAAAAAGTATTTGCGGCTCCCAGTGTTTTCTTTTGCATGGAAACCGGGTCCAAATGGCTCTTTCGGTGTTAAAGGTTGCTAAACCCTGCCCTAGTTCTTTAGCAGCTTCACTGGTTGCCCAGAAGCCAGGATAAACTTTAAAATCAAACTTCTCACATACAAGTGTATCCATAAATCTGCTCCTTCCTATTTGTGTGACCTGCTTCATATCACCACTGTTTCCCGCCCTCTCAGATCCTCATCTGCTATTCATCTTACTGTCCCGTCCGTACGTCTTATCACTATGGGGAACAGAGCCTTCAGTCGCTCTGTTCCTCGGCTCTGGAACGCTCTTCCTCCAGCCATAAGAAATATAGACTCTCTTCCCGTATTTAAGTCACAGTTAAAAACACATCTGTTCAAACTGGCTTATTCGGTTTAGTGCTGATTTTATCTGTTGTCAAGTTCTGTTTTGCAATTTTAATTTATTTTATGTATTTTATGACTATTGCTCCTTTTATTCATTTTGTTCTTCTGTAAGGTGACCTTGGGTTTTTGAAAGGCGCCCTCAAATAAAATGTATTATTATTATTATTATTATTATTATTATTATTATTATTATTATTATTATTATTAGTGAGCCATGCCTATTCATCTTAGTCGCTATGATGTCTGACAAGAGCTTCCATGTGGTACTCTCGTGTACTAATATTATTTTATTATCATTTCTATAAGGAGAGATCACTTGGAGGAATTGAACATGATTTATTGTGACAAAGAAATGAATGTAATTCGCGATAAGACTCTGATAAACCCCCCAGAATCTAGACGCTGGAGGTGGTGGTGAAGATGAAGACTGAGGCTTGAATAGAGCTTTGGCCGAGGTGCCTGAGGTGGAGATGGGGAGGAGGTGGGTTACATGAAAAGAAACTCAAAGAAATCAGACATGTCAATATTGAGATTGACAGCATGGGAAAGAAGCCAGGATGTAAAGAACAGAAATATCAATATTAATATTGCAAAGGTTCAGTTACTTTTGCAAAGTTGCTTCACGGAGCTACTTTTTACATTTATCTTACTTTTAATAGATTTCAGATCCTTTAATTTCTATTTTTACCTAAATAAAGAAGTTGGCTCAGTACTGTAACTTTTACTGGAGTATTTTTTTTAACGCAGGTGTCTGTACTTCTACTTAAATAAATAATGTCAGTACTTTGCCACTGCTCTGTTTTGTATCTTACACTGTGATTAATGTTAAATGATCAATGATTTCCCCTCCCTTCAGGTGGAGTGGTGACTCCACTTTTGGGAGGACTATTACTTTCTGGGCATTTCTTCTCAAAACAAGTATATAGAATTCGATTTTAATTTAAAGGACCACTTTAAATGGCGAAGCAATAATATGACAGAGATCTTTAATTACATTAAGTGAGCCTACAGGGGTCGCTGAGAGTCAAAGAAACAAAGGGTCACAGCAAACATTGTTGCTTGCATAACATCGACATTTTCTTTCTTAAATGATATATCTGCACATCTGCATTACATAAATTTGTCTATTAAGCACCTACCCTATGTCACTCAAAGTACTGCTCATTGTATTGCATATCACACTAGTTTGACTCTACCTGGGATGCCAAAAAATGGGTGTTAATGGAATAATCTTCACATGCCACAGAAAAGACACATTTTCCCATGAGACAGCAGAAAAGACAAAACAGATTCACTGTATTTAAGCAACATTTTAAAAAGAAGAAACAGAAAGTGATGGTGCAGCATAAAATACACATTTTTACACACATACATCCTTTAGTTGGCACATTAAACACCTGAAAAATAGATGTATATTGTTTCAAGAGAATATATAAAAGATGTAAATTCAAATGAAAGTATTTACACACTGAACCAACAGTTCATTTGTGCCTGCTTAATGGATCAGTGTTCAGTTACTCTTAACAACAGAGCTCTCTGCTGTGAAAGCTACATTCTGAATAACAAAAGTCTTCTGACTGGTGTCTTTCTTTCTGTTCTTCCTGCACAGTTTTTCACAGCACAAAAGATTAAACAGATGCTTTTGCGAATCCTGTGAGATCATATACAGCAGCGAGTTCATACAGCAGTGAGAATAGGCAAGCATTTCACAGATATGGTAGGCAACTGCTAACCGTTTCAGTACCTTACAATCTTTGTTTGTATTGAGAGACTTGATTAAAAGCATAATATGGTATGGCCCCCAGCAAATGAAGAAAGCTGCAACAATACACAACAGCAAAGCTACAGCCCTGTGCTTCTTTTTCTTTAAACCTTGTAAAACTGTCTTGAGGATTGAAGAATAGCAAAAAATAATAATGGGAGGAAGAATAGGAGTGATACTTGGAGATAACGTCCAAGCTGTTCATCAGATCCATCCTCACAATAGTTAAAACCATACCAGTTTACCACCTTTACTTTTATGGCTTCACTCAGGGATGCTGAGATGCTGATGACCCAGGCAGATATACAAGCACCGACTGCATACTTCTTTCTAGCATGGTTGCTCGGCCACTTGTGCAGCACCACGAGAATGAAACGATCCACTGTCATGGCAGTCAGTAGAATGACACTGCTGTACAGCCCAACAAAGAATGCGGCAGTCAGAAATTTGCAGACAAATTCCCCAAAGACCCAGTGGTGTAAATGATCAACAGCCCAAAATGGAAGTGTGATGGTGAAGATCAAATCGGAGCAGGTCAGGTTCAGGATGAAAATAGTTGTGACGCTTGTCAGTTTCTCGTAGATGAAAAGAACGCATAAGAGGAGACCGTTGCCTATGAGACTGATGATGAAGAGTGTCCCAGTTGAAATTGGAAAGTCAGTCTCACAAAGATAGGCAGCCTCATTGATTGTGAAGTTGTTTGCCATTGTTAATTTTCTAGAAAACATAAACACAAAGCTAAATTTTTTTCTCTAAAATGACACAAACTGTTGCTTTTAGTTTTAGTTTTTTCATGTTACATAAACCATGCATTCTAGTAAAGTACAAAATTAGAGGAGCAAACACAACAATTTACTTCAAGCATCTCTTGTCAAGTCTTCTGTTGAATTGAGCTGTGCTGACAAAGCTGTAATGTACTTAAACAAATCGGTGTTCCTCTTTTTGTTTCAAATTAAGTCAAAGATGCCTCCTTACCAAAGGTCACATTTTTTTAAGAAAAAGAATCCATATGCAATCCTTTTCTCATAGTGAAACTGAAAGTTGAAAATGAAACTCAAACTGTCAAGAACCATAGTTCAAGCACACAAGCTGGACCCAGAAGCAAACACAATACGCAGAGATGCACGCAAAATAAACTTTATTTCTGAACTAAGGGTGTCCCGGAATGGTCAAAGGAAAACACGCTGAGTTAATGTTAAAACAAAGGGACCGGGAGACAAACAACTCGGGAACGCCATGATCAGGACTGTGGGAGGCTGCAACAGAAAAGGCAAGAGAGTTACTGGGGAGCGGGGAGATAACAGCATACACGGGGTAGAGTTATTTATCTTACGATCAGGGCTGGGCCGTGGGAACCAGAGAGAGGGGTGAGGGTCTGCGGGAGAGCTCCAGGGAGACGGAGGAGATGATGACCGGTGGTTTATTCGAACTCCAGGCGGGCAGGAGGACAGGCAGATGTAGGCTCAAACACACCGAGCGATAACCGCTGAATGGTGACTAACGGACTGGCGTGGAGCAGCCAGCTGAGAGGGGTTAAATAGTCCTCCTGATGATCGCCTGGAATGGGATGCAGGTGTGGAGACGACAGCCACACCCGTAGTCGTGGGCATCCCATCTGCTCCTCAGACACCGGGCCGCGGACCATGACACAAACTGACTGTTTGGAACACAAATGTTTGAATATTTTTTTCTCATACTTATCAGGGACATATAACGGTGCACAAACATGCTGCACAGATCAGAACACACATAAACATAGATGTATGATTGTTTTTTGTAAAGCATGAAAATGCTGACTACATAATTTTTATGTAAAAGCACAATACCAACCATTGTGTTGGTAAGAAAGTATTTCCTGCTGATAAAATGAAATGGATCCATGATATCATCAAAGTGACAGATTTATGATATCTCTGATGGTATGCCCAGTGTAGTAGATCAACATCGAAAGTTTTCCGTTGTAAAACTGCACGGTTTTATAGCAAGAATAGATAACTACAAAAAACTACATGAAAGATACCAAACAAAGCACATCATATTACACATCAATTAACTTAGAGTGGTCCAGATATGCAATACAGAAGTCAGAGTTGACTATTAAGAATGCATGCAAAAAGACTGACACCATGTTCGCAGGTAATTCCCAAGTGAAACTAGATTTAAAAGAAGACTGAATTTCTCAAACTGAAATTTGAAATCAGAGCACGTTAACATATTAGACAAACAAAGAGAGAAGTCAATAAGCTGTTGATCAGTTCGTGCATTTAATTTAAATCATCAACTGAGAGTCAGCCTCTTCTCATACAGAGAGAAATACAAAAGCAGGAGTACCAACAATCAGCAACAAGATCTCAAACTGAGACCAAGGCAGCGGATAAATAAACAAAACCCTGACAGCTACAGAACTCCAGGTGTCCAGGTCTGACCAACAAAGTCAGTGTGCCTTCACCCGAATTCTACTGACACACACAAAAGTAAATCAAATGATCTGAAAATGAAAGTCTTAAATACCCACTAGTTATTGCAGTAACAACCAAGCCCATGTTAATTATTCAGTTCATAATGCGAGACCTTTCTTTTTGCCTTTGTAATGAAATAGTAAAAAGAGTTCACTTTAATTTCACACCCATATAAGATCCAGAGTCATTTTTTCAAAAACATTTTCCTATATTTCTCTTTGAAACCTTTTAGATTTTAATTATTACATAAATCATTTCCCATTACTATGTTGTCACCTTACTCAAAAGAGATAAAATGCCACGGAGAGCTTACCGTGTGCTTGCACTCCATGTGACTTTAGGTACTGCTCAATGAGTCTCTCCATGGTTGTGTTATTGCACTCATACTTGACCAGTCTGACTCTATCAGCAATCACAAAAATCTGCTGTCAGTGCATTTCTTTTCCAACCCAGTCTATCCTGGCATACCATAAGAACAGAGAAGTGAAAATAGCTTCAACCGATTCTAGCAACATTTTCTTTTTTACAGGCACAGCTGATTAAAGCGGTGAAATACACATCTTTACACACATAAATCTTTGACTTTACACATTAAAAAATAATTTCAGGTGAATATATAAAAGATGTCAAATCAAATAAAAATAGTTACAGACTCAATTGGTGTTTAATTTCAACTGTGTATGTTTAATGGATGCAGTTCCAACTGAACAGCAGAACTCACAGTTGTAAAAGCTACATTACGAGTAACAGAAGTGTTCTGGCCAGTGTCTTCCTCTCTTTTCTTGCTGCACAGTTTTTTACAGCATAAAAGATTCAACAGATGCTTTCGCATCTTCTGTGAGAGCATACATAGCAGAGGGTTCATACAGCAGTGAGAATAGGCAAGCATTTCACAAATATGGTAGGCAACTGCTAACTGTTCCTGTGCCTTACAACCTATCGGTTTATAAAGAGATTTAATTAAAAGCACAATATGGTATGGTCCCCAGCAAAAGAAAAAGGCTGCAACAATACACAACAGCACAACTACAGTTCTGTTCTTCTTTCTGTTTAAAGCTTGTAAAACTTTCATTAGGATGGCAGAATAGCAGAAAATAATGATGGCATATGGGAGGAAGAATAGCAGTGATACTTGGAGATAACGTCCAAGCTTGTCATCAAATTCAGGCCCGCAATAGGTAACATTTTCCCAGTCTACTACTTTTACTATCATAGCATCGCTCAGGGATGCCGAGATGCTGATGACCCAGGCAGCTATACAGACACCAACTCCACACCTCTTCCTTTTAACTTGGTTGCTCGGCCAGTTGTGCAGCACCACGAGAATGAAACGATCCACTGTCATGGCAGTCAGTAGAATGACACTGCTGTACAGTCCAACAAAGAATGCAGCAGTCAGAAATTTGCAGGCAAAGTCCCCAAAGACCCAGTGGTGTAAATGATCAACGGCCCAGAATGGAAGTGTGATGGTGAAGATCAAATCAGAGCAGACCAGGTTCAGGATGAAAATATTTGTGATACTTTTCAGTTTCTCGTAGATGAAGAGAACACATAAGAGGAGGCTGTTGCCTATGACGCTGATGATGAAGATCAAGATGAAGAAAGGGCCAGTAAAAGTTGGAAAGTCAGTCTCACAAAGAAATGCAACATCACTCAGTCCATGGTCACTCATTGTGAAGTTGTTTGTCATTGTCTGTTTTCTAGAAAAAACATAAACACAAAACTAGATTTATAAAATGTATGTACATTACCTCTTCTTTTTCCAATAAAATGACACAAACTGTTGAGTTTTAGTTTTCACCTTATGTAAGCAACAGGGATAGAGAAATCACTTACCCAAATCATCAGCTGTCATGCCTTGTGGTCAGTTGCATTGTGCTGGAAAAGTTGTGAAGTTCTTGTGTTAACTTACAGTTCCTCTTTTTATTCACAGTAATTCAGAGTTGCAGTTTTTTCTCTTTTGCAAAACACATGAATATTGCTGATGATATTAAAATGTGATTATGAGGACAGTACCCAAAACTTGTTGGAAAGCAGTTATTTTCAGCTGAAAACTGGAAAGATACAGCAAACCTTCAAAAAACTGACAATGATAACCTAAAATATACTTCTAATAATATGTACAGCATATTCAGTAGGTCAATGTATTTTAAAATTGCTACAACAGAATAACAATAAAAGGTCCCAATCATATGAACTGCAAAACCTGAAAATAACTTGAGGAAACACAGCATACACGTCACTGTTATTAAACTAAAACTTCACGCTCTTTATCCTAAGTTACACTTTCCGGTAATTGTTACCCTCCCATATAAAAATGAAAAAAATAAATAAATAACCACCCCTTAGAAGGGATAGTATGCATGTGAATCTTAAGCTTTGGCTCTCTTCCAGAGGCCTGATAGTTTGAGGGTGTTGAGCAGTATCTTAGGTGTTCCTATGTCTGCAATCTTCTGGACAAACACCTCTGATGTTGTGCTGAAATCTGCTGGAGCCAGTCTTCCAATTTCAGATTTATAGCTTCTAATGCTTCCTTTACCACTGGGACCACTTTGGACTTTACCTTCCACATCCCGCTGTTGCTACAGTCCCTTGTACATCTCTATTTTCTCATGCTCCTTCTTTCTGATGTTGTTGTCCACTGGGATTGCCACATCTATCACAACCTCAGTCTTCGCTTCCTTGTCAGCCACCACTGTGGTGGTTGCTTGGCCAGCTGCTGCTTGTCTGTCTGAAACTGGAAGTCCCACAGGACATTAGCCCTGTTGTTCTCAACCACCTTTGTTGGTGTCTCCCATTGGGACTTAGGGACTTCAAGTCCATATGCAACTCAGATGTTCCTGTACATTATCCCAGCTACTTGATTGTACCTCTCAGCGTAAGCTGTCCCAATTTGCATTTTACATCCTGCTGCAGCATTGATAATAAAGACCAGTTTATTAAATCCAGTATCCAAAATGCTGGTGCATGCTCATTTTTACATTTATTAAATCAATTTGATTATTGGTAGTATCAATACCACTGCTGGTATCAATGCTAGCATGATAGGATCGATACTTTGTTTTGCTCCTTTACCTTTAGTGCGTTGCTCCCAGTCATCAGAAAGTTGACGTGTCTGTGCAAACACCACTCCTCTCATCCTGCCTAACTTTGCGCCACCCCTTCTTCCCTGCTCCACTATGTTTAGTTGTCTTGTGGTCAGGTGACTCAATCGCACAGAGCTGTAGTGAGTGAGAAAGCGCAGCATTGTGTAGAAGTACTTCACAACTGCAAATAAAAACACTGCGAACACAAATCCTGTACTGTGACAAACTAGTATAAATAAAAAGAGCTTTCACACAGAATGAGCAGCAAAAGAAACGAAGACAGGAGGAAGTAAATCCCTCAGACAGACCCAGACCACCAGCATACAGAAAAAGTCTAAAGACATTCCAGGTCTCCCAAAAACACAAGGATAGTTATAAGGCGTGGTCTTGTGTTCATTCATTATCATGAAAAGTAAAAATCACAGTGATTTTTTTTTAGTGGTTTTTAAAATGTGTTAATCTTGTAGATAATGACGCACCACTCTCCCCTTCATAAGCTGCTTTTATAAGTTAAAAGTATTAGTATACTGGCCCCGTATTTACTTGGTATCACATCAAAACTTGCACAAATATCACACACCACTAGCAGAAAGTCTAAAACAGGCTACGCAGCTTTCAATGCCTGCAGGTGTATGACAGAAAGCCCAGAAACGCAGCTTCACAGGAGGGCAGAAATCAGTTGGGATCCACCCACCAAACCACCTGCAACGAAACACAGAGAAAGGTACAAAGACCTGCTGGCTCGACCCTGTTTTAATTAATCTTTGATTTTCATGCAGCTGTTTCTTTTATTTAACTATTAAATCATATTTAATAATGATAAATGTTAGAAATACAGAAATAAACAACTTGCAGTTATATGTAATAATATATTAACTCTAACATGATTATGAAAACTCAAGATGTTGTATTAGTGGTTAAACTGGTTAAATTAAGGACATTCAGCAACCAGTTTTTTTTTGTTTTTGTTTTTGTTTTTTTGGTTATTTGTTTTTTGGTTATTTGTTTTTCATACATGCTAATCTGATGGCTGAGTCTGCACCTGCTGAACTTGCCTGCTTTGTTGAACTGAACATGCAAGGTGTTAACACGCTGGATCAATCGTTGAGCCTTTTCTATTATCATGCTAAGTCACACTTCACTCTAACTGATCTGCACCAGGAAATTTGTCCAACATGATTAGAAAGAGAAAATTGATCTTTCAAGTCGACAGGTCAAAGTGAAATTTGCTTACTTACTTCCTAGTTGCTCGCTTGTTGAAAAAGAAAGTATGCTGTTAAGAAAATATTAAAAGGTATCTCTTTCATATTAAATAAACTTCCACAAGATACAAACGTTAGTTTTATTTTTTTAAATCAAATGCATTGAGAATACTTTACATGAAATAAAATGTGAAAATAATCATGATATCAAATGTATAAAAAATAGCTTTGAAAGTGATTTTTTTGACAACAGAAAATGTAACACATGTAATCATAGAGACCGATCTACAATATCACTTCTACAATGTACAGTATAATCAACAGATCATTTTGGAGTAGTAGAAGTATAAAATAGAAGATTCTGATCAGAAAGTATATAAACACAGATAAAAACATTAAGAAAAGGTATTGAAACACAACACATTACACAATGTCAAAATGAAATTGTCACTTCTGTTTCTCTTTATATGATGGACACCTTTGCAGTAACTGGTAGAATCCCAGTCTAACCACAGAACACCCTGAATTTTCTGTGCATGAAGCAGCAGATGTAGCATTTGTCTTTCTATAAAGCTTGACTAATTGAGCTGTTTTTTATTTATTTGGCATTTTGTACCACTCTCTACCAAAGAGGTAAACTATGAGAATGTTGGCTTTCTTTGTCTTACCTGGCTCAACAAAACTGAAAACCCATGTGGGACATAACGAATATTACAAAGGTGGTTATCAACTTTCACTGGTTGGGTATTCAGCATGCTACCATGGTGAGTTAGCCAGGTAAAAACAAAGTCACTTTCGTAACAGAAAACTCAGGTCACTAAGCCATTAATCTTGCTGTGTGGTACACCCCTTTGGCATCAACAAAGTCAGACTCTATCATTAATAGAAACTGATGGACATTATGAACAATGCTGGGCATCCTCTGCACACGGCCATAAACAATCAGAAGAGTCTGTTCAGTGACAGGTTGCTTCTCCCCAAGACAAGAACTAACAGACTTAAAAACTCCTTTGTCCCACACGCCATCAGACTGTTTAACTCCTCTCTGGAGGGGAGAGGGAGGGGAAACAGGAGGACAAAGGAGGGGGGAACAACTAAGCTGTAGTGCCTCTTCACCTCACTGTACAATACCTTGTGCAATACTTTTTGTAAATAGTCAACAGTGCAATAGACTCAATACTTGAAATGTGCAATTCACTTGTATTTTATTTTTTATTCCTATTTATTCTATTTATCCCCTTTGTATATTTTATTTATATTTGTCTCTGTATTTATATATGTGTGTGTGTGTGTGTGTATATATATATATATATATATATATATATATATATAACAATTCTGTAACTGTAACTTCGGTCGTTGCTGTGCTTTTTGGAAGTCGAATTTCCCAGAGGAACCCACCCGAGGGATTAATAAAGTTCTATCTTATCTTATCTTATCTTATCTTATCTTAATAGGTGCTGCCCATTTTTTGATCTTGTTACTGTTGCTTGTACTATATTAAGTTCAGCTAATTTATCTAATCAAACCCTCAAGCATCTAGCTGTCTCATCCTAATGCATGCATGCTACAGTAAATTCAAATTTCTTCCACATTTTGGAGAGGGATTAATGCCATTGGACTGTCAGTTTTAGTTTCATCTCTGCACAGTGATAATGTATTGCACGGCATGGGAAGATACCTCCTAAACCTTTGTACTCCTATTAAATGCACCAAAGGGATAAAGCAGCAGTAGATGTCAATGATGGGATGAATGATCAACCAAGCATAGTGCAATGCATATATCAGTTCATGTGTGTACTCATAAAAATCCAATAGTAGCAAGGACTGTATAAACATGTGGATGCTAGAAGGAGCCAAGCATAGAAAAGTACTGACAGTTATGCCTAAAATCAATTTTGAAGGCTGTTGTTGGCTGTTTATCCTGCCCTGCTTCGCCATTATCCACATGTGAACATAACAGAATGAAGTGATAAGGACAGGAATGAGAAAGAAAAGAAAAATCTGTGTGTAGATTTCAGTGAGTTTCATGGTTAGTGACTCCACCAAATTTACACACACTTTCATGTCAGCAAATTCGATGACTCTACAACTCACAGCCAGTTTAATGCTTGCAGCAGCACACACCAGCCACATCACAATGCTACCTATGAGAACACCATATTTTGTTAAGGCCTGTGCAGACAAGCACCAAGGCTGAACCACAGTAACATAAGAATGCAAAGACATGGCAGTGAGGATCACCACGGCGGTGAATAGTCCCAGAAAATAAATCCCTACACTTACTCCGCAGGCCCACTCTCCAAAGACCCACCCATGGAGTGCATTACAGGCTGCAAAAGGCAATGTCACAGTGAGGCAGAGGTTAGAAACTGTGAGCTGAAGAAGTAAAATATCCGATGTGATCTTCCAAGCTTGTTCCGTCCAGAGGACCCACAGCAGGAAGCTGTTTGCAGGAAGGCTGATGCAGAAGACGAGACTGTTGACAGCAGCAGGATAGTAAAGTTCTGATATCTTAATGTCATACTCGGTCTCACTGCTGTGAGTCTCATTAAAGTGTATGTAATCATAACTGTCACTGTCCAAGGCCATGATTTACTTGTTTAGGTCTTGGGAGGAAAGTACTGTTGAGGAAATGAAAAAAAATCTTATACTGTGAAGATGATTTATTTATTTATATATAGTAACATAATTAATGCATTTTGGTACAAATATGTTAGTCAAGATAAAAACTAATACAGTTTAGAACCAATGATTATAAAGTTGAACAGCATAATATTCATGCCTTCAACAGCATTCAGGAAAAATTAAATGTAGAAATGTAAAAAGAATGATATAACAGCATAAATCTATGAATGGCAAATAAAGCATGTCCACAGGGGTTATTGTGAACCAGTGAAGAAAATGGTCAAAACATATAATGTTGCTTGCATAACAGCACTGCAGTTTTATTTAATATTCCCTGGTTAATTCATATCGCAGTTATATCAAATTCCACTCCATATTCCTACATTTCCTTACATTTCCTGTATTTCTGTCACAACATTTATTTTTGTTAATAATAAATAAATAATACTTTATTATTGTTATTATAATAAATAATAAATACTAATATTTTATTATTACATGAATCATTTCTTATGAGTATTATCACCTAATTCAAAAGAGAAAAACAGCCAAGAAGAGCCTACCTTGTGCATGCACTCTGTGTTTCCCTCACTGATTGTGTTAATACACTTACACTTCGTACTAATATGACCACAGAAATTTGCTTTCATTGCATTTTTTCCATCTAGCCTATAATGACGTGCAGAGAGAAGAGAGAAGTGAAAACAGCTTCACTGGATTTCAGTAACATTGTATTTTGTTTTTTTACAAAAACAGCATTGCTTGTAAAAGTGCAGTAGAAAACAGATTCCTACACACGTACATTTTGCTTTTACTTGGCACATTAAAATTAAAAATGCATGTAATTTCTACTTAATTTCAGGAGAACATAAAAAAGATGTCAAATTAAATAAGAATATTTACAGATGTTTAACTTCACAAGTGGCTGTTTAACTGATTGTTGTGCAGTTCCAAGTTTATAGCAGAACTCCCAGCTATGAAAACTGCTTTCTGACTAACAGAACTGAGAGATGTGTCTCTCTCCCTGTTCTTCCTGAACAAAAGATTCAACAGATGCTTTCGCATCTTCTGTGAGAGCATATATAGCAGAGGGTTCATACAGCAGTGAGAATAGGCAAGCATTTCACAAATATGGTAGGCAACTTCTAACTGTTCCTGTGCCTTACAACCTATCGGTTTATAAAGAGATTTAATTAAAAGCACAATATGGTATGGCCCCCAGCAAAAGAAAAAGGCTGCAACAATACACAACAGCACAGCTACAGCCCTGTGCTTCTTTCTGTTTAAAGCTTGTAAAACTGTCTTGAGGATGGCAGAATAGCAGAAAATAATGATGGCATATGGGAGGAAAAATAGCAGTGATACTTGGAGATAATGTCCAAGCTTGTCATCAAATTCAGGCTCGCAATAGGTAACATTTTCCCAGTCTACTACTTTTACTATCATAGCATCACTCAGGGATGCCGAGATGCTGATGACCCAGGCAGCTATACAGGCACCAACTCCAGACTTCTGCCTTATAGCATGGTTGCTCAGCCGGTTGTGCAGCACCACGGTAATGAAGCGATCCACTGTCATGGCAGTCAGCAGAATGACACTGCTGTACAGCCCAACAAAGTATGCAGCAGTCATGAATTTGCAGGCAAAGTCCCCAAAGACCCAGTGGTGTAAATGATCAACGGCCCAGAATGGAAGTGTGATGGTGAAGATCAAATCAGAGCAGACCAGGTTCAGGATGAAAATATTTGTCATTGTGTTCAGTTTCTCGTAGATGAAAAGAACACATAAGAGGAGACCATTGCCTATGACACTGAGGATGAAGATCAGGATGAAAAGGGGGCCGGTGATGTTTGGAAAGTCAGTCTCACAAAGAAATTCAACATGATCACTCAGTCTATAGTCACTCATTGTGAAGTTGTTTTCCTTTGTCAGTTTTCTAAAAAACAAAAAACAAAAAACTAGATTTTTAAAATGTAATTAAAGACGTTAACTGAGCAGTTCTCTATTAAATAACAGAAATTCTTTATTTTAGTTTTAATCTTTGTACATTATGTTAGCAAGTGGGAGCAGCCAGTTGAAGTCCAACTTAGGAGAAATAATACAGCAACTTACCTCAACAATCAGCTGTCAACTCTGGTGTTGAATTGCGCTCTGGTCAGATAGCTCTGATGGTCTTGACTAAAGTAACAGTTCCTCTTTTTGTTTCACATTAAGTCAGAGAGGCCGTCTTAACAAAAAAAAAAAAAAAAAAAACATGCCCAAAAACCATGGGCAACTTGTTTTTCTGCATTGAAAATCCAACTTAAACAAAATTAAAAGTACATTTTAATATTTTCTCATAGTTTTATTAAAAATGTAACAGACTACAAGCATGCAGCACTAGCCAAAATGAACACAAAAATAACTGCATGTATTATTTTGTTTATTATTTTGTAAAGCAAAAGAATAATGCTGATGGTATTAGAATATGAAAATAAGCACAATACCCAATACTCTGTTGGGAAGAAGTCATGTTCTGCTGAAAACTGGAAAGATTTTTTTTTTTTTATTATTATCATGGATAATCAAAGTGACATATATGTATATATATATCTGTAATACCATGTACAGCATAATCAGCAGATCTAAACACAAATGAAATTGCTACAGCAACAAAAGGTTCTTTGATCATAGAAGAGTTTGGTCAGAAACTATAACCACAGATAAGTACATGAAGCAAACTTGATTAAACATAACATATTACAACATATTACAAAATATTACAACATATTGCACACCATCGATGTTAAACAGAAGTTTCCCACTTTTCTATTCTTCTTGTTTCAGTTGCACCTTTCCAGTAAATTACACGACTGCACTCTGACCCCAGAACAACTTGAAGTCTTTATGATCCAATCATCTGAATGAGGCTGTTTGAGTTACGATCATAGGTTTGGCAGGATGAACAGCTCTATAATATTTTACTCAGACTTTGCATTAAAAAGTCAGTTTCTGTTATTAGTAACTGCCAGTCATTTCAATTTGTGCTTTTTTTTTTTTATACCATTATCTGTAAACTCCAGAAACATAAGTCTTAATCCCAGATATCTCAAAAAGTTTCTGAGACAATCAAACCAGCTCTTCTGGTTTGAAATCATATAGACCACACTCCATTATGATGTTTATGATGACAATAAACCTCTTGAATATGTGTGCATACTTTGATCACTGATGGCTAAAGACATGAGGAAACCAAATGCAGTTTCACAAAGAAGTAGCAGGTTATGTTGCTCAGTCTATTTTTGGCATTTTATTTTTTATTTAATGTTATTTAGTGAATGTTAATATAAACATATTTGACTGAATAATAAATGGCAAGCAATAATCTGATGAAAATAAGCCGTTATGCTGCATTGATATAGGTTACTGATCAGTAATTTTAAAGAAGAGTCAGAAAATGGTTGTAAAAAGCACCAACATTGGGGGAAATCATTTTGGAAAAACATATTGGCAGTTCATTCCCAAGTGAACCCAGATTCAAAAGAACAATGAAATCCGTTTGAGACATTTTGAGAATCAACTATGTTAATGAACAAGATGTATTAGTTCTGTTTTTTTACAATATCAAGGTGCCTGTGACAACTCTTCACCACTTGTTATCGATGTTATTGTGTGCCGGTTTTGTCTGTTGCGAAAGCTGTTATTGTTTTTTTTGCGGCCCAAGCTCTTTAGCATTTCCTTCAAATGGGTTTTGAATTTAACCCCCACAAACACATAAAACACGGGGTTAAGGCAGCATTGTGAAAAGGCAAAAAGTCGAGTAATCTCAAGCGCATAATCCAGATTTTTGCTGTATTGACAATCTTCCCCTAATGAGTCACTTTCTCTGGGCCAGTAGGAAAAGGACTGCAGAAATATCACTAAATTGTAAGGTACCCATCCAACAAGGAAAACAACCATGAGAATAAAAATTAGTTTCAAAGTTTTGTTTCGTCTTCTTTGCACAGGATGAAGCAACCTGCACATGATATGAGTGTAGCAAAACATGAATACCACTGAGGTAATTAGAAAGAGGATGTTTTGCTGGTAGATTCCCCACAAGCTCCAATAAGAATCTGCATATACACAGTACTTTGACTCTGCAACTTTGGTGGAAGCAAAAGCTAGACTGGAAACCAGGATGCTAACGACCCAAATGATCGCAGATGCTACAATACTGTAATACCCTGTGGTGGAAACAATGTCAGACAGAGGATTTATAACAGCTATATAGCGGTGAGCAGTCATCAGGATGAGGAGGATACCGCTGCTGTAGAATCCAAGGCAGAAGATAAAGTTCACTATTTTGCATGCATGCTCCCCTAAGGTCCATCCGTGCATGTTGTAGTAGGCCCAGAAGGGCAGAGAAGCTGTGAAGAAGAGATCTGATACAGCCAGATTCAGGATGAAGGTGTTGGTGAGGGATTTCAAATTCTCAAACTTGACCAGCACCACGAGGACCAGGATGTTGCCAAAGATGCTGAGAATCACCACAATGGAGAAAAAGACTGGAGTGAAGATCGCTCCAAATTGGATGACACCTGTTTTGTTGCAGAGTTCATCGTAGTCATAATCATAGGGGTACGAGGTTGAGTCAAGGCTGGTGCTGATAGTATCTACGTTATCCATTGTATCCACTTTCTTCCAGCATAAAGGGAAATTTAAAAAAGACTGTTAGACAGGTATATCAAGTAGGTCAAATTTCACAGTCTTACTTAAGGACTTATAATATTATAAACCTTTGTTAGACAAGGCTATCTAACAAATATTAGCTAATGGTCAGTGACTCTGTATTTGGATGCATATCTCACTTTTCTCACTTACTCTCTATTATAATATTTAACCAAGAATACATTTTAAAAGTTATTTATATTTATGGACTTAAAAATGTATTTGTGTAGTATATTCTATGCACTGATTTGTGTTTTTTGACAGGATTTTATCAACGAAAACATCAAAGAAGAAATGCAGCAAACCTAGAAGCTAGCAAATAAAAACTAATCAAGGACTGTTTGTGACTGAGCCACTTTTGTGTATATTTAGTCATTGCAGTGGGTACAAACTGGCTTGGAGAAACATTGCAGGTTGAGAAGGTACAGCACATTGTGAATTGCCTGACCAAACAGTCTGGTAGAGAACCTTAGAGAAGATGAAGGGCTCAAAGCTTTAAACATAAACCAAAACTTACTTTACCTTTTCACCCTGACTTTTAACTGATTATGCACTATGGAGAGCGATTAGAAAGCAAAAGAAAATAATATAGTATGTGTAGATTATATTATTTAAGTTTATTTTCTATATTTTAGCTCGTACTTTTAGCTGTTTTGCTATTTCTTATTTTTACTAAGTATATTTTTCAGTTTTCTTATCAGATTATTAGGCATACACACAAAAGGTGATTTTGTTTAAAGTTTGATTGACTAATTGGTAATTAGAGATGCACTAATCGACCAGTCAGGAAGAGGAGCCATCTGATTGCCAGAGTTCTCTGTCCTGAGCAGTAAGTCAGCCTCCCATATGTCTGACTGTGAACTTCATTCCAAGTGTCATTCAATTGTGCACAGATACTCACAGGTGCATACTAATGTGTCGTTACCATGGAAGCTCTTCACTGTGAGTGAAGACACAAAGTTGAATTTTGTTTGTTTATGCCATCAAGTACAGGTTTTAGAAATAAAACTGGAACATGAAAAATTGGTACTGAGAGACACTTACAAAAAATTGGAAATTGGAATTGACTAAGAAAATCAATGCATCTTTAATGTTGATCAATATGTAAATGTTGGAATATTGCAAGTAATCAGGATTGGTGGCCTGTTCTTTAAAGCATCAGTAATTTCATGTTTTATGAAAGCCTTGTGATACAAGGCTTATGTTAACACAAGAAGTATCATGTAGAAAATGAAATAAATCATATCAGAATCGGGGTGTAAAGTTAGTAAATCTAAGTAAATATTACCTTACCACACAGAATAAAGATAAGCTACTCCAAGAAGTTTTGTAATTTGAGAAAAAGGAAATTGTTTTGTGTTGCTAGTATAATTTGCTTGAGAACTTTTTTGCAAAAATCCATTCTAAGTAATAAGTAGGATTTTTTTTGAAAACATTCTAATTAAAACGTAGAGTTCTAGATTTATTTATGTCAATGCAACTCAGTTTGTTCAGTGAATATAAGATAGCATTAATGGTCATAAAAGGGGGGAAAGCCACAAAAAGGCTACATACATTCATTGTGTGCAGTGCACAAAGTGCTGTTGTGTGTCATTGTTTTCAATTTTCTCCATAGTTTCCTTAATCAGTGTCCAGGTTTTCACTAAATCAAATGCACAAATTAATCAAAATGTGTGCACAAATCTGCAATAGCAGTCACGCCTGAAAAATGTTCCCACTCTGTAAACATTGATTGAACCTGTACACACTCTAAACTTTAACGTCACTTTCAGCAAAGGTCAACCTTAGACTTTGACTGAAATGAAAGAAAATCAAAACTATACTGTACCTGCACAAAGGGGGTCTGCACACCAGGGTCCTCAGCAAGGTTGTTAGCGAAAGGTTGGTGAGAGTGGTTTTGAATATCACAAAGGTGAACAGAAACTACGCATTTTTTTCAGTTCATCCAATAAGCAGTGATTGTGGGACTTGTGTTTCACATGTGATGAAAACATGTTCCCTGTAACTGAAAACACTTAGTGGTGTGTACAGGTTTCATTTGTAAATCTGTGTTCTACCTGTAACTGTTTATTGAGAAACTTTCATTACTGCAGATAAACCAAAGACAATGAAAAGAGCCGATAGGGAAGAGATATCAAATCAGTTTTCCAATGCATCAAAGGTAGTCCTTTTACAATAAATAGACATTCAGGAAGTGCTGTTGCCTTAGCCGGATGATTCTAAATTGCCCATGTAAGAATAGTGAGAATGAGAATGTGAATGTTTGTCTGTCTGTCTGTTAGCCCTGCGTGAGACTGGCGACCTGTCCAGGGTGTAGCCTCCCTGTCCTCCTACTGTAGCTGGGACGGGCTCCAGCCTCCTCGCGACCATGATAATCAGATAATCGGAAGATAATGGATGGATGGATGGAAAGAAGTATGTGTCTAATTTATTAATATGTAACCCTTAGTAAACACAAATTACATTTGATGTCACTTCATGGCTGTTATTTAACCTACCTACCCAGATGCTGAGTGTTAAGAAAAGTCTGAGCAATAACTAGAACAGAAAAGTCAATAATGTGAATAAATGCACACTGATTTTGTGCGTGCTTGTTTGAGGGCATATGTCTGTGGTCACTTTGGTATTTTTATCCTTATGAGACTGCTAAACTAACAACAAGAGCTTTTTTTTCTAAATAAATTCAGATTCAGACCTCTTTGTGTACCCCAGATATTTAATGTCAGTCAGTTGTTTTGTAATTCTTTTATTTAGCTTGTTTTTATTTATTTATTTTATTTATTTATTTTTACGTGAAATGGTCCCTTTATTTAAGCAGCCAACAAGTTCTTACGTTTTTGAATTCTAACAACTGGTTTTAAATACCCTGCACTAATTTTTTACTTTCTATTATGAATTTGAACTCTTAAACGGTTTTACGTTGTATTTATTTTATATATTGTATCGTGTATATCCAGTATTAGACTGTATTCAGCTTTCTATTTTACCTTGCATTTATTTTATCTATCATGTGTATTCCGTGTCATATAAACATATCATGTTTTCAGCTTTCTGTTTATGGTGTGTCTCAACCAAACGTGAACAGACCTCGGCCATACACCGTGGTTAGTCAGCCGTCAATCATTTCCAGAGCCCGCCCCTCACCGGCAGCAAGTTTCTGCTATACCACTGATAAACTGGACAGTCCGGACAATTTTATACATCAAGTACGTGTTTTGTATTGTGATTTATTCAACAACGAAGTCTTTATCCTTATTTACAACCAAAGTAGGATGATTAGCGACAGAAATGTAGATGAAATAAACCAGGAAACGAGTCGCTGAGAGCAGGTGCATGTCCATCCTGTAGCGCTCACTGTTTTGACAAATCGATGTTTATGTCGCGGTTTGTTGCATTTTAAAGTGATAGGAGTCAACTTTATTGGCTCGTCATGGCGACGGTGGATAAATCTAGACAAATCTTGTCCCAGTGCGCTCTGACAAAGACGATGTAGCGACAAATTGTGACCTGTCGTTGTTCCTTTGTACATGCAGTTAAATTTTGTTAACTTTACTGTTACTTCGTTTTACAGCCACCAGAGCCTTCATGAACCTCCTACTTTACAGCAGGAGGAACTAATTTAGGACTGCACTGTTTACCTCCGAGTGTTTTCGGTGTGTGTGTGTGTGTGTGTGTTCTGGAGAACTCGTGATGACGTGCTAGATAACTTGAATTTCCCTTTTTTATCCCTCTGTGAAGAATTGCCTGAGTACATCCCTACAATGGCCTCCACCTCAGTTGGGGATAAACAGTTGCAGAGGATAATCAGAGATCTGCATGGTAATCAAGCTCTCCACACATACAGCAAACCCCATATGTGCATTACAGTAGATACAATATCATGCAATATGCATCAGGTGTCTTGTCCAAAGGATTCTGCAATATTTACATCAGCCAAAGATTTTTTTTATATGTAAATGTTTGTTTGTTTGTTTGTTTGTTTTACCAGATGAACTATACACTAACCAGTTACAGCATTTACCAGCATCACCAGACAAATACTGTGTCAAGTCTCCACCTGCCACCAAAAAAGCTATGACCTGTCTGAGCTGTTTTGGCAGCTCGTTTGGGAATGTCCTGGGGTGCAAGAATAGGGAATCAGTTAAGGGTCCAATTTTGTGCAGTTGGTCTAAATTCGGTGTCACCGAGCTTTTCATGTACTTTATTCATAGCTGAAGAGTTTGAGTTTTTGTACACCTGATATGTACAGAACCTTTTTTCATACTGTATATCAACACTGTGTGTTCAGATTAAAAAAAAGAAACAAAGCAGTCACATTAAAAATAACTCTGCAAGATTCCTTTTTTTCCTCACAGAAAACATAAAAAATAATCAATTACAGTAAAGTCCTTTAAAAGCTTTTCAGTATCCAAACCCTACTTGGGCCTCCATACTGTAAATAGGTCATGTTTCTGTACATCCCATTAAGTTTAGAGGCTAAGTCAACATACTAGGATCAGTTTTTTTTGGTGTGTCTCATAATTTTGCTGTGGGAGGTCACTATCTTGGGGAATAGTCTTCTTTTGCAATTATGTTTAAGGTGTGTCTTAGTAGTGTCCACATGACCCAAGATTTCCCGGCCAAACACGGTATTATAGTGACACGACCAAAGGTATTCACTCCACCTGTCTATGGCTTGAGTGACGTGGCTGCTTGGTTTAAATGTCACAAAAATATTCTGGGACAAAAAAAAAATCTATCTACACAAAATCACATATTTGTGTTTGGGTTAATAATGCTCTTGTTCTTCTTTTTTAAAAATGTAGATGCAGTGATAGAGTTAAGTAAGGAACACAGGGAGTGTGGTGAACCCATAACGGACGACTTCGCCAACCTGCACAAGTTCTTCTACAAACTAGAATACCTGCTGCAGGTATGTCGCCATATCAAAGAGAGTAGCATTGGGTAAATTAAACCATAAGTACCTACCACTCCCCCCACACACTCTTCCTTTATCGTATGTGCTCACATAGCCCTTAATGGATCTGAGCCAGAGAACGCATCAGTTAATCATAGCATCTCAGCACTTCCATCTAATGCTTGCTTTTCCCTTTATTTCATTCATTCTTTCTTTTGTGGTTTCACAATTTTATGCGTTTTTCTGCATAACTGGGGAAGTGGTCACACATTGTCTTGAACATATTTGTTAATTGCTTAGCAAAAGCTATTTCTGTTGGAGCTGTTACTAGAAAGACAGTTCCTGAGGCATGTCTAGCCATCAAACTATGTGCATGCTTTACCCGATCCAGTTGACCTAAACCTTGGGCCCCGCTCTTTCTCAACCAGATCAAGGCACAGTAAGGATAATCACACCAGAGTATGGCACGAAGCGATCACACTCAGTAAATACTCTCCAGGATTGTATAGATTGCCTAGTGTGAATACACCATTAGCTTCTGGTGGAAGTGGCTAATTTTAAGGGGATCCCGGTGTAGCCAGTGGATTTCTGAGCAAAGAGATCCATTTCTGCTTGCAAAAAAAAAAAACACAGAACTATTTACCTGCATGTAACAGAAGCCTGGTCAAACATGACTTGTCAGTACTATTGGGAGTGCTGTAGACTAGTGTTCTTAAGTTATGAACTCTTAAAATGAAACATTTCACAAGACTCATCTCACAAGCCTTCCTGTATTTAAAGGTTATGAGTCCTGATACCAGTGAGTAATTTCTTTAATGTGCTTGAGCTGTTCTTGTAAAGTCCAAGTTGAAGAAAATACACATTTGTGTAGCTCAACTATGTCTTTTTCTTTCCCTTAATCTTCTTGAATTACATTAACAACTACTAAACACTAGCAACTCAGTCACCACGGTGATGTAGTACAGTCCACATTACAGAGCACGTTGTTTATGAATGCAATAATTTTGTGTCCTTTGTGTCTCTTAGTTTGACCAAAAAGCGAAGACAACCTTTCTTGGCCAGAGAAAAGACTACTGGGATTACTTCTGCGACTGCCTGATTAAGATCAAGGGAGCTAACGATGGCATCCGTTTCGTTAAGTCCATCCCTGAGGTAATCCTCCTCTGCAGCACACGCGTACACTTAGTCACCCTTCGTGCCTCAGCCCTTCCATGGCGTGAAACACATGCGCACATGTATACAGACAGTGACCGTATAACCATGTAACTAATATTCCGACCAATCAGGTGCACTAAGGCTCAACGCTGCTAATTCACATGCTATCTTACACTTGTGCCACCTGTACTGTTTCCTCCTCACTTTTTGTCCTGGAAATTCACACTGGTGAGCCTCATACTTCAATAACTATTCATGATTTGGTCCTAGTTTGTATTGTAATGAATTGGTTTCCTGTTGAACTGTTAGTAATATTTGGTGGTTAAGTGATCAAAGTGTTCTTTGTGTATTGGTTATTAGCATTTACAAGTTATGTTGTTCTATTTGTAAAGGCAACAGCTATGACTACGTTCATTATCTGCATATTTCATGGTTATTTTCCTGCATTCCAATAGACGTTGGGTACCCACTTTTATAGATGATAATTTTAGGGTACTGAATTATGTGCCAGATCATTTTTGACTTATCATCTATTTTTAAACTATTTTTGTAATTGTTTATCACAAGCCTGTTAATATTTTTTTGCTGTTAAGTAATCCTTGATTTGATAACATAAGGAAGACAGATCTGTGGTTTAAAGTTTTTTTGAGGGGGGAGGGGTGGGGTTTAAATGGGTCAGCGTGTTTATTTTCAGAAGTCACACAGTCTAGTCAATAACATCTGACTGATAATTAATAATTAAAAACCTTTGGCACTCTGAAAACCTAAAACATTATTATTTTTTTTCTCTTCTTTTACTGTTTTTATTTGCTGTCCATTGGTCAGAGACATAAAGACGTCTCCAGCTGGTGTCTGTCTGGTGTATCTGTGTCTCTTATCTTACTTAAATCCCTCCATCTGCCAATGCATTGGAGAGTCTAGGCTTAGAAATAACATTGTACATCTATTCTCTATATGGTGATCATCTTTAAATTTAGATATCTTTAAGCTGAACTGCGATTTATGCAGTAGAATTAAACATTTCCATGTTAAATTGAAATGGCCAAGACTGTTGCTGAAGACAACTAAAACTTTGATCCTTAAAGTCTGCGATGAACAGATTTTACATTTACTAACCTCAAAAATGGCAAAAGAGCTGTAGTCTTATTTTTAAAAGTCTTAACAGTTTCCTTTTAATGCTTTATACAATAATATTTTAGGAAGTAGAAATTGACGTCTGACCTATTTAACAAGTTAGATAAGAAAAACAGTGGAGGTTAGTCCACCTTGGATTGAGTTTGCCAGTGTTGTGCATGTTTATGACAAAAGAGTCTATTTTTGTGTGTCCTCAGTTGAAGACATCACTGGGGAAAGGAAGGGCTTTCATCCGCTACTCGCTCGTTCACCAGCGTCTTGCTGACACACTGCAGCAATGTTTTATGAATCTGAAGGTCACAAGGTGAGAGGACACATCAGCTCAGATTAATCTAATGTTCACTTAACGCATCGAAATATCGTAACATTTAAGACTAAAAATAATTAGATGATTATTTTTAGTCTTAGTGTTATGGGCAAAAGAATTCTGTAAATGATAGAAACTGGAAACACTATCTGTAACACTATTTTACATTTTAAAGTGGATATTATGTGCTTTAGTTACATTGAGCAGTTGCTTCTGTGATCACTTCCTAGTGATGTCATTTTCTGTACTTGGACAAGGTAGCGCTAAACATGCCCCAAAATCTGTAACTTTAAACACTTATTTTTAAAATCTAGTTTTAAGTCTGTATCAGTTTATGCAAGCAGGACCCGATGGTATGTTTCATGTCTGCTTTAAGAAGAAAAAAACATGATATCAGATTGAATGCCTGACTTAAAGATTGAGATCTATGGACATGTTCCATGACAGTTCAGTTTAGTGAGAATATTAAACCCGTTTCGATGCACACTTAGGCTTAAATTCATAAATACTATTGTTTTCATGGTAGCTGATGATATTGAAATCTAAAAGGTCAGCTTTAATGTATTCTATGCTGCAAGTTGTGAAATGACAAAATTCTGGATACTGGGCAGTGATAAAGCTGACATTGTGCAAATGACTGCAGTAAAGGTTTAATCTCCACTTATCTGAAAAGAAGAAATTATTTACAAAAAACTGACAAAACAAAATTAGGAAAACATAATTTAATAATGGAAGCTTAAAGTATTTCCCTGGACTAACCGATTAATCAAAGCTAATTAGAATGTGTAATTCTGTTGACTGCATGCATTTCCTTCATGGCTACATGCAACATGAACAGTGGTTTATCTCTAAATGTCCTAATTCATCAAAGAGTACTTGTTATTGAAGATAAATTGATACATTTTACAGTTCCTGACTATGACAGTTTGAAAACTGTTGCCAAGATGTGTGTTTTACTCCAGGCATACTGTACTGCTTTGTTTTGGATGTTCTTAGGAAGTGTGATTCTCCCTTCCTTTTTTATGTCCTATTTCTCCTTTTCGACTGAAATCACAGCAACCAAAAAAAAACTTGACCATAGACCTTTGTAGCACTGCTCAGTTCCTGTCTTTTCTCAAATCAAAATGTCAGTTTTATTTTTGCGTTAAGGAAAAAAAGAAGTAGTTTATTCTCCACGCATAGTAAAACTAAACACAGCAGTTTACACCAATGACATGCTAAGTTTGCAAGTTTCTCTTCACATAAACAATATTCAAAATGTAAAGAAAATAAAAATGCAAATAACAAAATGCAGGTTTAAGTAATAAGTAATTAACAAATAAAGAAATGAGTTAAAAAAAATATAGCTCATCTTAAAAACCAGAGATGCAGTATCTGTGCCTTTTGCAAATAAAGGAAGCGCTGTACAAATTAGACGCAGTCTAATGGGCCATGTTTGGCAGTATGAAAGAGAAAATATTTAACTTATATTTAAACACAGTGGGTTTTGTAAGTATTTTACATTCAGTAGAGATTCAGCGTAGTTAGCAAACACACTGGAATGAGGAACCTCAGGAATGGACCTGAAACAGGTTTGGTGTTTTGGTGGTGGGTGGCAGCTTCTATGTTTGAGCAAATAATTCTTCACCTCTGGGGTGCAAAAGCATTTTTCCCAATATGAACTATGAAAAAAACAAAATACCATTTCATACGACCTTTGGTGCTGGACTGAGTGCGCTTAGAAATAGTGCCTAGAAATAGTTTTTCTTTTCTTTTTTTTAAATTTCAAGGCTCAGCTTATGTAAGACAAGCCAACTGGATGCTGACTGTGCCATCAGATTTACACTGCAAACATGCTGACAGTTGTTTTATTTAAACAATTAAAGCGTTCTCAGAAAGGGTAGCCTCATTACTTTATGTCTTCATTTTATGTCTGAATTATTTTTTAAATCTTTGAAACCTTTATTTCTCTGTTCTCTAGATAGCGCAAAATGTCTTCTGTTTTTCAGTATATGAGGGAGTGTTTATTATTGTTGATAGAGCAAGGAAAAGGAATAGCAAGGATATTGATATTTGGTTGATATAAATAAATACATTTTATTTTATTTTTTTGGTTTCCCTTTCCACGGTGCCAAATTTGGGAGGAAAATATATTTGGGGGTTGAGCAGCAACTACTGAGACTTGTTTTAAGCTTGAGCATGCTGTTTGTGACAGATTGACCGACACAACCACACTGGTGAACTTGTAACAACTTCTGGTCAAAGAACCATCCCACAGCAGTGTGTGACCAAGTTCTTGACCAGCATAATGGGGAGGTGCCAGGCTATTGTGTGTATGGTTCCTCCACATGCCTCCACTGAGGCTGCTGTTTATTTAACTAATACATTGTTGAATTTGAATGTATAAGCGTTGAATGGATTTTAATGCAACTTTGTGTAGAGTCATGTTAACAAGAAATTTAAAATTTGCGTTACTTTCACCAAGGTGTTCATGGGTAACTTAATGAGTTACTGGTTGAAAATGAACAAGAAGTCTTATAACTTGGAAACAATTATTATTAAAAGTGTGATGTGTATTGTCATTATGTAAAAGGTACGGTATAAAGATATAAAGATAAAATATCTTGTCACGTTTAACAAGGTTAACAACAACAAGGTGACAGTATTGCTTTATAGTGCTATTTAAAGCTGTTTTTTACTGCCATTGTTTCTATTGACAAGTTGTGGGCATAAAGGGAAAGCTTTAATTTGAATATTAGCTTTGTATGCCAATGTCTGTGATGTATATCATACCTTTAAATGTATTTTTTCTGAATGTTTCTGTTTTTACTAGTTGAAATTCTCTGACTTTCATTTTGTGAGTTGTTTTTTCAACTTTTTTTTCTATTCTTCCGATAAAGTGACTGGTATTATGCCCGGAGTCCTTTCCTCAAGTCTCACCTCACTGGAGACATAATCAACAATCTTTATGAACTCAACCAGATCCAATTTGATGTGGCAGCCAGAGGTTATGACCTTGATGCAGATTGGCCAAAATTTGCAAGGTATGTATGTATGAACAATAGAAGACTAAAAAACTTTATAACACATAATTCTTCAACCTGGAAAACATGTAAGGTGTAAGAGACTAAATATCTAGACTGAACACATTATTTTTTTGCAAATGTTGAATTGTGGTGAAAGCGTACTGGGTTTTTCACAACTTGAAGTTAACACCTAATTATCTTATCTCCCTGCACATTCACAGTTCTGTCTTTTTGCTGTATTGCTCGTGTGTGCGTAGGTGTGTGTGTGTGTGTGTGTGTGTGGTTGCTGACAGTGTGTGAACTTGGATCATTGTTTCTTCTATCAGCAGCTTTGTCAAAACTTTCAACTTCGTTGCAATAAATTCAAGCAATACTTTCATAACCTTGCTCCTCCGTATTTGTGTGATCTTACATACATATAGAGTGCACTTTCACCAGATCTCCGGACTATAAATGCCCTCTACATTTAAATCACGACTCAATCTGTTCAGAACTGCAAACCCTTCATTATAACTTGGTCTTAGTCTATTGTTACCTCAATTAGTTTTATAGTTGTGATTTTATTTGTTTACTTTATGTTTTTATTTTGCTGAAATAATGTAAGGTGACCTTGAGGGTTTTTAAAGGTGCCTATAAATAAAATGTATTGTTATTACTATTTTTACAAGCTATTAGAAAAGAAGACAGTAGAGTCCTGCACTCTTTTTAAGAAATTCTTAAAAAGAATTTGCTGCGGTTGTCAATTCTATTTCCAATGAGTAGCATGAAATCATCACTTTCTAATTCCAGAGAAGAAATGTGTAACGTCTGAGTGACTTCCTTGCTTGTATTTGTGTAAATTGACTCATATTTTCCCCACTAACAAGAAAAGCATAAAAGCTGGACTACATTTCAAATCTGTTCGTCCATTTAACATACTGCTAAAATTAAATTAACTTTTCTCATTTCATCGAATGAACTAATCTCATCTAAAAGTAGACTTTATGGCAGTCTATGGGATTTTTTTCGTTTTTTATGTTAATCTTTTCTACAGAATTAAATGCCACTGAGTGTGGGCTCCCACAGTAAAATTAGGCAAGATAGTTCCTTTTAAAATGAAGAACTAAGAGTTTTTTAAAATGACCTCAGTTATACTCTGTAAATATTGCATATTTTCTTGGGTTCTTTAAAATCTTGGCATGTTCTTGGTATGTGTATTGTATATAGGTGTGGTTTTTACTTCCTGTTAACCATTTCTAAATAATACAGTTCTTTCTGGTATATATTACAGAAAATTAGCAGAACTTTAAAATAAAGCATTTTCACTGTTTGTCATTATGTGACCCTAATATTTGGTGTCTCATTAACAAAGGCGAACATTAGGATCTGGCTCCTCAGCTTACCTTTGGAAACCCCCGAGTCGCTGCTCTAGTGTGAACAGTCTGGTTAGCAGTTATTCACACTCACAGGTACACAAAAACTGTTATATCAGTATTTCCCACAATTTTCTGGTTAAATGTGACTAATGTTTAATGCACCTGACCTTTGCTCTCTCTTTTTCCATGCACTGAACAGGGTCAGGAGTTCCTTCCAGTCCCAGACTTGAGCCACAGTGGTCTTGATGAACTGGGAGAACTGGGGGAACCTTCTTCCTGCAGCATTGCAGAGAATCTGCGCATTGAGCTTGACCAGTCCGAGCTCAGACAGCAGGAGCTTTTGGTGCGGGTTCAGGAGTTAGGCAAGGAGGCTGCGGAGCTGAAAGATATTGTAAAACACCTTCAAGAACAGTTGTCAGCTCAGAAGTCTGCCAATTCGACATCTACAGCAGTCCAAAGTAACCCAGAAACATACAGTGAAGAAAGAGTTAATCACTATCAAACCTGCAGGGAACCGATAAGAAGTGAACTTCAAGATAGACTCACAACTGCTGAGAACAAAAATATGGAGCTTCTTTCTAAGTTAGATGAGGCTCTTAAAGAAAGGGGCCAACAAACTGCTAGTTACTGTGAATCAGCCTGGAAAATCCAGGAACTCCTGGATAAACTCAAGTCTGCAGAGGAGGGGAGGCTGGAGGCTAAGAGAGAGGCTGAGGACACGGCGAGGCACTGTGAATGTCTGTCGCAGCAACTAAAACTCAGGGAAGAAGAATTGAAGAATGCTAAGGAGAGGCTAGCTGAAGTAAAAGCTGGAGCTGATGACGAACGGGAGGCAGCGCTCATGCGGTTAGAGGAGCTCCAGAGTGCGGTTGGTCGAATTCAGGGGGCATTGACTTTGAAAGAGAAAGAGACAGGGAATTTGAGAGCACAGCTTCAGGACCTGCAGGCCTCACTGGAATGCAGGGAAAGGCAGGCGGAGGAACTGAGAAAAAGGCTCCAGGAAGAGAGGGAGGAGGTAGAGAAGCAGTGTAGTCTCAGTAGCAGCCAGAATGAGGAACTTGAGAGTCTGAGCTTGGATTTAAGAAAAACGCTTAAAAGCAGAGAGAAAGAGCTAGCTGCGAGTTCAGAAAGAATCAAACATTTGGAGGAGCAGTTAGATAAGCTAAACGTGGGGAAAGAAACAGTGGCCCCTCGAATTATTGATGATGAAATAACATCTTGCAGTCAATCAGAGAATACTGCAGATGACAAAACACAGTTCAGCAGTCTAATGGAAATAAATGCTAAGCTTCTCCAAACGGTTAGGAAAAGTGAGGTAAGCATTTCCGAGCTAACTGAGAGCAGGGCTGCCCTGTTAGACCAGCTAGCTTCTTTGAAGGCGTCTGAGAAGCACTTCAGAAGTAGAGTAGAAGCTGCAAAGATGAGTGTGGAAGACAGAGAGAAAAAGCTTTTAGATGAAAACCTGAAATTGGAGGAGATGGTTCAGAAGGCGTTTATGCAAAGGGAGCAATCTGATGCTCAGTTAAAGAAGCTGGAGCATGAGAATACTGAGCTTCTCGGCAGTCAGTCCACACTGAAGAAACAGTTAGCCACAACTCAACAGGAACTGGATTCATTCACTACCAAAGCTGAAAAGTTAGAGAAGAACATTATAGCGTCGCAGAAAAGCCAAGCAGAGTTACTTGAAAAGCTCCAGGAAACCGAAGCTAAGCTAAGAGACCAGACTGTAAAATGTGAGCTTCTCCAAGGTCGAACTGATGAGCTAGAAAGCAGGAGTGGGGAGCTGCATGATGAAAAAGGAGCCGCAGAGAGCAACGAAAAAATGCAAAAGCTTCACAGTGAGCACCAGACTTCCTCAGTGGAATCCAAAGAGGCCCCATTCAGGCTGGTTATAGCTGAGGCACAACTGGAAGTCAACGTGAGAGAGGTAACCAGGCTCCAGGAAGAGGTGGTGGAGCTTAGGGCACAACTCCTGGCAGGAAATGAGGAGAGGATGAAAGCTCAGGCCCTGCAGGAGGTGACAGAAGCCTCCAGAGAAGACCTTCGTGTTTTAGTAGAACAACTGAAGGCCCAAGTGGAGGAACTAAACCGCCGGCATGTGGATGAAATTCTTAGATCTCGCGAGCGTGAGGAGGCTCTTATTCGTGAGCGAGATGGCGAGGCACAGGCTCGAGCCGGTCTTGCTGCAGAGGTGACGGCCTCTAGAGAGGAGCTTGATAAGCTTAAGATGCGTTACAATGCTTTGTGTCTGGAGAACAGTGAATCAAGGGAGGCCCTTCACAGAGCCAACACAGAGACCGCAGAACTAGGCGTGCACGTGTGCATGCTGACCGCTGAGAACGAGGAGGCTCGGCTGCGCTGGGAGGGTCAGTCAACAAAGCTGCAGGAGCTGGAGGAGGAGGCGGCTCAGGAAGCAGGAAGGCTGAATGCCTGCATGGAGCAGCTGCGCAAGGAGAACCAGGAGCTCCACAGTCAGCTCCCAAACACTGAGAATTTGATGGCATCCAAGGAGAAACTGGAGAAACAGTTGAGGGAGGCCCAACAGGAAGTCGAAGCTGTGCGGGAGATGAACCAGGAAGAGAATCAACAACTGCAGTTGCAGCTCAGCAGTGAAGCTGTGAGCCATGAAAGCCAGCTCCAGGTCAGGCAGAGTAAAGTATACATGTACAAAGTTACTGTTGTCTTCCCGTTTATGACATACTTCCTTGTAAACAAAACTGTTTCTTTTAAACTGAAAAACAGTTTTATGCAGCTTAATTTTTTGAAAGAAATCTGTTAGCGAAATTACAGGTTTCTTTTTAATGTTAACTTTTGAGCTCATTCTTTTAATGCAAATTTAGGATTGTGCATCAGTCTTGTCCTTGTAAGCTGTGATTATGGTTGGTTGGCATTGTTCATGTGTTCTTCTTAATGAATATGTCGCAACCCATCAGTGCTGGTATAGAGTTACTTAAGTTAAAGAAGGAAATAAAGCAGGTATTTATTTATTTTTTCCTTTTTCTGACCATCTCTTTGCTCCTGCTTTGATATATAACTGAAATATTAGTACAGACTGACCCTCTTGTGCACTTTTATCTCGAGTCTGGTCGGTTACAAAAATTCAGATCTTACACGATGAGCTGAAATGACGCTAAAGTTGAGCACTCAACAAAAATGACATTGAAACCCCTGCTACGTGCTGCATTTGCATATGAGTATTGCCACATAATGTCATTCAGCATCATGTGTTTGGAAATATAAAGCAGATTATTCAAGTTTCAGTCATGAGTACATACATAAATGAAGCCTGATCTAAGTATAGCATACAAGATCTTAAATGGAGTCAGGACATTTGAGAAAAAAGGTGTTACTTTTGGAGCAGTGGTCCCAATTTGCATTTGTACTGCACTTTCATTTACATGTGAAAGCCTCCCCGGCACTAGAGGAGATTTTCACGCTTTGCGTTTTTGTAAAACTGCCAGAAATTCCACAAATTCTATGTCAGTTCGTGGAAGTTTTTATCTGCTGCCTACACTTTTCTTTGAAATAATATTATCCTCAAATTGTACAGCAATTTACAGAGCTGTTTGATGATTCCACTTTTTAATATAGTGAGGTGAGCGACAGAACCTGCACCTGGTTATCGGGGAAAATCACTGGTTATTACAGAGAAATACAAACGCATTCCCATATTCTCAAATAATTTCATCTGCAGTCCTGAGAATAAGTAACCATACCACTGAACTCTTGCTAAGATGCAGACACGTGCTTTTAGAAAAAGTTGCACAGTCTCACTGCACTGTACACGAGCAATATAAACAAGTCATCTTTTTTGTTACTACTAAAATATTTAGGCCATGATTTTGAAAATAACTAGAATGTATAGAAAGATTTATACCAACTCGGCTAGAGTGCAACTAGATATGTTTTCTACATACCCTGCTCAACGTTAATGATGAATTTCTGATTATTTTTTGTCCATCTAGAGCACGATTCAAGAGTTAGAGGATGTTAAATTGCAGCTCCAGACTGAGCATGAGAAGGTAGTTGCCCTGGAGAACAACCTCAAGGGGCTAGAGGTAAGAGGATAAAAAATTCAGTACGGTGTTGTAAACAGAAAGTCCATCCATTTTCTTCTGCTTATCCGGGGCCGGGTCGCGGGGGCAGTAGCCCAAGCACAGAAGCCCAGACCTCCTTCTCCCCAGCCACCTCCTCCAGCATAGCCAAGGCGTTCCCAGGCCAGCCGAGAGATATAATCTCTCCAGCGTGTCCTGGGTCTGCCCCGGGGCCTCCTCCCGGTGGGACATGCCCGGAAAACCGCGCCCATGAGGCATCCTTGTCAGATGCCTGAATCACCTCAGCTGGCTCCTTTTGATGTGGAGGAGCAGCGGCTCTACTCTGAGCCCCTCTCAAATGGCCGAACTTCTCACCCTATCTCTAAGGGAAAGGCCAGCCACCCTTCGGAGGAAGCTCATTTCCGCCGCTTGTATTTGCGATCTCGTTCTTTCGGTCACTACCCACAGCTCGTGGCCATAGGTGAGGGTATGGACGTAGATCGACCGGTAAATTGAGAGCTTCACTTTTACACTCAGCTCTCTCTTCACCACAACAGACCGGTACAGCGTCCGCATCGCTGCAGCCACTGCACCAATCCGTCTGTCGATCTCCCGCTCCCTTCTCCCATCACTCGTGAACAAGACCCCGAGATGCTTAAACTCCTCCACTTGGGTTAAAGAAGAAAGTTAAAGAGCCAAACTACCAACAAACAGACTCCTCTTAAAAATAATTTCTGTTGGTTTTTGACCATTAAAACCAACAGGTTATGGTCCTGAGTGGGAAATTCATGCAAAGAAAACAGCTTCTGAATACTGCTTTATGTGAAGCATTTTGTATTTTACATCTCTAATTATTTTAGAGAACTTCCCTGAGATAGTTCTTTTTTTCCCACACTTATTTTTAAGGCTCTTTGTCTGTTATTCATCGTCATAAAAGCCACCTGAAACTCGCATTGGTTTAATTTTGCAAGAAGATTTTTAGTTGTGGTCAACATGCTGACAGTATTCACATAGTGAAGTGGTTTTACATGTGGAAATGGAACTTCTTTGCTGTCTAACACTGACCACACTAAAGTCATCGCTGGAGGATGATGCGTGACAAAACGCATGTGTAGCTTGCGCAGCTCGATCTGCATTTTCATGTGTGGGGTTGATAAATGGGAAAACAAATTGCAGTTCCATTCTGTATATTGTCAATTGAAGTAACCATAATGTTATATTCACAAACATAATTCACAAAGAGCAAGAAATAAGGCTGTGCTTTGCTGCGCTGATTGCAGGCTGAGAATCAGAGATACTGCCAACAGATTGAGGAGACAAACATCCAGATGGCCGAGTCTGAAAACCTCATCCAGCAGAAAGAAGACGAGATAATCCATCTGAAAGGGAATTTATCAAGGTGAGATACTGTATTCATAATCACACATTCTGGACCAAATTAAAGCTCCTGATGAAAGTTTTTAATCTTGTCTGTTGTGAGCTGTCTAGCCCAGAAACAACCAAATACACGTTGTCTGTGTTGGTGGCACGGAGTCGAATCTCTCTGGGTACTCCCTCTTTGTCACACAGTCTAAAGACACCCATGTTAGGTTAATTGGCAAGTCTAATTTGGCCGTAGGTGTGAATGAGAGCATGATTGCTTGTCTCTGTGTGTTAGCTCTGTGATGACTGTTAGCCTTTCTAGGGTGTACCCTGCTTTCCTAGTGACAGCTGGGATAAGGTCTGCATGGATGCTCGATCCTCCATGTTTTTTTGGTCAGCATGTATTTGTGCTATATGCAGATCTGAGGAGGCGTTAGCAGTTGCTCAGCGGGCCTGTCAGGAGATGGCTGAAAACCTACGGAGAGTCACACAGGACAAACAAAGCTTTGACGTGAAAATGGCTGCTGAACTGGATGATCTTTACCGTACCAAAATCAATTTGGAAGAAAGGCTTGTGGAGCTCATCAGGTATAAACGTCTTTTCTTTTTCCACAGATTAGCTTAATACAAAATCATTTCTGGGGGTTCAGAAAGAATCAAACATTTGGAGGAGCAGTTAGATAAGCTAAACGTGGGGAAAGAAACAGTGGCCCCTCGAATTATTGATGATGAAATAACATCTTGCAGTCAATCAGAGAATACTGCAGATGACAAAACACAGTTCAGCAGTCTAATGGAAATAAATGCTAAGCTTCTCCAAACGGTTAGGAAAAGTGAGGTAAGCATTTCCGAGCTAACTGAGAGCAGGGCTGCCCTGTTAGACCAGCTAGCTTCTTTGAAGGCGTCTGAGAAGCACTTCAGAAGTAGAGTAGAAGCTGCAAAGATGAGTGTGGAAGACAGAGAGAAAAAGCTTTTAGATGAAAACCTGAAATTGGAGGAGATGGTTCAGAAGGCGTTTATGCAAAGGGAGCAATCTGATGCTCAGTTAAAGAAGCTGGAGCATGAGAATACTGAGCTTCTCGGCAGTCAGTCCACACTGAAGAAACAGTTAGCCACAACTCAACAGGAACTGGATTCATTCACTACCAAAGCTGAAAAGTTAGAGAGGGAACATTATAGCGTCGCAGAAAAGCCAAGCAGAGTTACTTGAAAAGCTCCAGGAAACCGAAGCTAAGCTAAGAGACCAGACTGTAAAATGTGAGCTTCTCCAAGGTCGAACTGATGAGTTGAGCTCATCAGGTATAAACGTCTTTTCTTTTTCCACAGATTAGCTTAATACAAAATCATTTCTGGGGGTTTTTGTTTTTATTCTTAAGTTCTTTTTTACCTTTTTCTTTTGGTTAGGCTATTCTGCAACCATCACATTTCAGTCTGTCTCATAAAATATAATGTTAGCATTTTAAATAAACTGCCTCCAACATTCCTAATAATGGAGTTTAACTTTAAGAACAGTCCGTATCAAATTGGCTGTCAAAAATCATTCTACTGGTATCAGTATAATCTAAATTTCTGGTACCGTGACATCCACACTGGAAGGGCGGATTTTGAAAAGTGTAAAAATATGCTTGTGCTTGTTGCAGGGAGAAAGATGCCCTTTGGCAGAAGTCAGACGCTCTGGAGTTTGAGCAGAAGCTGCGGGATGAGGAGTCGGAGAGGGACGTTAACTACTGTCTGGGCTGCCACACTCAGTTCAGCTGGTGGTTCCGCAAGTACAGCTGCAGGTGATGGTCCATCAAAACAGAAACTGCTTGGAAGCACCAACCAGTAAAAGCACACTCATTTCTTTCACAGCTTCTCAACACTCTGAGGTCATTCACTGCGTGTTTACACTGTGGTTGTGTGATAACTGTTTTCTCACACATTCCTCACTTGGTTTACATTGAGCATTGCAAAGCACTTCTACAAACTTAGTTCTGCAAAAGACTGTGCTTATTCAAAACATGCACACATGTGTAGGACATGATAATGCATGACCGTGACCCTCAGTGACCTGAGGGAAGTGAAGACAAAGTCAAAGTGACTATGATACAGAACTCTTTGTGCCTCATGAAGCTTTGTGATCATTATTCAGATACACTCTGTTCTACCACTGAATGGTATCCCTCACAAATGCATCACTCTCAATTCAGCAAATGTACACCTTGTCGGGTACCCGGTTGGACCCTCTTTTGCCTTCATAGTTGCCTCAAACCTTCATGGCACTAATTTGAGAACTTGCGGGACGTTTCCTGAGCTGATAGGAGTGACACTCGGTACAATCTTCTGGTGATGCAATCCGTCCTTTTCAACATTCGGTGTGTTCTAAATTCAGAGATGGTCTTCTGCATAAACTGGTAGTAACAAGTGGTTGCTTTCCTATCAGCTTGAAGCAGCGTTACTATTCAGCTCTGACCTCTGGCAAGGCACTGTTACTCAGAACTGTTGCTCATTGTAGATTTCCTCTTTTTAAAGCCATTGTCTGTAAACCCTACAGATGGGTGTGTGGGAGTATTCCAGTAGATCAGCAGTTTCTTAAACACTCACACGAGCCTGTCTTGCACCAACAACACGATCAAGTTCAACGCCACTTAAAGCTTTCTTCCCTGTTCTGATGCTCTGTTGGAGCTTCAGCAGGTCGTCTTAACCACATTTACATGCCTAAATGCTCTTCCTTTACTTTTACCTTACATCAGTAGTGCTCAAGCTTTACTCATAGGTCATTCAATTGAGCTTTTTTCCTGTTTATCCACTCCACCTCTGAAGTGGCTGTTATGAGTCACATGTTTTGTCCCATAGCACTGCTTTAGGGTTTTAGATCAAAAACTGCTGACTACCCAGAGATGAAGGCTGAAAACTAAGGAACTATCAAGTCCTACAAGTTACATTTTTACACGTCTTCTGTTTTTTAATGCCCTTTTTTTACCTTTGATAGTTTCATTTCTTTTTGTGCAAATCTATACTTCACATAAAAGGAACTACAACGCACAGGTCAATTCTCTCCAGTGAACATTTCACAGCGAGTTGCACTAACACGCTCTGTCTCAATCTTTTTGCCTTATTCTAGGCTGTGTGGTCGTCCTTTCTGCTACTACTGTTGCAGCAACACAGTGAGCACCCAGCAGGGTGGCAACAGAGAGCGCTGCTGTAAGGACTGTTACAACCAGCACAGTGCAGTAGTTGAGCACCACCCGCAGGAAGAAGTGACTCACAGCACACCGGGAACACCATTTAGGCGCTTTCTGCAGGCTGGCCTGGCTGTAAGCGGTGTTTCAGGTAGTCTCCTACACACTCACTGGATTAATGTGTCAAAGGATAAAATATTTACATATTTAATTTATATTGGGGACACGGTAGTGATATACACACTACAGTAAGAGCTAACAATAAAGATCTATGGTGAATATGATGTTTATCTTCTAGGAGCAGGTGGAGATGAGAAACTGGACGATGGTGTTTTTGACATTATCACAGATGAAGAAGTGATTGGGGCGTACGACAGTGAATCCCTGTCTTTTGTCCCCGCTTGCTCGCCTGGACATGGACAGCAGGGGGCAGCACAACTGTAAGTATCTCACACACAGATGGACAGATATAGTAAGCAACAGGATTATCAGACACTGCATGGCAGATTAATAACAGCCACCAAAACAGATTTTCTATTTGCACCTGTCCTTTGCAACATGCCTCCTCTGAAACAGTCTACTTAGTGTGCTCCAGATTAATCAGAAGCAGCCAGAAATAAGCATGACTGCTAAAGTGATTATTGAAAAATTCACTTACCCCAGAATATAATTACAATTTTATATTTAACACATTTGCATATCCCAAAACAAATGACATATGCTCTAAGACATAGATTTGTACTTCTTTAGCAGTACGTTGGCGTCTTTGGTATGTGAAGTCAATAAGCTATTACTTGTACTTGAGGTCTCTATTCTTGAGGATTTTATTGTTAATTTATTTGGCTTTTATTGTTGTTTTTAAATGTATTTAAGTAATGTGCAAAAGTCTTGAGCCACTCCTCAGTTCTTCATATTTTTCTTCCAAGCAGTCCGATTTTCCCGTTATTGTTTTTTTTTTTTCAGTTTTTCTTTGGACATTGGCAGCTTTTTTACTTCTTCCCACTCCAGTCATTTTACTGGATCATTTTCAGAAGAATGTTCTTTTTTGCTTTGTTTAACAAACTCAAGCCAGTCAACACTGATCTATGAGTAATTCAAGAAAGTCACCTAACTCGAAGGATGAACCAGTGTTGTGACTACACATAACAGAAAACTTGTACCATCGGATTTTGATCCACCATGCAATGCCATCTGGAATTTATAGCTTGGCAACAGCGTTCATCCCAAACACAATGCCAGTTAGACGATCACTGTCCTCCCCAGAGACTGGACATCAACATTATTATTGAAACAGTGTGGCATCATCTCGACAGAAATGGTAAATGGCCTGTATTTGTATAGCGCTTTACTAGTCCCTAAGGACCCCAAAGCGCTTTACACATCCAGTCACCCACCCATTCACTCACACATTCACACACTGGTGATGGCAAGCTACATTGTAGCCACAGCCACCCTGGGCACACTGACAGAGGCGAGGCTGCCGGACACTGGCGCCACCGGTCCCTCTGACCACCACCAGTAGACAAGGGGTGAAGTGTCTTGCCCAAGGACACAACGATCGAAACTGTCCAAGCCGGGGCTCGAACCGGCAGCCTTCCAATTACAAGGCAAATTCCCAACTCTTGAGCCACGATCGCCCGAAAACAAAACAAAAGGTAGAAACATCCAAAGAAGAGCTTTGAATGCACTTCAAGAAGCCTGTAGAAGTACTGGTGTACTTCTACAGGCTTCTCTATGGTTCTATGATGACTGCTTAAAGAGATCACAAGAAAACTTGGCCAGGCTGTGCTGAAGAATAAAGGTGCTCATACCAAATATCAACTTTGTTTTTGTTTTTTTGTTTTTTTTTGTCCCGTTTGGATCTTTAGCCATCAGAATTGTTGTCTTAAGGCCAAAAAAGATGCCAAGCGGATTTATTTTACCAAGTGGATCATCATGGCCTTGCCATATTGGTCCATTTGATTGACCTTTATTATAATTATGTATTTATTTTATTTTATTTTCGGTTGTTACAAACGGGACAGACATGACTGGGGGATAGGACAGGGAGAAAGAATGAAAGAAAGAGAGGGAGAGAAAGAAAAACAGAGGGGAGAAGAGACGGTGAGAAAGGGGGGAAGAAAGAAAGAAAAACAAATATCGACTTTCAATTTGTGTGAGCGCATGATTCTATCAGTTGCTGCCATGGTTATTATAACTAACTGAAACTACATTTCAGTAAACTACCATAAAAATAAAAACTAGACGTCTGATTAAAATTAAAAACACTGGATTATATAAACTGAAACAATTTTGTAAAACTTGAAAAACTAGTGAGTTTTTTTTATTAAATAGATTTTGTTTTTAAATGATCAAAACTTGCCCGATGAGGCTTTGGTAGATATATTTCTTGATGCTTTAGATGTCTACAAGACTGTGAATCAACTGCTTCCAAAATTCAGTGTTTTTATTGTAATAACTGTTCTGATTTTCTTAAATATTGCCTCCCACATATGCCCTTCTTACAATAATTTTCATTTGTTTAGCAAAATATAATGAAAGAAGGGGAAGCTCAAGACTGCTGCTCAGTCTCATACATGTATTCAGTCTAGTGTTTTTGTAAGCTTCAAAAAATGCTTGAATAATGAGCCGTAAAGTATGTGTTGATCTGAAATATAAATGCCGTTTTGATTAGAAACAGCAGTGCCAGTGCGGGAGACGTCACATCAGAGGATACTGACGACCTCAGCGCTGCGGTACAGGACGCAGAGATCTGCCTGCTGAAATCTGGAGAACTGACGTAAGTTTCTGTGAAAGTTACACCTGAAAGCCACAAGTGTAGTTGCATTTTGTGAGGTCAAATGTTTTGTTTGGGTTTCTAATTTTCAGAAGAAGTTTCTCTTGTCTTTTTGTGATAAAAGTGTTGAACTACATTCTAAAAGGGAACTGAAAAATGAAGCAAATCTGGTTTGGGGGTTATCAACTTCTCTAAATATTGTGCAGTACATGTTGCAGATCCACAGTTTCACTTCTGGTGTAACCTGGAGCTGGTTTGTTCAGGCTGTGTGGAAACTTTCTGCTGTTAGCACTGTTTTTCAGTTACAGTGTTAAAGAACACACCTTTGATAAGGTCGAAAACTGTAAACAGGACTTTGAATTTCAACATTTTAAAGGGAAACAGTCTATTTATAGATTCAGGGAATGCACTACTTCAAACGTGTAAACATGGTATAAAGCGAGTCATATAACGAGATGATTTATGCCACTCAGTGAGCGTCAGATGGAACCAGTCAAGATTAAAATGATTCAAAAAGAGTGAAGTGAAATTCCAGACTTTTGTAATCATTTTCTCATCACCACAAGGGGTGAGCAGCTCAAGGTTGCTTGCTAGCCGCACACTGCTAGTATTATTCTTCTTGTTATCAATCGATCTGACAGCTGATCAATGAAGGTTTGGTCTGTAGGATTTCAGACGTTTCTCATTTCCAAGATAACTTTTTCAAATTCCTTTTTAATCAGAAAAGAAATGTTGCAATGTGAGCTTGTGTTTTTGCACGTCAATCTTTTCAGCTCTACAGAGATTTATGGAATTCTGCAGAAATCTTCAACATACCGTAGTTTTTGGGTCATAAGCCGCTACTTTTTTCCCACACTGTGAACACTGCAGCTTATATGTGGCTAATGCATCTTTTTTTTTTCATGCGGCCAAAAACATTTTGCCTGGTAACAGAAGACCAATAAAATTGATAAGTAGTATACACAGTGGGGCAAAAAAGTATTTAGTCAGCCACCGATTGTGCAAGTTCCCCCACTTAAAATGATGACAGAGGTCAGTAATTTGCACCAGAGGTACACTTCAACTGTGAGAGACAGAATGTGAAAAAAAATCCATGAATCCACATGGTAGGATTTGTAAAGAATTTATTCGTAAATTAGGGTGGAAAATAAGTATTTGGTCACCTCAAACAAGGAAAATCTCTGGCTCTCACAGACCTGTAACGTCTTCTGTAAGAAGCTTTTCTGTCCCCCACTCGTTACCTGTATGAATGGCACCTGTTTGAACTCATCATCTGTGTAAAAGACACCTGTCCACAGCCTCAAACAGTCAGACTCCAAACTCCGCCATGGCCAAGACCAAAGAGCTTTCGAAGGACACCAGGAAAAGTATTGTAGACCTGCACCAGACTGGGAAGAGTGAATCTACAATAGGCAAGCAGCTTGGTGTGAAAAAATCAACTGTGGGAGCAATCATCAGAAAATGGAAGACATACAAGACCACTGATAATCTCCCTCGATCTGGGGCTCCACGCAAGATCTCATCCCGTGGGGTCAAAATGATCATGAGAACGGTGAGCAAAGATCCCAGAACCACACGGGGGGACCTGGTGAATGACCTGCAGAGAGCTGGGACCAAAGTAACAAAGGTCACCATCAGTAACACACTACAACGGCAGGGAATCAAATCCCACAGTGCCAGACGTGTTCCGCTGCTGAAGCCAGTGCATGTCCAGGCCCGTCTGAAGTTTGCCAGAGAGCACATGGATGATACAGCAGAGGATTGGGAGAATGTCATGTGGTCAGATGAAACCAAAGTAAAACTTTTTGGTATAAACTCAACTCGTCGTGTTTGGAGGAAGAAGAATACTGAGTTGCATCCCAAGAACACCATACCTACTGTGAAGCAAGAGGGTGGAAACATCATGCTATGGGGCTGTTTTTCTGCCAAGGGGACAGGACGACTGATCCGTGTTAAGGACAGAATGAATGGGGCCATGTATCGTGAGATTTTGAGCCAAAACCTCCTTCCATCAGTGAGAACTTTGAAGATGAAACGAGGCTGGGTCTTCCAACATGACAATGATCCAAAACACACCGCCCGGGCAACAAAGGAGTGGCTCCGTAAGAAGCATTTGAAAGTCCTGGAGTGGCCTAGCCAGTCTCCAGACCTCAACCCCATAGAAAATCTGTGGCGGGAGTTGAAAGTCCGTGTTGCTCGGCGACAGCCCCAAAACATCACTGCTCTCGAGAAGATCTGCATGGAGGAATGGGCCAAAATACCAGCTACTGTGTGTGCAAACCTGGTAAAGACCTATAGTAAACGTTTGACCTCTGTTATTGCCAACAAAGGTTATGTTACAAAGTATTGAGTTGTATTTTTGTTATTGACCAAATACTTATTTTCCACCCTGATTTACGAATAAATTCTTTACAAATCCTACCATGTGGATTCATGGATTTTTTTTTTTCACATTCTGTCTCTCACAGTTGAAGTGTACCTCTGGTGCAAATTACTGACCTCTGTCATCATTTTAGGTGGGGGAACTTGCACAATCGGTGGCTGACTACTTTTTTGCCCCACTGTATACGGTATATATTTTTACCGGTTGTTAAGAGACATTGTAAAAAAACCATAAGCAACGTAATTTGTGTGTTACGATACGTACGTGTACTTAAAGGTAGCCGTGTTACAGGCGCTGTTCGAGGAAAAGAAGCATTTGCAGTATGAATTTTTGTATGTTACCATAACGTTTATGTTACCATGTTTATGTTACTTTACGGATTAAATTAAACGTTAAAAGTCCTCACATGTAATATTTCTGTGTAAATATCTCATATTACAGGTGAAATGCATACGGCTTAAAATCCGGTGGGCCTGTACAAGTACAAAATTGATTTTCTTTCTAAAATTAGAGCATGCAGCTTTTAATCAGGTGCGCTCTGTAGTCCGGGAATCACGGTACTTCTTATTACCACTGTGTTTTGAGAAATGTTAGCGTTTTAGCTGCTCTCAACCTGCTGCAAATTCAGTCATGTAGCATAAGATACCAGCCAACTATATTTGTAATTAATATTTTTTACAGTTTAACAGAAATATGACCCTGAAGTTACTTATTCTAGCTCATTAACAGTAAATGTGGTGTGTTTCTTAAGGTGTTTGATAGATATCGGAATACTTTTTTGTGCACAGTGACTGGATAAACTGAAAAAAAACCTGAAAAATATCAAGTAAATTGGAAATTAGGATTTTGTTTAAAAAATGGATAAATGATATGAGATTAAACTGGGTTGGGTACTGCAGTGCCACTGTTTCAGCGTGAAATGTTTCGTTCCACATGCTGCAGGTTCTCTGTGCACTTCACGGTGGATGACATCGCAGCGTTTGGCGACAGCCCCCGAGAGCTCTTCATCAAATCCAGCTGTTACAGCACCATCCCCATCACCATGAGCAACCGTGGTCCTACCGTGTCCTGGACCTTCACATCTGAACCAAAGAGCATCTCCTTCAGTGTGGTCTACAGGGAGAGCACTGAGACTCCACTGGAACAAGCCAAGGTGAGAGCCCAGCATGTGTATAACCATGGGTGAAGGACACGTCCTCACAGAGATACATTTCCATCCAATTCCATTCCAATAAAGTGGATTTATTCAACTGTAAACCGATCTCCAAAGGAATATAAACTCACCAGTGAACATTAACGTGAACATTTGATCTCATTTGATAGTTGTAAAATGAAAAGGGTAAGCAATATGAAAGAATAGAATTGATCTACAGAAAACAGTCGCTCGCATATGCAGCTCATCACAACACTGGGTTTGTTGGTTATCTTTCAAACTGATTTTTTTTAGCACTGACTCAGTCTCAGTGTTCTTGGTGTTCAACAAACACAATTTAACAGCTGCTGAACGCAGTGGAGCATTCAGCAGCTAAATAGCCAGATGTTCCCCTCAGGAGAGGATAGTGACCAAAAGGCACTACTGCCGTGACTACCGCCACACAAACATGACTCCAAATGAATAGTAATGGATGTGTTAATAGCCAACCTTTAACACTGATGCGATATGAAAATCAATCTGCTAGTCTGATGTCTTAGAATATGGAGGACTTCCTGTGCTTGCAGCAGTTGTCGGGGCTAAGCTTTCAGGTCATTACTTACAAATGAAAATTAATTTAAAAAAATTAAAACGCTGTCAGACGATAGCTGACGGTTTCAGATGTTTTCTGGCAAATGCCGCCATTTTTTTGCTTTCTATACAGATCGTTCACCTATGTGCATCCAAAGCCCGCTCAAACCTGATTGGTCAGTGTTTCCCGTTTAAATTCTGGCACTGATGGGTTGACATATACACAGATGTGCATACGGGTATATGTACACATGCTTTTGTATATAGTTTTGTATTTTTACTTTTGTTTGTTTTTTTATTTTGGATATGTTTTTTCTATTTGCCAGGCAGTCAATGACAGATAAACTGTACATGTATAGTTTACAGTTTATAGTTTACAGTTTAGAGATTGTTTATATAGTGTAACCTTAATAATACCGTGGATGTGTATTTAGCCTAACCGTCTAACCACCAGTGATTGAAGTAAAAGTTTGTGTCAGTTTATTTCATCAAAGTCAACAAAACACCTCAGACTGCTGCAGGATTTTTCCTAAATATTTATTAGCAATAAATCAAGTCAGAGAGGGACAAGCGGCCTTTCCCAGCCTGCTGATAGTGTGGGGCTGTATTCTGTGACCCCTGATGTAATATGCAGTGTGCATGCAGAAGCAACTAAATTATTCAGTTCATATTTCCTCAGTGATAAAGCAGAGCTAATATTTTATTCTACTGTGGTTCTTATGCAGCCGTAGCAGAGCCGCCCACTGTGTAAGCTGCCCGGCAACAAACATAAAAATGTGTCAGGACAGGGTTAAAAAAGGTCACGGAGCAGTGGAGAAAGTCCGACAGCTTTTCTGCACATTTATTGGGATTTAGATTCAGTAAGCTGATTCTGAATTGGTTTCACAGTTGGTAAAATGTTGCCTCCTGTTGCCATCTTGTGTACACAGAAGAAATCCTTAACCCGGATTTCTCTCCTTTGCTCTCTGCAGGTTTTGATCCCTCTGACCCGTTGTAACTCCCACAAGGAGACAATACAGGGGGAACTAAAAGTCAGAAATCCTGGAGAATACACACTTATCTTTGACAATTCCTTCTCCAGGTTAGTCACGCTGTGCTCTAAACAACAACTGTTCAGAATAAGACTGAACAAAGCAGAACATAAAGCCTTTTCTCTCTCTCCTGTTTGTCAGGTTCATCTCTAAGAAAGTGCTGTATCATCTGAGTCTAGACAAGCCTGTGGTCTACGATGGAACCGACCTCCTCTGAGTGTGGCAGGAGCAGCACGAGGATGTGTAACACTGACTTTTTCAAACTGTCAAGGCTGTTTAAGCGCATAGGTATCACTTCAGAGTCTTCTGATGCTGAGCAGCCTCAGCGGAAAGGTCACAGCATTAAAACACATAAGTAAATAACAATATTACACTACGGTATGTCAGCATGCACTTTTATGAAAGCTAGTTTAAATATACATAAGGAAGGATATCCAAAGTTCAGGCGCTTTCGTATTTGAATGTGACCGCTTAATGTGTGTGTCAGTTAAAATCTTCTTTTCATAGTATGAGAAGTTTTATGTTTTGATATCCAAAAGTATCAAAATCAAACAAAAAGGGTTGAGAAAGTGTTTATATACACTTTAAAAAAAAAACAGGGAGGGATGTGGGGTGTTGCGTAAATAAGATAAAAATTCTTTATGAGAAAAAAAATAATATACAGTAATAATTGTAGTACATTGTTCCCAGAAAAGCTCTGACTGCTGGCAAACACATGCGATTGAGTCATAATCAAACAGGGAGCCTCTTGTTGTGAAAGCGTCTGTGGTTGCAAGCTGAGATCAAATCTAATCACTTGATTTATTAACGGTAACTTTGATTGTAAAACTTTTCAGTGGAAGAATTCAACTCTGATGTTAACAGAGTCTTAACTGACGCATCAGTGGACATTAATGCTGCGGTAGAATGAGCCCAGCAGTCCTTTCACATATCTTTCTTACTGTTGCCTTTTCAGCTGTCAGAAATTAGATGAAATGGATGTGTTGCAATCATGACCAAGCTTAAATGGAAGAAACAGAACCACAGGAAGAACCCGGAAAGCATTTGGTTTTATTTATCTTGAGTAAACAGGCTTTATTTCAGTGCTTTGTCTCTAGTGGTTGCAGCTGAAGACAGAGGGGAATGTGGCTGCTTGGGTTCTGTGCATGCAAACATTAAGAGTGTGTGCAAGCTTTCCCATCTTCATTACGCACATATCAAAATGTAAGTTTCAGTGCTTCAGTATTTAGTTGTTTTTCCCCATCAGTTTAACCATCACTCTTGATGGTTTTACATTTAAAGTGAGCAAAAATGGGACAAATTCTCATGAAAAGCACAAAGCTGTTACTGTCTCTAGAAAGAAAAAAGAATCATCTTTAGAATGATTTTCTTGGGGTTTTTTTATGCTTTTGCTGTGTAATGTTCTGGATGAGTTAATTAGAGTGTTTTGTTATGAGAAATGTGCAAAACCTGCAGTGTGTCAAACAGAAAACACGAGCCTCAGCCTTTAAATCACACAAGTCCAAAAATTCTGTTACTTTAATACTTGAATTTTTTCATATGTGGACCTTTAAAAGGTTTAATGTGGAAGATGATCCAAGTTTTCAATCAGCAATCCTCTCAGTGTCTCATCATTTAACAATACTGACAGAGTAACATTGATTTAACTGCTTTGCTCTATCCAGAGGTTTTACAAAATCTCTTCCACCATTTTAAACCCATTTTGTAATTTATGTTGTGAAGAACTGACAGGAGAAAAGAAAATAAGGAAAAATGCTAATTGATTTTTATACATCCGCTCATTAAGAGTGACAAGTTGCCAAGTATATTTTACAATTCTTAAATGGGAGTTTCTATTTAAAGACACTGCGACATGACTGCTGTATAATGCACTTTGTGAAAGGGCTTTTTGTCGATATGTATCCCATGAGCCTTTGTGCCAGATGATGAATGAGGTTTTTTTCTCCTCCATATGTAGGCAGTGTTTGATTGTAGATGTTTACAGCTGGATTTACCAGAGGGAATCTGCCGGCACGTCTTATGAGAACTAAATATTTATACTAGAAATGATGTACGTTTATGGTTAATAAATAAGGATTGTGTGATGAATGTGTGGTTGCATTTTAATCTGAAGCATATCACTGTGATGTATTTGATGGTCACATTGTTTTTTAGCCACACTGGTCTGTGGATGTCAATCTGCTCACGATGGAAGTGTCTCGACAACCACCAGAAGAGCTACCATGCACATTCACGCATGTACGGTTTGCAGAGGAGCAATTCAGCTGAATTTGCTGAAGGTTGTGAGGTTAACAAGGAGTAAAAGCTAGCCTGATGTTAAAATCCCCAACTGTGAAGCATTAGAAGGCATGTTTACAGAAAGTAGTTTTGGCCTATATAGATAGTTTCCCCTTCATAGATGCTCTGTGGGGGGTGATTTTTGCTTGTAATCTCAGAGGAGCTACGGTGTAAACAACAGGGTTTCAGTGCTGGAGCTGATACAGTGATCATCGTGGGGAACGTTTGATGAGCTCGGTGAGCTGATTAAGACCAGAGGGAACTCAGTGAGTTTGATGCGCTCCATGCGACGCTGTACCGGGACTGTCACGCCCTGACTGCACCGACCACAGCATGATCATACCTGGCTGTACGACTTCTATGGCGGACAGGAACTAGAAGCCGGTAACAGCAATCTTACCAGCTCGGGATGAAAAAGGATACGTTCAGTGAAACATTTATTTACATAACAGGTGACTACTGGATCTGTTGTTGTTACACCGCGTTTATTAAAATGTACAATGTATGTACAAACGCAGAAAATATTTTTATGTTACATTTTTGGAAAGAAACAGCAGCACGTTATTTATGATTCAAACAGCTTTAAATGAATGAACAATTTTTAATTTGCATATTTTAGTCACATAATGCTGGTATCCACACTGCTGGAGTTGGAGTGATAACATTATATATTTTTTACGATTTCTGTGTAGTTTTCACCTTGTGGGTTAGACTGCTCCCTGTGGTGAGGATAAATTTCCCGACCCACCTTACTTTACATCTACAATCTCAAATTTCACATTAACTGCATTTGTTGTTAACTTAACAGCATTTTTCTCACTAAGCAGCAAAATGTTCTCAAAGCACAGAGTTGGTATGTTAAATACAAAAGACTCCTCAGCCTGCTGTTGGTACTCATAATGCAGTGGACAAAGAGACATAGGCAGCATGTAGCTGGGAAAAGGTTGGGGAAACGGTCCAAATTACAAATCTGAGAAACACAAAAGAAATATTAAATCTGAGGGAAACTACAACATGTAACTTGCATACAATTGTAAGTTACATTTTTATCATATTCATATGAGTATTTTAGTTACTAAGATTGTTAACTTGCATTCATAATTGGTATAAATTTAATTTGATACTCTGTTAAAATAGTACAGTAAGACTGTTGTAAATATACTGTGTACTCAAAGAACTGTTAGGTGGTCTGTACCTGACATGCAGAACTACATGTGCTAGCATGTCCTTGTAAATGTCCTGTGTTAGCATGCTCTTATTAGCTTATAGCTCATTGCACTCAAAGTGCAGGATATTGTACCTATATCCTTAAAACCGCTTCTTCTAGCAATCCTTTTTTAAAAATGTATCCAGGTAAAAATCTCATTGAGATTAAAAATCTCATTTCTTCTTTCAGCAGCTCTGTTTTTACCATCTTTACCCCATCCTCCTCTGTCACACCAACCCTCCTTCACTATCTATGAATCTTCTCTGTGGTGTTCCCCCTTTCTTCGTCTTTTGTCTTTGTCCAACAGTTGCACATTTTCCGCCAGAACCCTGTTGTTCTGGGCCCTGACTGAATCAGTATGAAAATCTCATCCGCATGTTTGATTTGGCAATGATTTCATGGCGGATGCCCATCCAGATGCAACCATCCCAGTTTTTTCCAGGCTTGGGACCAACACTGGAAGTACTGTGGCTTGAAGCCCACTGTCTCTGCTGTACAAAATCATGATCAGATATAAACATCTAAATGTCTTAGTATATCATTTTTAAAATCAGAATGCATGTCTGAATATTTTTGGTTAGCTGAAGCTTTGCACCCTTTCTCCTGAAGCAGTCACTTCAGCTCTGAGCAGCTACTGCATTAATTGTGTTTACTGCATTTTAAGAATTTGTCTTCTTACCCAAAAAACCCCCAAAAAGAAAATAGGAGAAGGGAAGTATAGTTTGCTTCACGTTTCTTTCTCATTATGCCTTTATTTTGCCACTTCTTGTTCTTCTTCTAGTGTGAATCCATTACATCTTCTCCGTGTCTGGGACACAGCTTAAGTCGTGTTATTTTAAGGATCACAGGATGTGTGTTTGCCTTTTCGTACATCAGTCTGTGTCTGTGTGTGTGTGTCTGTGCGTGTACACATGGTATTGTTCTAAGAGGGTGTTTGTCTCAGAGATAGTGTTTATGTCGCACAGGCCATTCTGTTTCTCAAGGTTAATGATCTCATTGTAAATCATGTCACATCCACCTTCCCTCTCCCTGACTCCCCTCTCTCCTGCTTTTCTCTCTTCCTGCCTGTCGCCTTCACTGAATCTGTCATTTGCTCTGTTGCTGTGCACATGTATGAATTTGCGTGTCTGTCGGAGGCGGTTGTTTATAATAGTGACTGCGTGTTGAATGTAGATGGGGACATTCACACGTGTGAGCGTGTAAGGGGAAAATCACATTGTTGCACAAGTGTGCATACGATGCACATTTATATGAAATGTCATTCCACAATAACAGTACATCACACTTTCCTTTATAGGTGGAGAAACTGCTTTACAGCCTCCTCTGCTGTTCTGCTCTCGTCGTCATGTATCTGACAGTTACACAGAAGTGTGTCTTTTCCCCCCCGAAAACTCATTTATCAGTCCAACTTCTCTTTTCTAGTTGAAAAAAGTAAGCACATGCAGTCCTTCACAGTATTGGTAGTTACCAAAAATCATGTTTTATGTGTCTGTAATCATTAATCCACCAGCATGTTCCAGCTTTTTGATTGAAATATTTTTAATTCTAAAAATCTAATTATTTTTTACCATTTTACAGAAAAAAGTACTGCACACTATTATTGTTGATTAAGATGCCAAATTACAGTTTTTTAATTTGCATTCCTGAACAGATTAATTAGTTTTAGTGGTCGGATGTTTGATTTATTTCTGACTTCCCAGAAAAGTCCAGTATGCCGACTCAAACGTGGTATAAAAACACAACATCAGTTCATTAAGTAGGTTTTTAGTTTTAGACAAGTTTTTGACAGATTTCTAAAATATATTTCTTTTTTATGACATGTTGTCTAATAAATTTGTTACGCACTGTATTTGTGTTCTGCTACATAAATTAAAAGGGATGCAACACCTTGCAACTAAAGAGTAAAATGTGTGAGGTACATTATCTCTGATGTGCTCTTGTTTGGAGTGGAAGATATTAGCACCTCATAGGTGACAGCTGATGAAGAATCAACAGAAAAGTCTGTTTTTATTATCTGATGATTGATGTGAAAATGAATTACAGTATTTTGTTGTTGTTCTTTGTTTAATGCTATAAGAGATCTACTAATGAAGTTAATCATAGCATGCACTAGAAACTCTTGAAACTTTTTTTTTCTTCGTTCATGTGTAAATGGAGCTCATAGTGCAAGACAGTGCCCTAAAAAAGTATCTTACCTAACCTATTAAATAGAACTTATTAATTAACTTCTTTTGGAATGCAGAACAGTTTTGTCTTTAAAGCCCTTTTATTCACTCATATTATGTTGTAATGGTGTGTAATTCTAAAGCTTGCACACATTTAGCCTGGATCTCTGCAGCCCCCTGGAGTCTTTGAGCTCAGGACGTTAGCCCACATTGTTCTCCATCTCACATTGCTCCAACTGATTGCTGTTGACAATGCTGGCACGGTAATGTTGAGGTTGGCAGAATCATGCACATGGGTTAATCCTAATGTGCAGATTTCTGACTCACTGTCCATCAATCATAATGTGTATTATATCAGCATTACTGGCAGTAAAATGAAATGAAAAATTCATTTACTGTGCATAGGTGGGTGTTTGATAGCCTGTGTACAGTCAGAGCAGCGAATTAGCCCAACACAGTAGGGAAAATACATTTTAGTTGCTTATGTAATTTTAAAAAATGGATAGTTTGTCTCTTCACTGTAAACACAAAAAAACATCCTTTGTCAAAATACTGTGTGTTTCTAACATATAACTTATAGTACAGTAGACCTAAACATCTCCAATTTGCAGTGGATGAAGTCTCAGACCACCCACTGTCCACAGTTACACTCCTGTTTAGAGACCTCTCATGCTTTATTAAAGTCTTCCCCTCAGACACCTTAACATAACCTGTACCTGCGTGACACTGCATTATCATAACTGAATAAAGATGGGTCTGAGTGAGTTGGCAGCCTGTCTATGTGCAGAGAGCACAGCACTGATCTGGACTTGCCGCTGTGTCCCTAGCAGTCTACGCATGTCTGTATGCATTGTGAGGTTAGACACACGGACACGCTGGTGTGTCTTTGTGAATGTGCCTCCATCTGTTTGCTCACTGTATGTGTGTTTCCTCTCTCAACACTTTCTCTGCTCAGGATTTGCAGCCCCCTGTAGTGGTAATGACAGGTCGCGTTGGCCCCTCTCAGACAGTTTGCTCCTGTCAAATATAGTTTCATAGTTTCAACCAGACACTTTCAGCTCCTGCTGCCCTGGGACCCTCCATCACAAGCTGCAGGCCAGCCAGACATTTTGCTCACACAGCAGCAGATCTCGTTTTCCTCTGCTGGACTCCCCTTTCCTTTTTTTGAACTTTCTCCTGTTTCCTGATTTCTTATGGCTTCACACCTGTGCTGCAAAAAATGCACAAGCACACACAGCCCAAGTTAGGAATTGTCCTCCAATGTACTCATACTTGCTGTTACACAAACTTCTTAGGCCAGTATATAGCTGTGTGTTTTACATGTTTACATCAGGTAAAGATACCTTGTGAGAAGTTAAAAATAGATATTCTAATTACTTTGGGTAAGGGGCAACTAATGGGGCATTTATAAAATGCAAACCTTTCAAAAACTAAACCTTTGTGGTAATTACATTAAGGACCACATTTTGCTATGGTATCACGTCCTAACAGTCTGAACTGACTGATGTAAGCTTCCCTAAAAACAACACATAGTCTAGATTTTTAACTACACAGTTTTTGTGACATGGCAGATGGGGTGCAGCACTTTGGCGACAGTGGGAAGAAAAAGCTCCCTTTTAACAGGAAGAAACCTCCAGCAGGCTCCAGGAGGGGCGGCCATCTGCCGCAACCGGTTGGGGTGAGAGGAGGAAGACGCAACAAAAGTCCTTACGTTGGTTATAAAGCACTTAGACACATGTGGCTGAATGAGGCACATTGTATATAGTGCTTAAGTAAAATAGGATCTCAAAATTTTGGTGACCACTTTCAGAGCAGATGCCTTAATTGTTGCATTTATACTTTTATGTACTTTGTGACTTTTGTTTCAAGAACAGAAGTCGCAAAGTGATTTAAAATCTAGCTGATTGGAGCTGAACAGCTATGTACTCTGGAGGTGATTGGCTAATTGGAAACAGGTGTGACTAACACAACACAGGTGAAACTGATTAAGGGAGGGCAGCAATCACAAAGGAGACGTCACTAACAAAGACATTAAGTAAAAAAAATAACATTCAGGAAATTACATAACAAATACCCCGCAGGTTTGACCTGGACATCCCTAAATAAATGATCCGGTTCCTTCACAGGTGGGGTCAACACACTTGGCTTTTTAAACTTGGCAGATTAAAATGAAACTACTTTCTTAGGAATAAAAAGAAAGAGAGCTTGAGGGAACAACAAGTGCACGCATTTCCTCCGAGAGTCAAAATGTGGAGTTGAATAAAAACCACAGTAACTAGTGATGATGACCTCATCATGCTGCATTATCCTGCAGTGGTCGCAGACCAAACTATTATTACTACATATCACAGCTGTGCTGTGTGCTGTGCACACAGCTTGAGCCTGTATTTTTTTTGCTGCAGGTATCACATGAAGCAGTGATTTTTTTTTTTTTTATGCGTCCGGAGTTTTGTTTCTCTATTTACAGCGTCTCAGCCAGGTTTGTCGAAGCTGTTGTGATGAATGCATAGGAGATACAGGAGGCCTGACACATAGATCCAGCAGGCTGATCATTAACAGAAACAGATTCACGAGGAGAAGCAGCAGAGAGCTTAGGAGAACGAATATAAATGTCCTCGTATATGTGCTGGATACACTATTTATATGAGTGAGTGGCTGCCTGAGAACCATATTTATTTCTTTTTTTCCAGTCGTACATTAATCCACCCACAAATCCCTACCATCTTAAATCACATATAGAAGCAGAAAGGGGAGGGGGAGGGTACGGCACAGTTGTTCATTACAGCCTTTCTTCTTTGTGGAGGTAGCTTGATGGCCACTGTTTCCATGGTAACTGCTTGAGCAACCTCTGCCCACAACATCTCAAAAGATCAGAGATGTTATTTTTAAAGAAGCATGAAAGAAGATGATTTCTGAAGCCCCAGGGAAACAAATTCTCGCACAGACGTGGTCGACCATTAGCGAATGTTGGGAGTCATTTTTGATGAAATGCACGGCAAAGGGCCTTGACATCTGCGTGTTTGTGTAGGACTTTAATAGCAGCTATGCCATTACAGAGTTCAACAGACACTGAAAAACAATGATACTCACATCCTGTACATCCCGAGTTTGTTCCAAACGAACAAGACGGTGAGTTTCGGAAACGTTTTAACTTCTTTTGCACAGTTTTCTCAGCTTGTAAAGTTTATGAAAACATAAAAATATAATACTCACTGTTTTTATCGCTTTCTCATCGGTAAGGATTTTTTGAACTTGTGATATATTTGCAGCAAAATTATTCATTTACTGCTGTGTTCACCAAAAATGTGCCACTAGTGCCTAAAAGTTGTTGCCCTGCTGTCATGGTATTTAAAATATTAAAATTTCCATCTGCGCAGGCTTTAAAGTTCAGACACAAAGTTCATTGTTGTTTTGTTTATATTTAGTTATACATTTATGACAGGGTGAGGTGTTTGTCTGAGTTTACTTTTCCCTTAATTTTGTGTTACTATATACCAAATTAATAATAAACTTGTGTCATTATGTTTTCATCTAACACTTTTTTTGCTCTTCTTTCTTTCACACCCTCCCCTCCAGATAAGCCTCATTTAATGTGAACTTGAATCTGAATACCTCACTCACACGTTTGATTTAATTTCCAGGGGACGATGTAATGTGTCTTTTTCCACATGTACTGGACTCAGCAGGACTTGGCTCAGACAATAAGAGTCTCTCTCTCGCTCTCTGTTCTCATTTACTGTGTCTGGGGTTGATTTGTCACCCCCTCCCCCCTCTTTCTTGATGAGGGACTTCAGATGAGTGTATACAGCAAATCCTATGTAGCGCTGCAGGCTCCTCAGTGGACACACTTGCCACCGTGTGTTTCCATGGAGACGCAATTTGTTCACGTGCCCCTGCAGCTTGTGTCATTGACTTCAATTAGTGCAGAAGGCCATCTTGCCTGAGCACATACTTACACTGAGAGCCAGCCTCAAAGGTGGGAGAAAATTGTCAGAGGAGATCTAAGAGCTTGGGATCTGTCCGAGACTGCTTTACAGGACTGCGGAGCTTTGTGGCGTAACGGCATTCACTTAAATACTGGGACATTGTCAAAACAAACAAAAAAAGACTCTTGGGACTAAAGCTGCAGCAATCAATGGAAACTGTAGAGCCAGTTATGTATACTTTATGTCAGTAGCTACAACAAGCATTCTTTTAAAATTTAAGTAGGTGTTTTTGACTGCTTAACCCAGAAATAAAGACTGCTATAAAGAAAAGACCTAGATATAGACTTCTGGTGCTGGATAAAGGAGGCAGGGTTCACCAACAAAAAGCGATGTCGTAATAGCGGACTGTCAAATCCAAAAATTAAACATGAGTTCAAAAGTAATTCAATTTCTAGAGCAGAAGTAATCAAAAATGCAGGGACAAACAGGACTTTACAAAAATGGAGCATACAGAAGAACATATGCAAGACTATGGAGGCAAAACGACAAATGGCGAGCTGAGTACATATAAACGTAAGGCTAAATGAAATAACAGTAGTACTACTGGTGCCCATCAAACTACCAGTGCTCATGTTAGGGAACAGTGTCAACACAACAAAATGCATAAAACAGGCATGGTTGGCAACACTGACTACACTGAGAGCACAGCTTGCACTTTGTGTTTGATTTGAGGCAACATTATGGAGATTAAACTCAACTGCTATACAACTTATCACACTATGTGCACAGAGTACTATATGAGAGTGTAATCTGAATTGAGACTTGTAAGGTGAAGGGATCTAAATAGCTTATCACTATAGTCAATAAGGAGGTTTATGCTACAAGCTAAATTTAAGCCAAGTTTAAGTGCTTTCTTGTATATATTCAGTGCTTTAACTGTCACACCCTAATCAAGTGTCAGGTATAGATAAGTCCAATGTCTTAGCCAAGGATACTCCTGTTGCCATTATTTTTGTATGTATTTGGCGTTTTATCAAAGTGAATATCCTCTAGACACATGTGACATCTGTTTTATTCAACACAATGTCAGGATATTCTGCTCAAAATTAAAAATGTTAACCTTCAGCAGTACTGAAACAAAAATGGTCAGAAACATATGCCATCTGGTAGATAAAGCAGATCACTGCATGTATACAAAGTCTGGCCTGCTTTTAGAGGAAATGGTGAAATATCAAAGCTCAACTGTTGTTGTTTTCCCTCTGGAGGCCACGGTAATCTATCCTATCCCTCTATCCAAAAATGCCCACGCTCCAACTTTAAAATGAATTAGTCCACCTTAAAGAAAGGTGAAGGCTGTCCCAGGTTTCATTTGCCAGAAGATAATTTCTATTTCCATGTAGACAGACAAAAACATTATTGGCAAATTGGCAGGATGCGTCTTTAAAGTGATTCAACCTTGACTATCCCAACTCATTACAAGCACACTCCCAAGCTGCATCTGTAATTACTGTGAGCAGGTGCATTACTCAGCCTCATCGCCACAGAGTTGGAGATTTAATTTAGAGATGCTGCCCGGGATATTAACCCCGCTAATTACCACAGCGAGCTCTACGTTCAGCCACAGGGATGAAACATTGTGGACCACAGGGCGCGGAAAAGCACACAATTACTTTCTCTTTTATTCAGAGGGGAGCACAGGTGGGGAGGACGTGGTGTTTGCACAGAGGAATTGAGCTCTTGTGGGCAAATTGTGCGAACACCGTGGAAAACCGCTTCTTTTTTGTACGGATGGATACACAGGAACAGAGGTTTTTGAAGTTAAAGCGGAAAATTAAAGTTAGTCAGTCCCAGATTTGTAAGGTCTTCATTACACCCCCCCCCCCCCAAAAAAAATGCTGGCATTGAATTAAATGGACTGACACAGCAAGAAAATATGATGCTGATTTTTTCTCTGGTGATGAGCTCAAGCATGTCCACTATTGTTGTAATAAGAAACATGATTATGTTATTTCGCTGACTCAGAAAATTATTTTTATTTATGGTATGTACACTGTTGTTATTCCCAAACTTTTTTCTGCACACCCAATGCACTGAACACACACGATCACATAACACTAGATTGATTCATTGATGATAGGCAATCCTGTTTAACCTGTCAGCCCTTTGAAAAACGTATCCAGTTTCTATCTGGGCAGAACCATGTGTCACTTTTATTTAGCCTTGCTGCACTCTCCCCTCCCACTCATTCCCATCCTCTAAAATGTGCACCATAGCCCCGTCTATCACCTGCTGCTTTATCCTCCTTATTTTTCTAAAACTCAGTAGCAGTGGTTAGCATGCATGTATACTGATAAATACCCTATATGGACAAAAAGAAAAGGAAAACTGCATGGCATGGTGTTTCATTTTATAGCCTGGATAGCAGAGGATCAGTCTGTGAGAGCCTCAGCACTCACACACTGCACCTAACCCCTACAGCACCTCCTGTAGATGGTGGTCCAACAGAAGGGAAGGCCCATCTCTTCTTTAGCTGGGCCCCATTTGCTAGGCCCTGGCCACCAGGTGCTCTCCCTCACTCTTGAGGCTTTACTTCAAGATTATGGACAGAATTTCTAGGCTTACCCAGATGGCTCCTAGTGAACAAGAGACCTGCATTATTTCTAATGTACAGCAGGGGGCAACTCTACAGGCTTATTGATTTCAATTGACTTGTTACCTCAGTAAATATTTTCTTAATACGTTTGTGGTTTAATTAATTTCAAGTCTGACTTAAAAAGGTGTGACACTTACTTTGCATATTTTAGATATTTAGAGTTAAATACATGAAACCATACGAGTGTACAGTGTTCTCGGTTTAGCAGCCTCTTATCCTGTTTCACCTGGTTTGAAAATAATCATGACAGCACCCAAATGCTCCACTTAAAATTTCAAAATGGAGCGCAGAACTCAGTGTCTTGCCATCTTTTATAAACAGTGCATGCAAGGAACAAATCTACATACAGATTTCCACGTTTATTTGTCACATTCTGCACATACCAAATAATTTATTTGAAACTAAACTTAAAATACGAATTTAAATCAAATAAAGTAGCTTTTTATTTAATCATTTGAAATAGATTTTTTTTTAAGAAATTCTTTCTAAAGACTGGGTTTGCCAAGAGAACAACAAGGAATTAAACAGACAAATGATTCTGCCAAAAACTACAAATGAGTGAAGTATCCAGTTCGTGTGGAATAAAGGATCAAGGGCAGAACAGGTACAATTCCAAACGCTCGTCAGTGCAAATTTAACGGGGAATGATCACACTGATCCCTTTAAAAAAAGCTGTAATTCCCTCAGATCTCACAATTTTAGGTCCCTCTGAATGTAAGAGGATGTAGAGCTTGATGACACATTCAGTCACTGAGCAGAATTAAAAAAAACAAACAAACCTCAATTTATTCATCTTGAAAGTAAAATATAATCCACAGAAAGTCCAAGAACAACCTGTCAAAAAGGGCACTGCTCTGTCCACAATAACTCCTTCTCACTAATGAGCCAAAATGTAAAAAACAAAAAAGAAACAGTCAACATGTGTAAAAAACCAAAAAAAAAACAAAAACCCAACAACGAACTTTGAAACTGCACATATTTGATTACTTGCTCTTGCTCAACCTTTTCTTCTCTCACACAGTCTCAAAACACTGTGGCATTTTTTATTTCATGTGCATCTGCGTCAGAATTTTTCCTTTCATTGGAAAACAGAATAGGGTGATAGCTGCCCTGTGATCTTTTATTCATCCATTCGTCCTCTTCTCCACACTCCTCGCCTCCGCATCAGGGAGCTCAGCATCTGACAGCCCTCACTGAAAACCACCAGCTGGAGTGACAACAAGAGGAGAGAAGGAGGTATAAAAAAACGAGAGCAGAGAAAGTGTGTGTGTGTGTGTGTGTGTGTGTGTGTGTGTGTGTGTGTGTGTGTGTGTGTGTGTGTGTGTGAGTGTGAGTGAGTGAGTGAGTGAGTGAGTGAGTGAGTGAGTGAGTGAGAGACATGGACAAAAGGGCAGTTGGGGGCAGAATGTGATGACAGCAGCCCGGCCCTCGAAGCAGAGCAGATGGTTAGGACAGGACTGGCTATGGTTCCAGATCAAAACCTCACCTCTCAAAAGTCACAAGCTTTGAAGAAAATGAACTTTTGGGTTTCAGCTCACTTTGTCCTGTTTTATATTTATCCTCTTTTTGAAAATGTGAAGCTCCTGGAATACATTTTTAGACATTCGCGGATTAGATATGTAGTCATTTGAACATCAAGAATGACTGTCGCTATATTTACTTTATTTTTTATGTTATTATTAAAAATAAAAGCACAGGCCATTATTAGACATGCTAGTTAATCAAAGCATGTAGTGATGTTATGTGATGCTAAGAAAGTACACGACTCTCTCTCTTCATAGTCAAAGGTTTTACATATAAATGCATAAAAAAAGTAATCTGGTCCTTTGCGGGTCAAGTTAAATACAACCTTCGACTTGCGTAGTAACTCAGTGCCCTTAATCAAATTTATTTATGATTAACTGATCATCAGTAAGTGTGATTACTTCTATAATAGCAGACATCTTTAGCAGTTTGCAGGTCTGGAGCATTCAGATGTAGTGACATACTGTCAAGGTTAGCAGTGATCTTAGAGAAGCAATTATTGCTTCTCATTCTAGGAAGTATTAGAAGGTCATTTAAAAAAAAATCTGAATCAGCCTTTCTACAAAGAGGAAGATTATTCACAAATGGAAAACATTCAATACAGCTGTCAATCTTTCCAGGAGTGGAATTCCAAGTAAATTCTCTGCTAAGTTTCGATCATGCAGTGCTCAGAGAAACTGCAGTAACAGTGCAGGCCTCAGTTAGCATGTTATGTGTTAACATTCATGACAATACAATTAGAGAAAAATAGCAGCTTAGGTTGTAAAGCTGCATTTGAAAAAAGCACAAGACTTAAGATACTGAATTTATCAGTGTTGTTTGGAAAGATGAGACCAAAGTGGAGATGTTTGGCCATAGTGCATAACACCACATCATGAGGAAACCAAACACAGCATGTTGGCAAAAATACCTCAAGCACAGTGATGGAAGTGTGGTGATTTGGGTTTTGCAGCCACAGGACCTAGGCACCTTGCAGTCATTGGGTCGACCATAAACTTCTCAATACCAAAGTATTCTAGTGTCAAATGTAAGACACTAGATGTCTGACAGCTAAAGATTTGCCCAAACTGGGAAAGGTTGATGAAAGAAAAGAAGGCGTTGCATTTGTCAAACTCCTCACTCCTCAACCTGAAATGATTACTTTCGTTATCCAGTTGTTAAGTGATGACATATGAAACCTGCTTCCGGGTCCAAACCACACTGTGTTTATTAAGGCTGTTGTCTTTTTAACCTTTTTTGTATCTTGTTCTATTTAGTCTGAACAAGCCCTTAAAATAGTCTGTGATCACTGTCTGCCTCTCTGGGTTTGTATTTCTCTATTCATCTGCAGCGTGTTTTAAAGCTCAAGTTTTAAAACCTTATGATGTAACTTCAGCCCATTAGCTCACAGTCTGCCAGAAACCAAATACCTGAACATGTCAGAAAAGATTCACTTTGAGGCTAACAAAGATTTGAATGGGTACATAAAGCTGAGGAGTAAACATTTTTTCACACAAACTAATCCAAACTATACAGCAGTATATTAATGACTAACCTCATATTCCATATGGATCATTTCAGGGGTTCTCTTTACTAATCAGTTTTCAGCATCTTTTTCCTGCCATGCAATTGAATGTCCAGTGGTGACCCTCAAATTAACTATTAAGGGGAAAAAAGCTAGCATTGATCCACCAGCTTCACTGTGCTAATGCATTTATACTATCTTAACTGTAGCTCTGTAGCTAGCCACCACCAGTGTTGGTCAAGTTAGTTGAAAAAAGTAATCAGTAACTAATTACTGATTACTTCCCCAAAAACTTAATCCTGTTACTTTACTGATTACTTATTTTCAAAAGTAATTAATTACTTAGTTACTTTTTAAAAACACGATTTACAACCTGAAGAGGTGATAAAGCGATACATCTTTCAGCCCAATTCTACTTTTTCTACATAATCCATCATACAAAATGTAATCAAATGGAAAAGTCCCTTTTTAAAACTTGTTTTATTAGTTTTAATCTTTTAACTTTATGCATCAAGCAAAAATGTAATTATATGCAACATTATCTGACTGGAAGAAATTTGTTTAATATTTAAACCTATTTTCTGCACATCCCAGCACATAAAATAAAATATTTTTTGTGTTTACACTCAGTCTTTCAAATAGATGCAAGTAAAACACAGCAGAAAATAAATAAAGTCAAAGACTAGCGGTCCTTTTGCTCTATTTTCACCTGTAAAGCAGGAGTTGCGTAGGCGGAGGTTTACCCTGGTGCAGGTGTGCCGCGGCGGTCAGTGGAAGAATCTGCGAGTTTCTCTGTGAATTTCCCATTACGTCGTAGCGCACTCGGTATTTGCTTGGAAGTTTAGGGGGGGGGGGGTTTCGCTTTAAAAAGAAGTTTTCTTCCCACGCACAACTGACGCTAATGTTTTTGTCACTTTTTATGGAATCAAACTTAAAGGAAGGTCAGTGCTTCCACGCTTTAAACGCTGCGCGCTCATACTCTCTCCCGCACTCCATATATTATCCACTGTTGATCTGCAGACAGCTGTTGTCACAAACGTCGCACTTGCTTAGTCACTGTCATGAGACATTCTCGCAAAAAGAAATCACGGTTTTAGTAACGCAGTAACGCAGCGTTCCTACGGGAAAGTAACGGTAATCTAATTACCGTTTTTGCAATAGTAATCCCTTACTTTACTCTTTACTTGAAAAAGTAATCGGATTACAGTAACGCGTTACAAGTAACGCATTACTGCCCATCTCTGGTCACCACACAGCATAACATTATATGCCAGTTAGCCCAATTTCAGTAACATTACAAATATTGCTGCTGTTTAGTTTTCTGTCCTTATTTATGTCCAAAGTGATAGCAGAACTGTATGTCTTCGTTTTTCAGAAATCCATCAGTCAGAACGTGTTATATCATTGTTAGATCAAAGCTACTCCCTGCTAACATTTAATGCTGTTAAACGTCATGAAACCTGCTTTTAATGGATGCCTGGATGTTAAACTTTATTGTTACACCTGGTAGGGCAGCCACAGTGATTATTTTATTAAAGATGAAAGAATTTAGAAGTTTATTTGAGTTTGGGAACTGAAGAAGAATATTGGACCTGAAAGCGTCTAATGGCGTCAGACATAAGAGGCAGATTGTTACTAGATGTGGCTCTACAAACTAGTCAACTATGGGGTGTACTTAATTTTTCACGCGGTGCTACTATATTTTGTCTTAGCTTTTGTTAAATAAAAATATAACACAGTGTAAGATGTCATGAGTTATAATTCATCTAATTTTAAAACCTGGCAAACACTAGATCATTTTTTGTTATATCCTGTATAAAACCTTTTTGCCATGGCTGTATATGGTTTGTGGTTCTTTTATTAACATTTTTCCATTGTAACTCTTGGACTGCATCAAACATTCAATTCATTGTTTTGGTTTTACCACCCACGGTTTTACTGTTTCCATCTCACCGCGCTCACCAGAGGCATTGGCCTCAATCCCTCAGGTGCTGGAAACCTAAGCCTATTTTTTCCTTCATGAATCAAAAAAAAATTATTACCAAAGACCACCATCTGATTGACCCATACTTTGGTTTAGAAAAAAGGCAAAAAAAAAAATCTTCTGTGGGCTGAGAACATAATATAGCTCAACTTCACTTGAAGAAGGAACCACCTGTCTGCTGCATCTAATTTATTATATAAATTATAATAAATATAATAATGCATATAATTTAAATGATTTCATCCACTCATCCTATTTGTCTGTTTCTTTGTCTGTTTTCTATTTTCTGACTTTATCTGCCCTTTTTCATTTTTTCATTCAAATCATCTCAGCACCCAATTCCAAATTCAACCCTCACAGATGAGAGCTCTGCTTATTTCATCACGGCTTCTATGTTTTGTCGAACAGTCACATCAGTGAAATGACATCGGAAATTTCCAGCATTTCCTGGTGCCTGTAAAACACACTTCTTGTATCCATAATTTCTTATTATCGTATTATTGTATCATTTTTTATTGTATCTTATTAAAACTGCTACTTGTCTGAATCTTACAATCTTAAAACAGGTCTTAATTTGGCTTAAATTTTGGGGTCTTGCTGTTCTCCTGATATAAGGCAGAGATGCCCCAGTAATGTTTCTGTGAGAAGCAGATTTAGGTCCCCACAACATGATTAAATCCTGACTCACACACAAGTCGCCGAGCCCCAAGTTGCCATGACAATCTGATGAAAAGGACTCGTGATTGAATGGCTCCGGTGAAAAATGTACATGTGCTTTGATTTGATTGCAACAGATTACCATTATTTCAGCTTTCACATAACAGACAGTGATCATTAATTCTGATGAGTACCCAACCAGTTTAAATTTGCTGTAAATTGTAGCGCCATAAGTGTGGCTTCACTGTTTCTGAGGGTGGTTTTGGGAATAAACATATGATTATTTGTTAATATTTAAAAGGAAAGTGAGACATTGTGAATATAAGTCTGTGTGGGACACATATTATATGTGAAATGCATCATCTGAAAACTGTAACATAAACCAGAAATGTAAGAATTCTGATACCAAGTATCAGGAGGGGTTAGACTTGATCTAACCTGTAACCCATAAAAGAAATGATGCTCACTCTGTATATTGTGTGTATTTAGAGTAAAATATGTATAATATCTTATGACTTATTAAAATAGATGCATCACAGTATGAGCAGCACAGGGGTTCATTAGATCCATTAGATGGTGACAACAGTTTTAGAGAAAACTGATAACCATAAGGTCAGGGACACAGTGCTGACTACATATTAATATTTGAATAGAAAGGGAAAAAATGTTTTCTCTAAATTTTGTTTTGCTTGTTTTTGAGTTTGCTTATAGGATATTTGATTTTTCTATATGATATTTGGGTTTGAAGACAGGACCCAAATGCAGACACTTGAGACAGGACTGGACTTAACAAAAAGCAGAGCTGTTTATGTAAGCTGGATGAAAACCACGCACGAATACAAAACAAAAGGCAAAAGGAGACAAAAACTAACGATAACCTAAACTGGGAAGTACTAGTAGCATGGAAACATGGAACATAGGTGAGACACATGGAGGGAGACAAACTGACGCTCCAGCAAGAGACAAAGGGGAAGTGACACAATAAATACACAGGCAGGTGATTAGGAGAGTGGAGTCAGCAGGGAAACACAGCTGGAACAAATTAGACACAGAGACACAGGAAGCAAAACTAAACACAAAATAAAACAGGAAACACACTGAGACACAGACTAAGACACACAATTTGACGTGGGAATACAATAGCACCCATAGCAGACAGACATGACAAAGCTGAAAGACAGAGCGAGCCAGGGAGCTAGAGACGAGAGAGAGAGAAAGATTGCAGGACAGAGAGAGCAACAGAGGCAGTCACGAACAGAAGGAAAACAAAAGGATAAACACACAGGGCGCAACTGACTCTCACAGAAGACACAGGGACGAGACAAAGACACAAAACCTAACAAACAAGAAACCATGAACCAGAAGTACAAATAAACTCAGAGACACTAACAGAACTAAACTCAAAACTAAACCATACAAAACTTGAAGGAAAGAATCACAAATGCAAAATAAACTCAAAACGCTGGGTCAAAGACTCAGGTCCATGACAACAATGACACAACAATTAATAGATAGTACATACACTCGTAAGTCATCAAGACACAACAAATGTTTGTGCAGTGAAAAAGGTCTATTTATGATAACTGTCATGACTTATATAAAACAATCTGACTTCTGTGACAGATGATGCTTTGGTGTCCATCCAGTATCTATCCACCCACAATTCACAACATGCCCTACTACTGTTTGTATGCCTTAGTAACAACTGGTAATTATGTGTTGCACTGTATTATTATATTTGTATTGTATTGTATTTCCCTTCTTTCTACCTTCATGTTTAATGTGGGTCTTCTGTCCCATGTGTCTTTTATAGTGTGTTTCAGGATTTACTTTGATCGATGGTTTTCTGTAGCACCTTGTTTTTTGCTTTACTTTCTGTCTATTTGTCTTGATTACTTTCACCTGTGTGTTGTTTGCCTCCTGTTTCTTGCACCCATTCAGCCCTCAGTTTTTATATAGCATATAAATAGTCATGTCCGAATGTACCTTCTTTGTTCTTGTAAATGTTCCCAGTCTGCAGCCCTGTGTTGTTATAGCCCCTTGGGCAAGACACTTCACCCCTTGTCTACTGGTGGTGGTCAGAGGGCCCGGTGGCGCCAGTGTCCGGCAGCCTCGCCTCTGTCAGTGCGCCCCAGGGTGGCTGTGGCTACAATGTAGCTTGCCATCACCAGTGTGTGAATGTGTGTGTGAATGGGTGGATGACTGGATATGTAAAGCGCTTTGGGGTCCTTAGGGACTAGTAAAGCGCTATATAAATACAGGCCATTTACCATTTAGCGGAGGGCTACGGGCTAAGCTAAAGCTAACACCACACCGGCTGCCTTTACCCAGTATTTTCCTCGCCAATGTCCGTTCTCTGGCAAACAAAATGGATGAGATACGGCTCTCCATCTCTAACAACAGACGGATTATGGACTCAAATGTCATGTTTTTCACCGAAACATGGTTGAACAACAGCTGCCCGGACAATGCTATCGAGTTAGCAGGACGCCACACACACCGAGCCGACAGGCTAGCAGATGACTCCGGCAAGACCAGAGGTGGAGGTTTGTGCATTTATATTAACAATGCTTGGTGCATGAACTTCACTACTACTGAGAGTCACTGCTCACCTAATGCGGAGTTTCTAATGGTCAAATGCAGACCTTATTATCTCCCCAGAGAACTCACTTCAATCATACTCACTGCCGTGTATATCCCCCCCGACGCTAATGCTAGGTTAGCCATGAAAGAACTTTCTGCAGCCATTAACAAACACCAGAATAAACACCCCGAGGCTGCTTTTATTGTTGCTGGCGACTTCAACCACACCAACTTAAAGACAGTCCTCCCCAGATTCCACCAACATGTCTCCTGCCACACCAGAGGAGACAAGACTTTAGACCATGTGTATTCCAACCTGGCTGGAGCCTACAAAGCCACACCCCTCCCCCACATTGGACAATCGGACCATCTCTCCCTGTTCCTCACACCTCGGTATTCACCACTCATCCAACGTGTGAAACCTGCTGTGAGGACAATTAAAGTGTGGCCAGCGGGGACAGAGGCAGTGCTCCAGGACAGATTTAAAAACACAGACTGGAATATGTTCACCCACACAGACCTGGACCAGTACGCCTCATCTGTACTGGATTACATCTCCGAAACCACAGACAGTGTCACCACCCAGAAACGGATCACCATGTACCCCAACCAGAAGCCTTGGATGAACCGGGATGTTCGTCTCCTCCTGAAGGCCCGCAACACCGCCTTTAGGTCAGGAGATGCACACGCCTACAGCACAGCCAGGGCTAATCTAAAGAAGGGCATCAAAAAAGCCAAACACCATTACAAAAAGAAGGTAGAAGAACACTTCTCCAACTCCAACCCCCGACGCATGTGGCAAGGACTCCAGACCATTACAGACTACAGGACCACCAAACCCTCCCCCGCATCCTCTGATGTCTCCTTCCTCAACGAGCTCAACAACTTTTATGCTCATTTTGAGCGAGGGAACCCCACAACCACAACCAAAGCAGACATGACGCCAGACCACCAACCTCTGACTCTCTCCCCCACCGATGTAGGAGCGGTGCTGAGCAGGATCAATGTCCACAAGGCTGCAGGTCCAGATGGCATCCCCGGGCGTGTTCTCAGAGCGTGTTCTGGGGAGCTTGCAGGAGTGCTCACAGACATATTCAATCTGTCCTTGGCCCACGCTGTGGTACCGGCCTGCTTCAAATCCACCTCCATCGTCCCGATACCCAAAAACTCCAACCCATCTTGCCTCAATGACTACCGCCCAGTAGCACTCACCCCCATCATCACTAAGTGCTTAGAGCAGCTGGTCCTAGCACACTTCAAATCCTGTCTCCCCCCCACCCTGGACCCCCACCAATTCGCATACCGCCAGAACAGGAGCACAGAGGATGCAGTCTCCATCGCACTGCACTCTGTCCTCTCACACCTGGACAACAACAACACCTACGCCAGGATGCTGTTTATAGACTTCAGTTCAGCATTCAACACAATCCACCCCTCACAACTCATCAGGAAACTGACAGACCTGGGCATCAGCTCCCTCATCTGCAAATGGTTACTGGACTTCCTGACCAACCGCCCCCAACATGTCCGGCTGGATAACCACTGCTCATCTACCATCACAATGAACACCGGTGTACCACAAGGCTGTGTGATGAGCCCTTTCCTCTACTCCCTCTTCACCCACGACTGCAGACCTGCTGATGGTTCCAACACCATCATTAAGTTTGCAGATGACACCACGGTGATTGGCCTCATCAGTGACAACGATGAGGCCGCCTACAGGGAGGAGGTGGATCGTCTGGCTGAGTGGTGCGACACAAACAACCTGCTGCTTAACACCGAGAAGACCAAGGAGCTCATTGTGGACTACAGGAGGAATGCTGACCCACATCCACCCATCCACATTAAGGGGACGGCTGTGGAGCGTGTGAGCAGCTTCAAGTTCCTGGGAGTCCACATCTCCGAGGATCTCACCTGGACGACCAACTGCTCCAAGCTGGTCAAGAAGGCTCACCAGCGCCTCTTCTTCTTGAGGACCCTGAGGAAGAACCACCTGTCCTCAGACATCCTGGTGAACTTCTATCGTTGCACCATCGAGAGCATCCTGACCAACTGTATAACAGTCTGGTACGGGAACTGCTCTGCCTCGGACCGGAAGGCGTTGCAGAGGGTCGTGAAAACTGCCCAGCGCATCGCCGGAGCACCACTTCCTGCCATAAAAGACATCTACAGGAAGCGGAGTCTGAAAAGGGCTGGGAAAATCATCAAAGACCCCAGTCACCCATCACATGGACTCTTCACCCTCCTGCCCTCTGGGAGGCGCCACAGGAGCCTCCGGACTAAGACCACCAGGTACCGGAACAGCTTCTTCCCCACAGCTGTCAGACTCCTGAACTCTGCCTCCTGACATCTGACCCACGTTAAACTCATGGACTGAACATACACACACCCACAATGGACAACTGTACCCTCAAACACACAATAATAACATGGACTGAACCACCACTCACAACCACTAGCACTTTATATAGCCTCTGTAGAAACTATCTACACCCTCACTTATCTTAACTGCACTACTGTATAGCTCTGTGTAAATAATCATTCTGTACATTCAATAATCTTTAATCCTACAACTGTTTACAACTTGCATAGTTCCCATTTCTGTATAGCTGTATATCTCAGATTTCTGTAAAGTTATTTATTTCATATTCTGTATAGTTTTTCATATTTATATCCTGTTCATAGCCTGTACATAGCTTGTACTCACTACAGCCTTTACATACTTAGTTATAGAATATTCACAACATACTTCATACCGTGTACATTATAACATACCATAATAGACCCATTTCTGTAGTATACTTACATATCTATACTATTGCTAATATATATTGTAATATATCTATATCACTAAAGCACTTCTGGATGGATGCAAACTGCATTTCGTTGCCCTGTACCTGTGCATGTGCAATGACAATAAAGTTGAATTCTATTCTATTCTATTTACATGCCATATGTCCTCATAGCCACATGGAAAAGCTGCACTGTAAGCCCACAGTCAGTGTTTACTCCTAAATATTGGCACATTTACCAAAGATCAGGCCAACATGTTAAATATTTGGGATTAACACATTGTAAACTCAGGGAAAAAACCTTTCCGGCGTTTACTTTTGTGTGAAACAAAGTGTGGAGAATTTAGTTTCATGTGATTTCTAGTGTGCTTGTCTAAATGACTAAACAATAAAATATCAACACAAGGAAGAAAAGGCCTACTTTGTGTCAACTGTTTCTGTATTTTTGAATCTTCATCGCTTCATTTCATAGTCAGATTGCCAAAACAGACACTGAGCTATGCTGATAAAAGGTATATTTTCCCCCAAAGACCTCTGTTGTTAAAATAGGCTTATCCCAGTGTGAGGACCACAGGGGTTCATTAGGACTGTGTTTAAATTAAAATTTAATCAAACACATATATATATATATATATATATATATATATATATATATATATATATATATATATATATATATATATATATATATATATAATAAAACACCCAGCACGCCCCTGCGGGCGGTTTATCCTTCAAGCTCGGGTCCTCTACCAGAGGCCTGGGAGTTTGAGGGTCCTGCGCAGTATCTTAGCTGTTCCCAGGACTGCGCTCTTCTGGACAGAGATCTCCGATGTTGTTCCCGGGATCTGCTGGAGCCACTTGCCTAGCTTGGGAGTCACCGCACCTAGTGCTCCGATTACCACGGGGACCACCGTTACCTTCACCCTCCACATCCTCTCGAGCTCTTCTCTGAGCCCTTGGTATTTCTCCAGCTTCTCGTGTTCCTTCTTCCTGATATTGCTGTCATTCGGAACCGCTACATCGATCACTACGGCCGTCTGCTTCTGTTTGTCTACCACCACTATGTCCAGTTGGTTAGCCACCACTATTTTGTCCCTCTGTATCTGGAAGTCCCACAGGATCTTAGCTCGGTCATTCTCCACTACCCTTGGGGGCATCTCCCATTTTGACCTCGGGACTTCCAGGTTATACTCGGCACAGATGTTCCTGTACACTATGCCGGCCACTTGGTTATGGCGTTCCATGTATGCCTTGCCTGCTAGCATCTTGCACCCTGCGGTTATGTGCTGGATTGTCTCTGGGGCATCTTTACACAGCCTGCACCTGGGGTCTTGCCTGGTGTGATAGACCCCAGCCTCTATGGATCTTGTGCTCAGAGCTTGTTCTTGTGCTGCCATGATTAGTGCTTCTGTGCTGTCTTTCAGTCCAGCTTTGTCCAGCCACTGGTAGGATTTCTGGATATCAGCCACCTCCTCTATCTGCCGGTGGTACATACCGTGCAGGGCTCTGTCCTTCCATGATGGTTCCTCGTCTCCCTCCTCTTTCTTGGGTTTCTGCTGCCTGAGGTATTCACTGAGCACTCGGTCAGTTGGGGCCATCTTCCCAATGTATTCTTGGATGTTTGTTGTCTCATCCTGGACTGTGGTGCTGACACTCACCAGTCCCCGGCCCCCTTCCTTCTGCTTAGCGTACAGCCTCAGGGTGCTGGACTTGGGGTGAAACCCTCCATGCATGGTAAGGAGCTTTCTTGTCTTTATGTCAGTGGCTTCTATCTCCTCCTTTGGCCAGCCTATTACCCCAGCAGGGTACCTGATCACGGGCAGGGCGTACGTGTTGATGGCCCGGATCTTGTTCTTACCATTCAGCTGACTCCTCAGGACTTGCCTGACCCTCTGCAGGTACTTGGTGGTTGCAGCTTTTCTAGCGGCCTCTTCATGGTTCCCATTCGCCTGCGGGATCCCCAGGTACTTGTAACTGTCCTCTATGTCTGCAATGTTGCCTTCTGGTAGTTCAATCCCCTCAGTTCTGACTACTTTCCCTCTCTTTGTTACCATCCGACTACACTTCTCCAGTCCGAATGACATTCCAATGTCATTGCTGTATAGCCTGGTAGTGTGGATCAGTGAATCGATGTCTCGTTCACTCTTGGCATACAGCTTGATGTCATCCATGTACAGGAGGTGGCTGACAACTGCTCTGTTCCGTAGTCGGTATCCGTAGCCAGTCTTGTTAATGATCTCACTGAGGGGGTTCAGGCCTATGCAGAACAGCAGTGGAGACAGAGCATCTCCTTGGTAGATCCCGTACTTGATGGTGACTTGTGCTATGGGCTTGGAGTTGGCCTCTAGTGTTGTACGCCACATCCCCATTGAGTTCCTGATGAAGGCTCTTAGGGTCCCATTGATCTTGTACAATTCTAGGCATTCCAGTATCCAGCTGTGGGGCATTGAGTCATAGGCCTTCTTGTAATCAATCCAGGCAGTGCACAGGTTGGTCAGTCTGGTCTTGCAGTCTCGGCTGACTGTTCTGTCTACCAGTAGTTGGTGTTTTGCACCTCTGGTATTCTTGCCAATTCCTTTCTGTGTCCCGCTCATGTGTTGACCCATGTGCCTGTTCATCTTAGCCGATATGATGCCTGACAGGAGCTTCCATGTAGTACTGAGGCAGGTTATTGGTCGGTAGTTGGAGGGGACCGGTCCCTTCTTGGGGTCCTTGGGGATCAGGACGGTCCTGATCCCCAAGGATCAGATATGGGAGAGAGGGATAAAAGGTCAGAGACACATCTACACAAAAACACACACATCTCTGTGCAGATTAATGAAGTTATGAAGTTGAGGAGGAAGGTAAATAAACACCTTCTGAGATAATAGCAAGCAACATCTCTTATGCATCGTAACTGGTAGGAACTAAGAAGGGAGAAAGAGAAAAAAATCTGGAAGATATGTCAACATTATGAAAGCTCACACCACCACCAAAATGGTCAAACATGATGGTTGTTAATAATTTGAGTTTGGTGATGTAAAGTAATTCCCAGCACAGCTCCACCCCTCTTCAGCCTAAGTAGATGTTTATTTAACTGAACCTTTTTTAGATTATTTGTCTCTCTGTGTTAGCCCTATGATACATCAGTGACCCATCCAGGGTGTGGGATGGATGGATGGATGGCCTGGAATAGTTTATGTTTCTGTATGACAAAAAGGGGGTCTGAAATCAATTATTTTTTTAATGAGCATGTTTAATTCGTGCCGTACTTTGTGAGTATTTTTGACTTCCTACCTCTATATAACTGCTTGGAGTTGCTGTAACATGACTCAGCCACAGCAGATGAGGTCAGGATACACAGTCTCAGCTCTGGTGACCTTTAAACTGTAAACTGTCTGAACAGTGTACAGCACTCAGCTCTCGTGAAGTATGCATTACTTCAAAGCACACTTATCATGTAGTCCTTTAAAAATGTATTTAAACATTCATAATTACGCATTCTGCACACAGCCAGCACTACTTTCTTTGTTGAACTTTTTCATGCATACTACTTTGTGCTTTTAAAGCCCTTTTTGATTTACTTGTCCTCTGCCGTGTCTTAGCTCACCAGAGTCTGTGCTCATCGCAGGCTGCCAAACATTTCATGCTTGCTCGCATCGCTAAGCTTCAGAATTGCACGGCATGTCTTTTCTTCAGCTATCCAAGCCAAACATCTGTGTGTGCATGTCCATAGGACGGAACTTATTACATGCTTGTGGGCTGGTGCCTTTTGTGGTACATTTTCTCATTTAAAAAATATGTTATGCCTAATAATGTCTTTGCATGCAGGCTAGAACCAAACATGTATCACATATAAGCTTTCACATACTGTATGACTCTGAGAAATTGTAGACTGGCTTAAACTTTTGTTAAGTACCATGGCAAACTGTTTTTCAGGAGAACCTTAAGAGAAAATGATACCATATTTGTATTATAAAATGTTTAACTCATTCTTGTTTGCAACATGTGAGCTTGATTACACTACTGCCATTTAGTTTCAGTGTGCTTAAAAGAGACACACACATTTGTTATCTATGTCTCTGTCCATGTAGTCTGAATTTAAAATGTTCAAAATGACACACCCTATTTAAAAAATATTGGGGGCCACAGCCTAAGCAGAGAGGCTCAGACCTCCATCTCCCCAGCCACCTCCACCAGCTCATCCTGGAGTATACCAAGATGTTCCCAGGCCAGCCAAGAGGTAATCTCTCCGGCATATTATGGACTTTCCTGGGACCTCCTCCCCGGAACCTCCTCCCTGCTCATAACATCTCACTCAGGAAGCAGCCAAGACGTATCATACTCAGACACCTCAGCTGGCTCCTTTTGATGTGGAACAGTCGCATCTCTGCCCTGAATCCCCCTGAAATGATTTCACTCCTCATTTTATCATTGAGGAAGAGGCCAGCCACCCTTTAGAGCAAACTAATTTCCGACTCTTGTATCGATGATCTCATTACAACACTACCCAGACTGCTCGTGACCATAAGCAAGCGTAGAAATATAGATCAACAGGTAAACTGACAGCTTTGCTTTTTATTATAACACTTTTCATTTCTAATGTTTATCTAAGAGCTTTAGTGGCTTCAGTTACTGTTGTTTAAGATTAGTCACAGCCATATTAATGTGTTTTTTCTACCATCTGGAGTACTACTTTCTTTCTTTTCTTTCTTTTAGCTGGCCAAACAAGTACAGTTTGTCTTGTGCTTCCAATTTTTCATGCTTCTCATCAGTTCAATTACACAAAATTATAGGATTTTGTAAGAAATGGCCCAGTCATTGTGAATTTAACAGGTAGGTAATTTGATTTGGGCTTTTTAACATAGTTCACTGTCCAACTTTATTTCTCCACGCCAAGTTTATTTCGTGATGTTGATGTCAACTCGATGCATGTCAGAAAACAAAAGCATCTTGATGACTCAAAATATTAAAAAAAGCTCTCTAATGAAATGAAACAGCAGTTCATTAGCTTTTCTTTTTTTTAGAGTTTGCCTGGTATTAGCTAACTAGCAGCTACATATCCAGCGGCTGGTCTGAGTTAAGCCTACACACCCATTATCCAAAAGTAATGACTTTTATGAGCCGAGCCAATTATGGCTACAGGGTTGACTTAGCTTCCTGAATGAACAGCTGAGAATAATATTAGATTAGCTATGAACTACATTCCAGTGGCTAAATAAGTGACTGACATTGGCCTGATCCCCTCTTAGATCCTAGCAAGGCCATTTAATTATTTTATTTTATTGCAATTGTGCAGGGGGCCATCAGATCTTTGACACGTTTAGAAAATCAAGATTTCAAAGTGACCTTTGCATTTCATACCTTTACGTTATAACCCTCCAACTTCTATCTTCAGCAATTTGTAGCTAATCAGGTTGCTGGAGTTCAGAGTCTGTAAACAAGGAGATATTCCGATTGATGTGATGAACTTTTTCCATTTTTATTTTTTTTTCATACTTTTGCAGTTCTTGTAGTTTAACTTTTAACTTTTCATTTTAACGTCCTGTTCAGCCATTCATTTCTGCCTCCTGCTTGTACATTTGTACATGCAAAGGGGTTCATTTTAATCTGGTCTATTTAACTGACAGAACTGTGAGTTGCAGTGTGACTCAAGCTTTGAGAAAGGGATCCGATTCTTGATTGCAGATTCTTGAGCAGAGTCTGTGTTTATGTGTTGTACTAACATGCACTTAGACGCAAAGAACCAGGGTTTTTGACTCTTACATTACTTTCTAAATCGTGTTTGCTTGTTTTATTATCTTTTGAGAGATCTAACGGAAGAGACTGACATCTCAGTTCTGCACATTACCAACAAGTAGTTTATATACAAAGCACCTCAGATTCTTTTGTCTCCATGACAACTGGGAATTTTGTGTCTTGATTTTTCTGAAGCTGTGGGAGCCACATCCATACAGAACAGTGCGTTGCTGCCAAAATCTGCTCCTGTTTAAAACTGCTTGGTTTCGGTATGCTTCGTAATCATACTTGGGTTGTATCTGGTATAGATAACCAGTTGAATGCATATTAATATGGTATTTAGCAGAATACTGCATTGTATAATTAAAGAAGTAATATGATACTGCCTGGCACTAAAACAAACAGTTTCACTGTTTTCCAAGTTGAAAACCATAAAATTTGTTATTTTCAGTTGTTGCTGAATTTTGTTGGATGATAGCTTTCTGAATTAAGCTGAAATCTGTATAAGGTTGAAATTGATCTCTGTTTCTAAGATCTAATGGGTCTCTGTTTTTAAAAAATATATGACCATCATTTTAAAGCTATTAATAGCATGACTGAATCTTTCAATAATCCTGCCTTCTTTCACCAATATAGTTAATGCTACGAACTAAATACATTAGAAATGCCAAACAATACCCCAAATTATACTGTTAAATTTCACGACTTAGCAAAAGTACTGGGAAATGTATTTTCCTTTTTGCTGATTGGAGATAAGCTAATGAGGTAATTTCGCATAATTAACTGCTTTCTGGCAACAAGTTCAAAGCTATTCTGAGGAACTGGACTCATTTGCTTTTCCCTGGCATTCAGCTTCTCTTTCAGTTTGATAATTTGTCAGGAGGTAGGTCATTTGGTTTTTGCCTGCTGACTTTGAATACAGTCCAGGATTTATACACAAAGACTGCTGAAAGAATGCCATCCTGACTGAAATAACCTTTGTGGTGGAGAATGTCTCTTGTAATTAAACTGCAGAATCAAAGTTCAGCTGTGTGATGAGAAAGTATCAAGTCTTAGGATTAGCAAGTGAAAGGTCTTCAAACAACAGACTCATGGTCAAAAAGAAATGCATCAAGGAGGCCAATAGCCTCTGTGTCAAAAGCAGAAAGAAGCTTTTAGTCTAATGGAAGAACCCTTTTATTGGGTTTAATGTGGAAGAGTCCATTAAGTCTAAATTTACATGTAAGGGGATAATAAAATCAATAGACATCCAGTACTTAACTACCTAGGATACATATGAGGATGTGTGTAGATAAATCATTAAAATGAGTAGGTGTTAATATCTGACAGGAAAAAAGTGATACATTATGCAAAGATTTAAAAGACAGTAATTAATAATGAGCTTTTTCTAAAAAGCTCAGGAAAGCTGAAAATGTAAAAAATCCACATGGGTCAAGAAGATTAACTCTGCAGGAGCTGGCAACATAAAAAAAAGAGAACAGTCTGCAAATGCTTGCACCTCAACACCTGAGCACAGCTTAGTTTGGAGATCCTAAAATCCCTGTTTAGAAGGGTTTTGTTTTAGACTGTTTGCCATATTAATTTAACCTGTTAGCATTAACATTTGCTTATTAGTTTAAAAGAATAATGGGAACTTCTGAAACTGATTTGTCAACTGAAGTAAAACTCAAATCAAAGTGATGATTTTGGATCCCCTTGACTTTGATGAGTTGCTAATTTATTACATTCATTTTTTCTTCCACTTCCACTGGGACCTGCTGTGATAGGGCAAAGGGTCAGGGCTAAAACATAGACAGAGACCTACATTAACACCTATAGTCCAGGGATAGTCAACTCCAGGCCTCGAGGGCCAGTGTCCTGCAGGTTTTAGATGTGTCCTTGAGCCAACACAGCTGATTTAAATGGCTAAATTACCTCCTCAACATGTTTTGAAGTTCTCCAGAGGCCTGGTAATGAACTAATCATTTGATTCAGGTGTGTTGACCCAGGGTGAGATCTAAAACCTGCAGGACACTGGCACTTGAGGCCTGGAGTTGCCTACCCCTGCTATGGTCAATCCAGAGTAACATAACATGTATTTTTTTGTCAGTAGAATGAAGCCAGAGTACATGGAGAGAACCCACATTTGACAGAAGGGAGCCCACTTAAATTCCACACAGATAGGCCCCAGCTGGTGGATTCAAACCCAGGGCTTTCTTGCTCTAAGGCAAACCCATGCGCCACTGTGCTGCCCAGTTGTAGATTTAAATGGATAAAATAAATAACATTTGCTTTAATCATATGGAATGTGCTGTTAAAACTTTGGCTGGAGTCCATGTCTGACTAACTAAAGTGTGTATGTAAGTGGTAAGATGAAAAAGGTTTTGAGGCCTGTTGAACACAAAGGATCGTGGCAATCCAACTAGTGCCTCTGGTAACTTTCATGAGTCAAGATTGCATGTGGCATCACCTGATCTGCATCGAGACCTGTGTTACACAGTTTTTCATCTCTTGAAAGTGCAATTTGTACCCGGTCAAAGTCTCTGAGGATCTCTGTTAATAGATGACCAACCATTGTGTTGAGGATTGTTCTGCTATCTCAAAGCCAGAAAGATCAGAGGGGTGACCATCAGCAGTGTCAGTGATTTTCTTGAGGTTCATTTGTAGACCATTAATGTTTCTCCCAGGACCAATGCAGTCTACTGCTACAACATCCTGAGGCGCCTGAGGGAGGGAACTTAAACTAAGACACGACAGTATGCAAGATTTTTGGCACCAACACAAATGTTACTCCCTCCCACCTAGCTCACCAGATTTGGCTCCCTGTGAATTCATGCTCTTCTCCCAATTTTTGATACAGTGTAGGATATTCAGCATGTGACGCAGATGGTGTTTAATGCGCTTTCTAAATAGGACTTCCAGTGAGTGCTCCAGGCGTGACAGGAGCCCTGGAGTGGTGTATTGCTGCGCAAAATGACTAACAGCCAACTTTAGATTAGGTATGGTTTTTGCTTTAATGGATGCAGTCAATGAGCTTTTTGACTGCAGCTTTTAAATGCATAATCTAGATGGTATTCAAGTATACATTAAAAAGTTCAACAACAATCTCTCCATCTAATAAATATGGAATCAAGCTGTCACTCTAGCAAAAATGTGTTCTGCAGCAATACAAGAACCTGCAGCTCACCAGCTCACTTTATTAATGAGGCATTGATAGCAGACTACCTAGATGGAAGCAACTCTGAGTAAGACACACGAGAGTTTCCTTAGAATTTGTCAATATAAAGCAGCCGCATCACTGAGCGCTAAAAGCAATCCAAATTCTTTCATCTCCAATAAATAATCAGTGTATCTGTTCACTCAGGTTTTATAAGAATTAGATGTTAGCAGGTTAGCTGCTAGTTTCTATCGAGATGATGTAGACCACTTTCTGACTGAAAGATTTTTGGGAAAAAAAACAACCCTCAAGTGTACAGCTCTGCTGTCACTTTGGACATAAAATAAAGAACAACAAACTAAACAGCAGTGATTTTTGTTGGTTTCTGAAGTTAGGCTAGCTGACATATAATAGTCTGCTACCTGGTGGCTATGGTTAGGATAATATAAAAACATTAGCACATTCGAGATGGAGACTGAGGGTTTACGTTTTTGCCCTAAGTAAATGTCAAACTGAGTTTTTCAAATCGACAGAGAGAAATGCACACACATGGCAGGAAGAAGACACTGAAAATAAATTCAAACTTTGAGTTTAGTCATTAATATTCTCGTGCATGGTTTGGATGACTCTCTATGAACAATTTGTGATCTTGAGCTTCTTATCCTCAATAACTTCTTATTCAATCTGAGAAAGATTCTTTTCTGAAGCTTTCAGTTATTTAGTGTCTGGCAAATTGTGAGCCTGTGGCCTTCTTTATATTTATTAAAACAAGATAAAAACTATTACACACAATAAAACAACAATAGCCTCAATGAATGCAGTAGGACCCAAAAGTTGGGCCGATAATCACTTAAGAAGCAGATATTAAAGAACTGTGGTAGCTTGAGGTGGGTGGATTGTATCAATAAATATCGATAGTATCGATACCAACTCAGGTATTGGTATTGGATTAATATTAGTGCAAGAGGATCAATACTTTGTTTCTATCCTCTAAGTTCAGCATATGTCAATAACACCAAAGCTAACCCTGTCTTTTCTTGGTATTGGATCAATACGAAAATTTTCAGTATCGCACACTACTATTGATAGCAGCAACATTTTTGGGTGGTGCTTCTCAGACGCAGAGACAGGGACACCTTTCATAATTTAAACCAGAATGAATGCACTAAAATATAGAGAGGTCCTTGGGGTAAAAACCTCCTTCACAGTGCAGCAACCTGAGACTGAGGTGGCAGTTTACCTATCAGCACAACTGTGAATCACATCATGTAGACAAGGCTGGTGTGACTTCAGGGCAAGTCTCTAACTGTCTTTGAGGGGCCGAGTCAAAGCCTTTAGATGATCTGTGGAGAAGTCTGGAGACTGCAGTTCACACATGCGTCACATCCAGTCTGACAGGATCTGCCAGGAAGAGTCCAGCTGTGCAAAACCTGGGAACAAATTTCAGTTTTTTTACTTTTAGCATATTTGCAGAAAAAAAAGGAGTCGTGTTTTCACTTTATTATTCGGTATCTAGTAGTAAATTAACAGTGAATTTATAAACAGACGCACTCCAAATATGGCAAATGTTAGCCAGGCAAATCACTCTGAGGCTAAACAACCTGAAATCAATCTCTTAATTACAAATCCACTAAAAATGGATTTCTCATGGATCACCAACAAGTAGCACTAAGTAATACATTTGTAATCTTGCCTCAAGAGAGTCATTAGATCTCAGTCACCAGTGCAGGCCAAATGGTCATTGTAGTGCACTGAAACCTCCAGCTGCTCGAACAAAGCCTGGAGGTCATGCAGCTGGCTTCACCTTATAATTAGTTATCTAAAGCAGGATGACAGTGATTACTACGTTGTATGTGGAACCATTAATCAACTGAGCAACTGCATAGTGATTAATGTAGCAAATCTTGGCTCACAGGAGGGTTTGAATCCTGAGAATATGTTGGGTAAATGTTTAGAATGAAAAAGAAGCCGAAACACGCACCTCTCTAATGCAATTGGTAAAATCTTTTTTTTTTTTAATAGATAGCAGTAGATACTTTTTTAATTTCACCTGTTGAGAATGAAAAAAGAAAACAAGCAGAAGAAAACGAGAGCAATACAATAAACAACATCATGATGATATATGGGAATATAACAGTAAATACTAAATATTAAACATTATTGTGCAGCACGTAAGATCGACAGCGCACAGTGTGCTTTCAGGTAGGAGCCAAAAAGGGTGTAGTTTGTGTCTGTGAGCACCCGTGTGTACACCTGTGAGCATGGACGCGCTTCTTTTAAAAGGTTCCTTCATGTAATGATCTGCTAGAGGGTTTGGGGGGGCCACAGCCCCGTCCACCAGGGCATGAAACAGGTATGGAGGAGATCAAAACTCCAGACATCCAGAGGCCCTCAGAACACAAGAGACCAAGGAAGACCAACAGAGGGGCAGCCGCGCCACTGTCCCAGAAAGAGCTGAGGAGAGTCCCAGATGAGGGCTCACTCAGCAGCCGCGGAGCAGAAGCCAGGGGGAGTTGCAGTGACGCGCCCGTGAGCTCCGCCGGCAGCCGAGGGCACCCCACCTCCGAAGTGGCCCGAGCGAGCCCCAGGCTCCAGGCCCCGATAAGCAGCCACCAAGGAGTGAGCCGGTGTGTACCTGGACGCCCATCCCCGGACACAAAGAACCACCAACGCACCGATGTCTGAGGGCGTCTGCCACTGGCAGGGGAAGTGGTGGGGGAGATAGGCCTCCATACCTTGGAGGACCTGGGATGTCCCCAGAGAGGTGCCATCTGATACCCGACCTGACATATGGACACAGACATACAGGCACATACAGACACAAACATCCATTCCCACCCTCATGCTCTCATATGCAATTACTCAACACTCACCCAACGTGGAGACAGACATAGAGAGACACTGTACACACAATCACACTCCCCAAGCGTACTCTAAGCCCCGGGTCTAGGTACCCTTGCCCCTGGAGGGGGAACTGCACCCAGACCCAGGTGGTGTTACCCTTTTTCCCTGCAGTGGGGAGAAGCAGACCGCCCTGACTCTGCAGCAGCAGGGAGGCCCCACATTCCAGACCCCAGTCGGACGGCCAACTTCTCCTCCTAGCACACCCCCCCCACACCCCCCCCTGCAGGAGCAGGCCACAGAGAACGGGGGTGAGAGAAGACTCCAAACCTCCCTCTGCCCGCTCATATGTGTTGATGCATGTGTGTTCTAAGGTGCATTTAAAACCCAGGAGGGCATGGAGCTACCTGCCAGAGAGCAGCAGGTAAGCGCATAGCCCCTCCTGCTAGCCCTCAATGTCTACGTGTATTTAAAATTGAGAGGTGGGCAACGATGCCAGGGGTGAAGTGTACACCCTGATGGTCTTTTGGATTCCGTGTAGCGTGCCCACCCCCAAGATCCTATATGAATGTGTTATGAGAGTGTAAGTAATGTGAATGTCTAAGTAGTGAGATAAGTGGTAAAATCTTAATATACTGTAGCCAAGAGAAAAAAAAGAAAAGCTGATGACAGTCATCATCTGGTGATAATTTCTGCTTCTGTCTGGATTCAGGAGCATTTAGCATGATTGTTCACAGGATGGGGCTTTAATGTGAACAGAAGATGCATAATTTTGCAAACAAACCATTAAATTTAGACACAACCTGCGAAAGGCCATTTGGAATCATTTGCAATGCTGTCGCCTGCCGTCATTAGCGAAGCAGTGACTAAGAAATAAAAGTCATAGTGGTAAAAACAAAGACATCAGTGCCACACTGTTTTAGAATAAACAGAGTGGCAATGAATACAAAATTAGACCCAAACTATCTCCAAATTAAATTCTGGGTAAAAAACATCATATAGTTTCCTTTTTGTTTGGGGTTTGATGAAAATGCAATTTTTTCTGTTGTCTTGTTTCTCTGTAACATCAACTCTTTGTTTGCTACCTACATTTCACATGACAAACTGTACCTAGATACACAGACTCCAACAAATGAAACAACAATTTTGGTTATTATGAGCAGCAGATTGTGTCTGTTGTATTTTCTGGCATATTACAGACACAATTGACCATAACCACACTAATTTCTTTAATGGTCCACATAACAACAGTAGAACAACAGATTTTTGAGCCAATTCATCCCTCATCCCTAGGTTATGTATTTTGGCTTTGAAAAGGCACGGCCTCAGGTTATTTATGATCCTCATACAACAAAAACACATGCAAGTTTTCATACTGTCGATGTATCAAAAGACAAAAGAAGGCCTGATTGATATGATTTGCTTGCTGTTTTTGTTTTACAAAAGCGAATGTGGTGGTAATGAAAACCTGACTCTACAAAGCTGTGTGTAAGTACAGTGGCTCCTAGGGACAAAGGAAATGCAGGACAGAAAGCACAAACATTAATGAAAACAAGTCGAGCTTCCAGAAATTCAACAAATGCTGAAACTAAGTAGACAAAACGTGTTCTTACAAGGAAAATGCTGCAGGAACAGAAAAAAGAAAGTGCGCCATTTTAGAAGGAGGAAGCGATACGCTCTTCATGTCACACACAGATCAAAACAAGAGATCGTCTACTGCATTCGTTTTGCAGCATTAATGACTTCAAAACTCTTCAAGGGCGTCTGCACAGGAAGTGATTAGCTCATCGTGCATTGTTTGGTCGCTGGCTGCTAGCTAACATTCCGAACTCCAGTTGCCTAGGTAACCCTCTAATGTATTTCCTACTCTGTCTTCAGTCAATCAACAGTATCCTCCACTCATTGCTATAGTTGCTGGAATTGCTTGCCTTGAAGCTGAGAAAACTTTAATTCCTGTTTTATAGTACCATGGTTGTATTCTTTGGCATAGATATTTGCCCAATGAGCGCTTACTAGGAGGGGTTTCAACCTACATAAATGTGCTCCAGTGCAGTTCTCCATAAATACTACAGCACGTAGCTCTCCCTATGCCTGCCACTAACAATAAAAACTTTATGGAGAGGTGCATAAGTCGAATACTGATTACTTGATATAACTGAGGCAGAACGGAGCAATAGCAGAGTCCAGAAAGTTCACTAGAAACAGGAGAGGATAAAAAAAAAAGAAACATCACAAAATACTGCATGAGAGGTACAGACAATTGCTGCAATGGACACTTTTTTTTTTTTTACTTGGTTTCACTTCTGCTCTTTGTTTGTGATAACTTCTTGTTCTCTGTGGCTTGCTGAAGGACCAAAAACAGCACAACTGATGCAATTATGGTTCAGGCCGGTCGTGCCACATACTCTGAGTACTGCCTCCACCTGGCAACAGATGCTCTCTGCAGGTAGATGAGCTGCCTGTAGCTCCCTACACACTGCCAGCAGAGAACCATTTTCATCTTATTGCCTGAGACCTGCCTGACTGACGTCATTTACTTTCTCTGGTCTCTGCTGTTAGTCATTTCCCATGTGCCATATTTTGTAGACTGGGTAGCTGTTGTTGCATGCTGAAATCTCAAAATTGGCTAAAGAGAGATGAAGAAGACAGTGCAGGCAGGGTGGAGTGGGTGGAGCGAGTGGAGATAAGTGTCAGGGGTGATTTGTGACAGAAGGCTAGCAGCAAGAGTGAAAGAGAAGGTTTACAGGATGCTAGTGAGACCTGCGATGATGCATGGTCTGAAGACGGTGGCACTGACAAAAAGACAGGCCAAAGGGGAGGTGCCAGAGTTTAAGGTGTTGAAGATTTTTACTGGGAGTGACATGAATGGACAGGATTACAAACGATTACATCAGAGGGACAACTCAGGTTGAGCAGTTTGGAGACAAAGTTAGAGCTGCAAGACAGAAATGGTTTGGAAGTGTGCAGAAGAGGGATCGTGGATATATTGGATAAAAGATGTTGAAAATGGAGCTGCCAGGCAGGAAGACAAGAGAAAGTCCACAAAAGAGGTTAATGGATGCAGTAAAGGAGGACATGCAGAGGATTCATGTGACAGAGGAGGATGCTAGAAATGCTAGAGGGTGAGATGGAGGCAGATGATAGACTGTGGTGACCCCTAAAGGGAGCAGCTAAAAGAAGAAAAGGCTATTCATAGTTGTTAAGTATTTTTCTGTCTTGCTAGTAGGTTAAATCTAGTCCATTGTGGCAAGCTCACAATGCAATAATATTATTTAGCATTCCTCTATTGACATGAGGTCCGTTTTCCACCACCACCAAATCACATGGCTAGAGTCTGGCCACGTAGTACACCAAAGGTGGAGGAGAAGCAAACTTATATGTGTTTGCATACAATGGAAGTAAATTTAAATTCATAAGATATGAAAGCTCATACCAGTCTTTTCATATCTGAGAGGGTTCCCTTTTAACAAAGAAGTGAAAATTCTCTTCTGCATCACCTAAAACGTCACTGATTGAAGAGAGATCAGGGCTCTAACAAATAGAAATATGCAGCAAAATACTTATTTATTCCTGATATTGTCATAATTATTTTCAGCAGGTTAGATATATGATCCTCCTGTGTCTAGACAGCACACAATGAGCTAGCTAAACAACAACAGCCCGTTATAAGCTAACACTATGTTAGGCTTGGGAAAATTTCCCCTCTGATTACATCAGAGTTTATTCTCCCAACAATTCTAGATCCACTTCAGAGAAAGTGTCACTAATGCTACCGAAGAGCAACTAACAACAGCTAACAGCAGTTACACACTGTAACTTTAAAGCAGCTTTGATATAGCGGTGGGCAAGTGAGCAGTGTGACTGCTACATGTGCATAAGAACAACAGTAGTATCAATCCTTACCTGAATGTCCAGAAATTTTATCTGAGTTTATCTGTGAAAATCCCTGCAGTATGAATATCAGGGGGTTATTTAGTTAAAATGAAGCAGCATGAGTTTAAGAGCAATGGCTTGGAAGGTCTCATTAAAATATTAACAAAATGCCAAAATGTCTGCTAAATTACAGGCTAATTTCAGTTGTTTCACACTCGAGTTTAAATGTATTCAAATCAAGACAAGCTAAAAGTCAGTGTTCAGTTACGCAATGTGTGTCATAAAACATGGTTTTGCTTTAAAGTTGGTCTCAAACCAAAAGGTTGAGAAAGCACTCTGTAGGAATAATATTAGTTGCACAGATTGATCTGTGGTATTGTCATGTCTTTGTATCCTGTAGTTTTAAGATAAGATAAGATAACCTTTATTAGTCCCACACGTGGGAAATTTGTTTTGTTTAAAAAGAAAAGATAAAGTAGCTGCAAATTGTCTTTCTTTGTCTAGACTTCTGCATAATGTTCTTGATTCCTACTGATCAGCGAGTGATCACTGGTGGAAATGAACACAGAGACTAACAATTAACAAATGCACTGGAAACAGGCAGTCAGGCATGCACTCTCAAAGACACACAAACACTCCAAAGTCTCCCCTACCGAGACGTCTGCCGGGTGATTTGTCATTCTCTTCTCCCATACCAGTGAAAGGGCCTCGTGACGACATGTCATCCATTACAGAACATTTTGTTGAGCTGCTTTTCTCTTTCTCTGACAACCTGCAATTATATCCACATCCTCTGAGAAATCAATCCACACTGCCAGCCTCGCATTAAAGGCAATTCAGAGCTTTTGAAAAGTCTTGTCAGGAACGAATTGGAGGTCCAGGCCCTGTGCTGTCATACTAACTCTGACTGCTTAGAAAGAAGCCTCGGAAAGACGATCAGATATCATGACAGTTCCTACAGTATGTTTTAAAAAATTAGCTTCTGTATATCATTCCCAAATTACTATTTATGACGTCTTCAGTTATATTGTTTTTACAAGATGATATCTGTTTTGTAGCTATTTTTAAGAGCATTTTAAAAGTTACTGATCAACTTAGCCAATATTTAGACGGATATTTCGCTCATGTCTTTATAAGCCATGTCTCTTGTGGTGCTCCCTCCAACTTACTGGCATTTCTCTGCACGCATTTCTCGTTAAAAGCAAATAAGTGGGTGAGAGCTCATAACTGAGAACTCTGAGTTTTTTATTCAGCCTTTTGCTCATCTCACCATCTGCCATTTGAGAAAACTTTAGCTCCGTCTGTGCTGGAAGATCAACAGTCTTCCTCCTCTTCATTCTCCTCGTTTCTGTGCTATAAACCAACCCAACAGACGTCCTGTGAAGATATAATGTAAATGTAGAGGAAACACCAGTTGAAATTGCCAGTCACCTTGGCAGAACTGTCTTTGTTTATGATAACTACTAAGACTTTTCCAAAGAGTTTAGTGCCCTGTGCAAGACATCCATTGCTACCCTGGAGAGACTTAGACTAGATGATGTTGTGACAATTAAATGTCATCAACTGTAAAGAGACTTTACATGAATACTCGACTTTGTTCTAACTTATTCTACCTTTTGTCATGAGACTGATATGAAACAATGTATTATTAGTGTCTGTTTGTGATTCAAACATGATCTGTTTCTGATTATTTGTGCAGGAACTGATTTGCCCACATCAGTGTCCTTAAACTAGTGGTAAGACTTTAATTTATAAATGTCTGGATTACACTTTATGATCCAGTCTTTCTGTTCATTGTACTGTTAACCATGCACTTTCTAGACATTTCTGTTTTAACTTTGCATTAAGAGGATATATTTTCTCTTAATTTTTTGCAAGCATTCCTTTTCTATAAATCTTATAAATTTTGTGAAACCTACCGACCTAGTAGTAGCACTTAGTACTTACTACACTATAGATTGGCTGACTTTACATACATAAACTCATAAAACGAGATTTCTAAAAATTCTGCATATTATTATAGAAAATAAAGATTACAGCAGTGGTTCTTAACCTGGGTTCGCTCGAACCCTAGGGGTTCGGTGAGTCGGTCTCAGGGGTTCGGCAGAGCCTTCGCCATGACATGCATGGCTCATTTTGTGCACCAGTAAAAAAATCACATTTTATTTTTCACTAAAGAGGGGTTCAGTGAATGCGCATATGAAGCTGGTGGGGTTCGGTACCTCCAACAAGGTTAAGAACCACTGGATTACAGCATTAACATTAAAGAAATCTCTTTTGCCATATCCCTGTACTCACTATCCACAGGAACACTGTGGAAATATAGTTTTGTATTAAGTCTGCACTGTATGGTAATACATCGTAACCACAAAACCTTCCTGAAACCATTACAATGTAACCTTCAGTGTAATAGTTGATTTAAACTCCTGCAGTCAATCTTCATAGAGCCTACAATCTGACATACACATAAGCGGCCGATTTAGTTGCCAGCATTCGTGCTTGTGTATGGTTTATTATGTGTTAATTACTTTGTGGTTGCATAAGCAGTGCCAGGCATGATAGAAACAAATGAAATGCTGGGACTTTTTCCCCTCCTGGATCATGACTCTTTGTTGCGGTCACTTCTTTTTGGAGGTAACATGTTTTCCCCATGTTCATTTCCTCGTGCCCATTCTGATCTGAGGAATTTGCTAACTTATATTTAGGCAATGATTATTGTTCCTTATATTGAGGTGATGATTGTTATTTCCTTACTGCTAAATTCAAAAACTGTTGAGAATAGTAGCTGGAAATGTGTATAAGGGATTGGCACTATCTGAAGAGATCAAACACAACAGCTGCGGGCTGCGTCAGCAATGCATGCAGTTACATTTCCAGGAAAGTGCACGTCAGGTTACAGCACAGGTTAGGGCATAGGGTTTCCGAGGGTAATGCACTTAAAACATAGGTTTCACACAGAAGTATAAGAAGCCATGCCATGTAACTGGGGATGCAATTGGGAATACACAAAACAACATAAAAGAGCAGCAGTTGCACTCCAACTGGATGTTTGAGCTCCTTGCTCGATCTCTAAGGCTGAGCTCAGCAACCCTGCAGAGGAAACTTATTATCCAGATTTCATGACCACAGGTGAGGGCTGGGGTGTAGGTGGACTGGTAAAAAGCATTGCCTTTTGGCACAGCTCTCTCTTCACCACAATAGTCCAGTACAATGCCCACATTACTGCTGACGCTGCACCAACTTACTGGTCTGATTCACGCTCCACCTCCCCATCAGGATGCTAATGTTGCATCAAGTCAGTTTGTGAAATTTCTTCCCTTCTATATTTTCCAGGGGTCAACTGTAAGTGGCCCTACTTTTTCTGACATTAACATCAGCATAAAAACCATACAGCGGGAGCTTCATTGCATGGATTTCCATGGCTGAGCAGCTCCTAAAGGTGTAATCTCTAGGTGGCCCAGTGCTTTTATCCATGCATTGTGTTAGCTGGACAGCTATTATGAAGTTTAAATAACGTTACTGTTTAATTTACTTTTGCCTCTCTTTTTGGTTAGGATTAGGAAATTACTAATTATTGAATGAATCAAGAGTGGAAAAATGTTCAGACAACAAAGGAGTAAAAGAAGAATAGTTGAAGTTCTAGTCTTTTTCTCTGAAGCTCCTCTGATGCTGTCCAAGGCAGCCATCTAGCTTGCATTATGGCTACAAACAGGCTTTAATTATTGTCAAGTTTTTAAGCTCTATAATGCTTGTGTTTTTGGCACTGTATCGCCAAGAAGCATAACTAAGGGATAGTTTTCCTCCTCCTTCCCTGCCTTGCCTCATGTGCATAGCTGATTGATTAATCCCCTCCATGTGAGCCACTCCGTGGGAGGTTGACATGTGGGAGAAGAATGAAGATGGCATGGAAGTTAGGAGGAGGTCTTGCCTGGTTCCCTGCAGCGTCCTCTCAGCGATGAGATGGATAGGTGGTCTTTGCACTCAACCACTTGATGCTATCCTCCCACATGCTGTCAAAGATGAGTCTCCATGGCAATCCAATCTGATTAGTGCATGATGGCAGACAGAGTAGGAGAGTAGTCCTGTGGTGAGCCTCATTGAGTGGTGGCCCAATGGAGCGTACGCACTTGTTATATCAATAACACGACTAAAGAAGCAAATTCTTCCTGGGGATGTTCTTGAATCTGTGTAAATGGACAGAGTGTAAAATGTAATGCTTAATATTATATTTGACAGCACCTTCCACGTGTGTACTTGTTTGCAGGTTTTATTGCTGTGCTACCAACTTTATTTATTCATATAAGTAAACAACCATTATTTGGATTGCCTTTTTAGAATTTTAATGTACCCTGTGGTCAAATCAAATCCTGAACCCTTTCGTTTTCCTTAAACTTGGTACTTCCTACTTCTAGTAAGATGATGTTTGTTTGGGTTTGGTTTTTTTTGTTGTTTTTATGTATGGACATTCATGTGCCCTTTGGGATGATCAGTAGTAACACTGGTTATGACCAAATACCTACAAATATAATGGCCTTCCAATAACTTTCAACTGTACTTTGGGTTTTGTGTCAATTACAAAATGTTAGCATTTTTCTCCCCATTTATGCAGAGGGTTGATGCAGAGGAGGATGATATAGAGATAGGGTGAGATGGAGGTAGATGAGCCTCTGTGGCGACCCCCAGGCACTGGCTAAAAGAAAAAAGTCTGTTTCAGTATGTCAACAGGCTAATCTAAGACAATTAGCATGGTAAGCCATAAATCTGCTAAGCATCAGCTATTTGAATTTATGAATGGAGCTGTCAAGGCGTTCAGGTTACAAATGATAACATCTTAAATCATCTTTCAGTGAGGAGGGAAAAATGTGGTTTTTAGACATAAAAACCCCAAGTGACTCACTCTTGAAAATCTTTTAAAGCTTGATTAATATTAGTTCCACAACCTTTTAGAAAATATCTTAATACCATAGTATTTTTTAATAAAGGACAAAATTGTTCACAATTATCTCTTTCTCTCTTTTTTGTGTTTTAGGGTTTTTATTTGGATAAAATGAACACCAGTGTCATATAACACACAGGTTACCATTGTGGTTTAGAGGCTATTTTATATCCAGAGTTGGTGGTTTGACCCTTGACACAGACACACATTTCTATTATAGTACCCATTACCATCCATGACTGAATGCCTGAAACCCTAAACTGACTGTTTGTGCAGTAATTGCACTGAAGAACTCTATGAATGTGGATATTTTAGAAAAAATATATAAACACAAGCAGCTTTATCTTCTTCTTGCCTTGTAATTCTGCGCACACACAGAGGCAGTTATCACAGCAGTAGGATTCTGCAATTGCTTTGCTGCTTGGTCTTGAGTTAATAGAGAACTGGAAAGCCAAATTACTGAAAGTAACTGGTAGAATCCATGTTTGCCATGGAAACAAGGCTAAAATCAGTGTCTCACATGCTATGATGTACAACACTCTACAAATCTCTGACTTTAATAACAGAAGATTTTCTCAACTTGTCTCACTGGGAGCATTTCTGTGTCTGTCCTTGAGGCAAGTCCAGTAACAGTGTTAAAATGTTCCAGGAACAGAGGGAGGCATGCGTCATTGCTCTTCATGGGCCCCACCCCCACCCCTATTTCATACATTTTGATAGAGACGAGTGTCTTCAAGGCAGTTAATGTGGCCTTTTCAATTTCCTGTTTGGTTCTCTGGATTTAATACTTTTTATGCTTCATTGATTTATAGCCAACCCATCAAAAGCCTCATGCTGGGTGATCATTCACGTCTGAGTCGAGCCACACTCAAAACACTGGAAACTGCCTATATCCTTGGATTCTGGGGCAGGTTAAAGAAACAGCTTTAAAAAAAAAAGGTTTAAACTGAGGATAAAAATAAGCTTCTTTGTTTGTTTCAATGAATCAATGCAGAATTAATTCATGTTATATGCATAAATAATATGCATAAATAGCTGCTGTATGTGACTCCAAATATCTCACACAGGTGACACATTTTTCTTCCGCACAGCATCCCAAAGTTGTCAAAACACTGGGTTCAGGGTGTGGTGTCAGGGCAGGCTGACCAGAACAGCTAACAACCATCGTCTAATCATGTCTGTCCTATTTGAGTATGATGCCAAGACACCAATTGACAAGGATCCTTTGTGGTCACACGACTAGTGAGGACCTAGACTATGAGGTGGTACGGTTGGATAGGGGATGACCCACACAGATATATCACATTCAACCTCCTAAAAGCATGGAGAGAGGCTGGAATTGCGTCTCTGGTGATCCAGGTGAAGGAGAGAAGAGTTGGAGCCGGAGGTGCCAAATTCCACTATTTCCCCTCTCTCCATTGTGATGACCATCTCACACAGGAGCAGACGTTGCTGCATTGCAACAGCATTTTACAGATGTGTTCTCCTCCCTACCTGGCCGCACCAGTCTCATTGAGCACCATTTCGATACATGCCCTGGCATGCTGGTGTGTTCACAGCCCTACAAGTTACATGAACATAAGAGACAAATTGTTCAAAGGGAATTGGCTGCAATGCTAAAGCTGGCAGTAATAGACGAGTCACACAGTGCTTGGTGTAGCCCCATAGTTCTTGTGGTGAAGAAAGATTGGTCTATATAGTTCTGTGTTGACTATCGCATGGTGAATGAAGTGTCACAGTTTGATCCCTACACCATACCCTAGATCATCGAGCTCCTGGACTGGTTAGGCATGGCTTACTTTTTCACAACACTGGATTTAACCAATGGCTACTAGCAGAGGGCCTTCTCCTCTCCGTATGGTTTGTAGCAATTTGTCACACGTCCATTCCGCTTGTTTGGTGCAGCAGGTGGACGCAGTCCTGGAGTCCCTGAGGTACGCGTGGCCCACGGCCAAACCAAAGAAATGTGCGGATGAAGGTACAGTATCTGAGGTACCACTTGGTAGGTGGGCAGGTGTGTCCACAGATGGATAAAACTGCAACCATTGCATCCTGCCCATGTCCCAAAACCAAAAAAGAGGTGAGGCGGTTCTTGAGGCTGGCCAGTTACTACCGCCAGTTCGTTCCCGGCTTTGCATAACTGACCAGCCTCTTGACTGATCTCACCCAAAAAGGTGTCCCAGATCTACCGACTGCTGCAGTGGTTAGACTAGGAGGGACAGCTCCGTGGCCTAAGTAGGGTGATGGGGGTATGTGGCAGGGTGTAGGGGAGGGGTGGAGCAGTGGGTTCAGGTCGTGGTGTTAGCAGAGGATGACCAGAAATGCTGACAACCATCGTCTAATAATGTTTTCCCTTTTGAGTGTGCAGAGCGGAGGGACACAGCTGGAAAGCTGCGCAGTGATAAATATATTGTGGGATACACTGCAAATAAAACACCATCAGCGTGCAACGCAGTGTGCGTGGGTCCTTATTCCTGTCACACTTATGTAATATGATTGTGTATCCTTTTTATCTCTTAGTAATTCTTGATTATGTCTTTTTTTGTCTTTATTGCTGAGTGTCTGGTTTTGCTCATTCTGTATCTTTTTATCTGTTCACTTTGCTTTTCAATATTGATGTTTTATGATGTTGCTTTGTATCCAGTTTCACTTGTTTTGCATCTGCAGGTTTTATTTCTCTTTGCCGTTGTTGGTACAGGTTTGTGGTTGTTTTTCATTCTGTAGTTTTGTCTCAATTGTACTCTTGCACTTCCTTCTACTCATTTTATTTCATGATCGTGTAAGCACAATAGACTGACACTTTGCACAATTCAAATGTAATTTTTTGCGGGGGGTTAAAGTATTGGTCATCTTGTTGCATGTCTTTGTGGCCTTTTGACTTGTTTCCCAAATCAGAAACTGCTTCTTCTTGGTCTTTTGGGTAATTCATTCGTCTGGCTTCTCTCTCCTGTGTGGATACCAACAAAGAAACTCAACTGGAGATTTAATTAAAGCAGCTCAATATTGATACCTAAGCTTTGTTTAGCTGCTGATAAAAGGTCGCGTGGCTGACTGGAGGCGTTGCTTTCAGTTCATTGGTTCCCTGCGGCGATTTCTTGTGTGTGCTGTCCGTGGTCCTGAAAGTAAACAGCATCGCCAGCGGGCCACAGTGGCCTCTGCGGGCCACGCCTTTTGGAGTCCAGTTGACAGTCTTAACTCGACCAGCATGCAATTTGGGCTTTTTAAGTAGCACATGCAGGAATTCAGATGTTAAAGTTCTGACTAAATGTGAGTCACGCACATCACGCTGCCCACTCAGTGCCTCACAAATTGCGCACAGCAGGGGACCGGACCCTGTACCTTCTGGAGCGTCTGAAAGGCGCAGGCGCAAATGTCAGAGTTTTATGAGTAGTTTCTTTTTGGAAACAAAGTCCCCCGCACGCACGCGACGCAAAGACGTGAGGAGGATGTTTTTTCTTCCATCACATCCCAGACTTTGAAAATCTGTCTCCTCCCCGCGCTGCGTCGATGCACTTGTAGACTAAACAGCTGTCTCACTTGGCTTTCTGCGTGTCTGACGAGGCGAGAACCCCGAAGGTACTGACACCTTCATCATCATCATCATCCTCCTCCTCCTCTTCCACCTCATCGTGGTGCCGCAGCAGCCAAAGCGGTGAGTGCGTCCTGCAGCAGCAGCAGCAACAACAGCAGCAGTAACGGCACCTGTCTATTTTTCCCAGGACGGGCTTTTCTTGTTTTTTTAATTGTCTTAGGAGTGAAAACAAGGTAGAAACACCGCCGCAGAACCGTAAATGCCGATGGCTCCATGTGCAGACATTTGCGCAGGTGAAAATTAGGCATCGGTAAGTTGCTTTGACTTGTTTTCCGGGGCGAACGCAGCGCGCTCTCACTCACATCTGTGGCTTTCGATGTGACTGGTGAATTAAGGAGGCATTCAGCTGAAGCCTGCAGGTCTTTAAAATGCTCTGTGTGTGTGTGTGTGTGTGTGTGTGTGTGTGTGTGTGTGTGTGTGTGTGTGTGTGTGTGTGTGTGTGTGTGTGTTTTATTGAAAAATGGGAAGCAGTGAATCCGTTTCGAGTGAATGTGCCGTGAAAAGGGGAAGGCTGACGGTTTTTTTCCTGCTACATGTGCAAGCGAGGGTCACACACATGCCTGATGTGTTAAAGATGTGCGAATGTGGGAATAAAGGAAAAAGACAGGGCAAAAAAAATCGCCCCTTCTGTGCGGTTTAGCGAAGGAGAAAGCAGCTGTCACTTACTGTGTCTTGTGTAGACGGATTTCTTTTCCCTGTGATATGATAGAAATCAACCGACGTTTTGCGATCCGCGGTATGTGGGCCATGTGACCTCTGTGCTTCAGCAAAGGAACATTCATTGAATGTATGTGGAGGTTTTGGATTGCGGTACACGTTCACGGCATTGGAAGTGGGTTGATTGGACGCGGTTTTCTCGGATCGCTTTGAATTGGAAATGATGTATTGATGCAACACAATGTTCTGGGGAATTCAACGCACATACAGGGGAAGAGTTCTGTAAAATCCCCTTTGCAGTGAAAATAAATCTTTAAGGAATCTGAGCTGGGTCTCAGATTTTCTCTCTTGTTTTTGTCATGCATCTGCTTATAGACACAAACACACACAGAGAGTCTTTTGGTTGATTGGCATCTTGGTGAGTGGATGTGTTTCCCAGTGTTTTCTTTTCAGCTTTTGTTGACATCCGTGCCAAACAGATGTGAGTAAAAACTGTTATAGCTTCGTCTTCTGCTCCATGCAGTGAATAATCCTGAATAGTCCCATGGCTGCAAACCTTCCAACATTTCCTGGTGACTCAGTACTGAGCGAAGCAGACTCTCTTGGCTTTCTTGCCCTCAGGGTAGTTCTGCCCGTCTGTTGTTTTCTGCACCAGAGCTTTCTCAGGATCAAAGAGACATTGATTTGCTCTACATAAGGCCGTTTTTAACTTCATTTGAAGCCCAGAGCAGCGTGACTGCTTTTGGGTTAAATAGATGGAGTGTGGGGAAAAAGAGCGGACCAATCATGCCAGTCCCCGTACCTATCTGCCCCTCTCTGTTTTATTTGTGCATTTCGGTTTGATTGCTCACCCTGAAAGTTTGCTTTCAGCCCTGTTGGACATATGTCTTCCTCCTCTGTATCTCTGGATTTTTCCTCTGAGCACACTCTGTCCTGTTACTTGATAAAGCATCCGAGAGATGCTTTAGAGGTAATTGGGTTCAGTACAAGAAGGAGGGGATGCAGAGTGGAATTTGTTTCTATGTGTGCATGAATTATCTTTAGGAGAAGGTGTGCATGTCTGCTGGTTTACTGGTTGTGTGCTTGTTATGCGTTTCTGGTGTTGCTGTGTTTTGTGTTAGCAGTGAATCATTGTGTTTTCAGGAGGCTGAGCGGATGAGTAAGACATGAAGTCAGGGAGGTTCGGGAGGGGGATGTTTTAAATTCTGACCCGAGGCACATGAATTTTATTATCTTAAAGGAAATTTAGAAGAATCTTCCAAATTTCTTGCCTTTTGGAAATCAATTTGTCTTCCAAAAACCCATGTTCATGTTTTAATTTAGTGAATAGATGATGACATCTCTTTTTCTGTTGTTTATTTACTCAGTAAAATGTTGCCTATGTGATTTAATCAAAGTGTGGGGTGCTTTAGAGACAAAATATCAAATCATGCACACCCACTGAAGGCCTGTGTTTGTTTATATGTTTGATGTGTCCTAGTATGAGAGTTAAGTTGTGCTCTGCAGTATAAATCAGGGTGTTTTTGCTTGTTTATATTCATGTTACACAGCTTAGGCAAACAACAAAATCCAACATTTGATGGAAATGTATAGAAATGCACTGAAGGGCTGCACCTGTTATTATTTGATATGAGTTGACAACTGAGCTAAAATAACCTGCTGGTTAATTAACTACTTAAATTCATTGTTTTGATACACACACCAAAAAAACCCCATCTAATTGTTCTTTTTCTATTTTTAAGTGACAATATTATCTTTTTTCTTCAGGGTTACTAATTACCTGAAACAATACCTGATGACAGAATTGATTCTCATGCGCATGCGCATTGTTAAGTAGGACTGTGTGAGGCCCGTGTAAGTGTGTCAGAAGGTATGAAGGTATGGTAGGAACAATAAAACACATACTTTAAAAGCAGAAGGATAGGAAACATCCAAATTATTTAATAGAGTTGCTCCATAAAACGTCCAAAGATTGCCTTGAATAAAGGTTAAAATGAAAGATGCCACAGTGTCCAAAAACTGTTGTGTAACTCTTATAAAATCAACTCAGTATGAATAAAGGCATCAGGAAGCATTTCAGTGTAATTTGGCTTAGACTTTAGCATTAAATTAGCCACTAATTATATTTATAGTACACAGTTCTTTCAGTCTTTAGAAGTGCACTGTGATTTAAAGTCTGTTGAATAAAGTCTTGAAAAAATTAAAAAATAATATTTTTTTTAAAAAAGATGACGTTACAGGTCATTCTGGCTTTGTGTCTCGTTTACACAGATTCATTCACTTCATCTGACATGAGCAGTGACGTCAGCACTTGAAATAAAGCAGAAATTCTCAAGAACGAACCATTTTAGTCGCCACAATTAGCAGCAGTAACATTATTAGTTTACACACGTGTATCTGCAAATTGCGATTCTTGTTATGACTCAGAAAAACTTAATGATGTTGTTGAGTGATGGTTGTTGTTTCTTCTTCTAGTGTTTTTTCTCTGTGTGCTGTGTTTCAGAGCCCTTGATGAAGCACGGTGACGCTGTGGGGAGCATTTTTAGTGCATCCCTTTGAAAACACACAGGCACACACACACACACGAAGATAGCAAGGAGCCTTTTGGATGCAAACACTTCCCAGGGGATGATGAGAGGCTTCCTGCTGACTGCAATCTTTCTGTTGCCCTTGGTGAGTAGCTTCTGGGCACTTATCTGTATGTTGTCCAGATTTGTGTGTGTTTGTTTGTGCGTTTGTTTGTGCGGGTGTTCAGGAGCATTGGAATGCATATATCCATCCATACGGGTATGTTTAGGTCTCTGTTATTATCCTCCTGTTCCTCAGCTTGAGCCTGGTTTATTTTTATATCCACACTTTTGCTGATGTGTTTGTGACAAGCAGTAGAAGGATGGAAATCACCCCCATGCACACCACATCAGCATACGTTACAGATTCAGGATCAGCTCATCATTAAGGCAAGCACAAAAACAGATGGCCTGACTGACCAGAGAACTACCCATCCATCTGCCGTGACTCACTTTTCTGTGGTCTCATTGAAATGAAAAGCAGAATGGAAGAGTTGTGCAAGGTGTGTGGGAGGAATTATATTCAGAGAACTGATGCAGCATAGCAGCTCTTTCCTTGGCCAAACCACACAGATGTAGAAATTGCTTTAATATAGTTAATATCGTCCTTTTCGTGATGATGGTTTCTTTTTGCCTTTGTAGCTGCTAGTAAAAATTTCACAGCAGTGCCAGCTGATGATGGTGACTCAAATGAATTCATAAAGTGACCTGGCAGCCAGAAACATTGTGTCCAACCTTGAAGTCACCGCCCCCTGACATATGTGAAGTGCTTCTTCAGCTGACATCTTTGAACAGTGCCCATCTAAGGCTGACCTTTAGCGACTGTTGTGGCAGATATGTCTGTGGTGATGTACTTATTATGTGTCCGATGGGTCTGTACAGTGGGCCAGTGGTCTGCGACGTCATCTGAGAGTTATTATCTGTGTTGTGTGGTTCTGTGGGTGCTACTGAGTTATCTGGCTCTCGTAAAAATAGCCTCGAGGGGGGAAACTGAATTCTGCAGCCTCAGAATGGAGGCCATATCTGGATAGACATCTGTTTGAGAGAAGAAGAGTTACAGGGAGCAGAGATTAAAAAGCACGCTTAGAAATATATTGATGAGCCCTGTACTTTTACGCAGCTTAGTCATGCCTGTTTTATGTGTCTTTTAAAATCAAATACAAAAATTGTCACGAGTCGCTTAGAGGTTCCACTCGCAGGACTCCTGGGTAGCGTTCAAACGGAGATAGTTTATTACAGATCTTCACCAAGTGTATGTACAGACAGTGCGAGGTTAGTGCTATATACAAGACGTGAGGGGCAGGGGTCCAGGCCTCCAGGGAACACGGGGAAATCACACACGCGCTCAAAACAGCCTCTCTCCACTCCGCTAGCGACCTGTCACTCCTTCCACACTCCACACGGGGAAACACGGGGATGGGTCCGGGGAATCTAGGAACAAAGGAACACGTTAAGTCTCTGAGACAGAGGCACGGCAAACTTGAGCTAGGTGTGTACTGACAAGAGCCTTCACAACAATCCAGCGTTGAACAGCTGATCTCCTCCTTCTAATATACCAGCTGGTCTGATGAGGCCCAGGTGTGCACGACCCGGGAAGGCGTGGACCGAGGGCGTGAACCCGCCATGAGTTCCGCTCCGGCAAAACAGGGGAGAGGGAGAGAGAGAGGAAAAAGAGAAGAGAAGGGGGGCTAGGAGTGAAGAGATGCTGATCAGCGCCTTGCCGATCCCGCAGGTCGTGACAAAAATGTTGATGCTCATAGTTCTACCATCAAGTTTAAAAAATACTGATTTCACATTATATACTGATATTTCCGCATTTAAAAAAAGAACTTGAAAAAGGTGCTAATCACAATATTAGCTGTCTTATTGTGGCCTCAAGACCCATCACAAAAGTCTTTAAGGTACCAAGGTTTAACAATATCTGAAGCTAATGTTAGCATAAAGATTATCATTAAGAACCATTGACTCAATAACTGCTTAAAGCACATTCTTTTGTATATTAGAGCTACGATGTATTAAAGTGGGTAGAAATTCTTGCTAATATTGTGGGTTTAGATCACAGCAAGCAACATTATTGTATAAAAAAAAGGCTCTGAAAATCCAGTGTAGGCTGTGCTAAAGCTAGCAACTAGCAAGGGAAGTCAAATTAAAGCATTTAGCAGGTAACAGCATTACTGCCCCCAGAAGCTTTAGGACTCCAAAACAGAGCTAAAAGGAAAACTCACAATGCTGTCTGTCCCATGTTTAGTCAAAATACCACATGCAGGCTTGTTTTGTTTTGCCACACTGCAGGGTTGTAGTCAATTCAAACTGATGTAAATGGCAGACCTACAGTACAGTACCTTTGGAAGCTCTAATTAAAGAAGTACCGATACCAAGTAGCAGAGTAAACCAAAAAGTTTTACTTCTATTCAGTTTTGTAACACAGAAAGATACTACTAAAGCTATAGGATAAAAACACATCTCTGAATATTTTATTTCCCATGTACATTTATTTTCTCTCGCACAAAACTGCATAAACAACGTTACAGTTATTTTAATGCTTCAATTCTAAACAACTATGATACTGTATTTATGTATGTTTCCATGAATATTATGTATATTTGTAGGTTTTGCCTTTTTCTTAGCAATCTCTCATTTTAAATCATAATTGTAAATTTTGGTCAAGCTATAAATTAAACAGTTAACTAAGATCCAAGATTCAAAGATTCAAGATTCAAAGTGTTTATTGTCATATATACAAAGAAAAGCATTTGTTTGCACAATGAAATTCTTTCTTTGCTGTCCACAGGCAGACGCCCGGTTAATATATGCAAATTGAAATAGAACAGATAAAATACAAACAGTATAAATAAATAAATAAATAAATAAAGACAAAATTTAAGTGTGAAATAGATATTATGCAAGATGACCTGCATATGTGCAAAAATTATTATTACTGTTAAAATAGGTTAGCTGTTCAAGAGACTGATAGCAGTGGGGAAGAAGTAGTTGTTGAGGTCCTCATCAATGTTCCCTCTAAGCTATTGCGCACTGCTGGCATGATTGGGCACAGAAAAAAAATCTAACCTGAATTGAAATTAAAATTAATACTTTAACAATTCTGTTTTGCAGTGTTAGTCAGTAAGTGACTGGCTGCTCCCGTATAGGATTAGAACGATGCCACCTTATCCCATAGTCCAGCCAATAATGCGATTCACATTTGTATATACCGGTAAGCAGCTAATCAACATCGTTGACAGGCTATGACAGTGTCCTTATGCCGACACCGGTGTTTTAGCTAGCAAAGCGGCGTGGCTGATGTGGAGTGAAGCCACGTTAATGACAACGTGCACAACCATTGGAGATGTGAGCAGGACAGACGGAACAATTGACGGGTAAAGTGTGGACTTTATACCAGTTTTGATTTTGTGTTGATAGGCCACGTAAAACCAGAGTTATGATAAAAATATATGCAGTGTTTGTTTTTTTCCTGAATGCAATCGTTGTTTATATTTACTGCGGGAAGAAACGGTAAAAACAGTGTTTTATAAGGAAAACGCTGGAAAGCCTGCGAGCAAAAACACCCTCCACCCCTCCCAGCCTTTCCTACTGGTGGAAAAATGTACCATGTCGACCAATCAAAAAATGATATGGCAACATGACATTTAGTTGTTTAGGAAGGGGGAAGTTTTAGCAGTGGCGGCGGTGTTTTGAGATGTGAGAGATTTTCGACGTTTAGCGCAAATCTTGTGTAGTTAGTGTGTAGTGTAGTCAATAGTTGTTTTGTGTGTCAGAACAATGAGGCGACTACTGAATGTTACAGGTGTTACAGGAGTGATACATCTCCTGTTGTCAGGCCTGCAGGTATCAGGCTGTTGTTCTCCTTTATCTCATAGTGGACAGAAATTATTTTTTGGACCACCACAAATAATTTGGGTGGCATCAGATTTGATGCAGAACAGCTGATTGTTCTGTAAACAGTTTGAAATGTTTATTTAAAAAAACGCCTTGGCTGCATTTTTAGGTAAACAAAAACAAAAACAAAACTCAGTTACTTTTTTGAAGAAGTAACTAGATAATTAATTGCCCAACATTGGTCATTATATACTGTATTTTGCAGACATAACTTAAGAGTTGTCTGCCAGTCTGGACGTGATAGAGCCACTGGTTGCTAGGGAAAAATGTGTTTTCCCCGGCTGGTTAGCAGTGGTTCCTGGAGGTTGTTGACTCTTACTGGGTACAATCAGAGGTTAAAAATGTGCCGCTCAAAAAAATGCCACAGTTGACTGTCATTTCTTTTTCATGTTTCTCTACAAATACTCAGTAACTTACATATGGAACAACTTTTACTTTGAAAGCAAACAGTCTCCAAAATGTACATTTTTTGCCAGTACACTATCTCCGAGCTAAGTTTTACATTTCACATTTTTATTTCCATTTTTTAACAAAAAGAGTCTGTAAATAGTAATCAGTAAATGTGTAAAAAAAAAGTAATATGGAACACATTTTCATTTTAAAACAGCACATTATACTGTATTTTGTTTGTTTGTTTGTTACAGTGTAGGCACTGCTTTATAATGAGCTTAAAAGCATTTTGATTAAACATCAGGTCACATAAGTTGACCGTATTTCATATGATCTCTTTTACTAGATGTATAACTGTGATAAGACTATGTCAAAGCTTAGCAAGCTTACATTTTCAGGCACTTAAGTTAGCTTGTTGTCAATTGCAGCTGAAAGTTACTGACATCAACAGCACACAGCACTAGACACCAAATGTAAAAATTACTTCTGGTATCATGCACTCACATAAAAATGTCCTCAAGCATGAATGATAACAAAATAAACTCCTGTAGCATGAACTTGCAATGCTTTCATAAAGTATTAGCCTTACTGAAGTTACTCTGCAGATAGAATCAGTAAACATCATTCTGAGTAATCATCACTGCCTGCAAACATTATGTTTACTACACTCATAGCTACATCTTTGGATTATTTCATGCAGAAATACAATTTTAAAGCTTATTTGGGAACAGGAAACGGTTCATATACATACATGCACACATGCACAAAACAGGTGAGTAACTTGAAATGGAATGAACAGCACATTTCATACTGTCATCTTACAGGCCTGCCTGCATTCATGCTAAACAGATATTAGTCATCTGCATCCAATTATTTCTCATTTCTGAATCTTTGCCTACACTGTGTGCTGACTCCTGGCTGGTAACCTGCTGCTTAGCAACATGGATGCTTGCGATGGGTACAGAGAGGTCTTCCTTTAAAACACTCCACTAGTTTTATTGAAGAATACCAAACGGTTATTACAACATGAAGAAGTGTGTGTGTGTGTGTGTGGGGGGGGGGGGGGGGGAAGCTTGCTTGCTTATTTTTTGCCATCACAGAGAAGTGGCGAAATTATTTGCATTTAACAACTGTTGCCCTTTAAATGGTAATGTGCCAGAGAATGGATAGCTCTAATAATTTTTCACATTATTCCTGGAGTGTTTCAAAATTCTGCTCTTGTGCTGAAAGATAAAGGAAGGAAGTGAGTCCTAGGACATCTTTACAGTCAGCTGATGACCCATCTTATCTCAATACCGATGCCTGAAGTGAATTCATATCGAAGAGGAGGGAGATAGAGTGATGAGTCAGCCATGGCTCAGAGGGCTGGGATATATTACACCTATCATTTCACCATGAGAGCAAAGGAAGGGTTGCAAGAAAGCTAAAGGTGCAAAATAGAGATTGGCCTTAAGGGAGAGTGCGGGGGTACATCAACAGAGAAGATGACAGACATACTGTAAGTCTACTGCCTGAGAGTAAATAGCTTTCCTCACTGCATCATGGAGGAAGATGATATCTTGTTTACTCCACTGTGGTGGCTTTTGTGTGCCCTTTTAATGGGCTTTGGTTTTAGTGGTTAGCAGAGGATGTCTGAAGGACCATAATTTTGGAACCACTGTCCCAATCCCTGGTTGTGTTAGAAGATTATTCCCAAATTTAGTTAGTAACTCAATGGATACTCAAAATGGATAAGAGACAAGAGGATGTTTTATTACAATAGATCTTATTATAACAGTCAAGCAACATCTCTTTGATCGGGTTAGAGTTGCGCTTGAGAATGCAAATGTCCAGCACAGCCATCCAGTACATGTTTTTTATCCTGCCACCTCGCTAGCAGAAACCCAATTGCACCCGTATGAGAATAGCACAGGTCATTATCCTGATAATTCACAGTGAGCAAGTGGACGACATGGTCTTCTGCAGAGCACCCACACCAAAAGCAAACAAGCAAAAAGAGTGTTTCTAGTCAAATGCATCTGATGTGGACTATATTTCCCGAGTCTCCCCACATCAGTGTGTGCGCTTGTGTGTTTTCTTTAGGTGGCCTCCGAGTCTGAGCACTGCGTAATAAAGCGTGAACATGATAAATGCATGGAGAGGATCGCAATGCACAAATCAGATGGAGAAGAATATGGTAAGTGAGGATGCGTCCCCAAGTGTGGGTATGCAACGTTTTCATATGTTGCTTTTCATTTCTGTGCTCCTGTGATTACATGGTCTACGCCTCGGTCAGCTCCAAAAACACAGATCTGCGGATGAAAGTCATGAATAGCTTAATGGGAATTAATGGAATGCAGGCTTGTTTTTATACTCAATGATCTGGCATTTTTCATGTTTGAAAAGGTCATACAGGGACATGTAAGGATGAAAGATGAATGGAGCTGTATTTCTGATTCACATTGCAAATGCATTACCTCAAAAGGCCAGTCATGTAGAGCAAAGAGAAAAATGTTTTCCTCGAGTTGCTTTTGTATTTTATCCACGTCACTTTTCAGAAAAAAACCCCAGAGGAAACTTGTAATGTGGGCCCTGGAAACAATTGTTTTCTTGGCTATGGATTGTGGTTTTCATTAGCGACTGCTACAGGTCTCCTGCTGCTTGAAATATGCGCAGCAGACTACAAATCCCAGACTGCACTGTGACTTACAGCTTTGGTGACAGTAACAGAGCCATGAAAAAAAAATAAACACAAGAAAAATGTAAAAGATTTAGAGTGTAAGATAACAAATTTAAGGAGGAGAGGAGCTGTAAGGTCAGCTCGTTTTTCATCTGTAGATTTAAAGGTCGGCCCTGTAGTCTCCCTGCGTGCTGCACAGCAAACTGCATTAGGTTCGTCTGTTTTTATCTGAGTGTTTTCGCTTTATCTTTGCACAGTATGAGGTGGTAAAGTAGAGCTGTCATTTATAAGCAAATGTGAGCACAATTTCTCACACTTAAATGATTAAAATGAGGCATTGTGTTATTTATTCCTTCAGTCCTCTTAAAGATTATCAGTTTGTTTATTTTTTCTTTCAATTTTTTTGTAGCACAAACAGTAGCACATATTGGCCAGCCTTGAACCTTTAACCGATCCCTGTCTCCTCCCACGCCTTTAAAAGAAGCCGTCCTGCTGCTTTCTGCTGACAGCAAATCATTTGTGAGGAAATAAAACTGCCAGGTTTGCAGAAATCCGACATGGAGGTTTGAGAAAAAGCGAAGAGAAAAATGAAAACAAGGAAACAACAAGTCAGACAAAGCATAGAGAAGCTGTTATGATGAGGCTTTTTTTCTGATTGATAAAAATTGATTTCTAAACAAACTGATTTATTAACGGATATCAACAAAAACAGTCTCCAGTTTCTCAATTAAGATGATTTGCTGATTTCAGTTGATTCCAAATAGGTTATCTGTGGATGTTGGACTGTGCAGATTTTGATAGCGCTTCTATGACCTTTAGAAGGTCAAATTGGGCATCTTTAATTTATCACTCTTTTATTTGTTGTATTGTATGGATTGGGCATTCTGTTATTATTTTATCCCCTCATTGCTCTGCAACACAAACAGTTTGTTTATTTTTGTTTTTAACTTTCAGTTTTTAGACCGCAGTAGCACATAATAGCCAGCCTTGACACTTTAACTGATCCTCCCCTCGCTGTAAAAGAAGTCGCCCTGCTGTTTTCTGCTGACAGCAAATCATTTGTGAGGAAATAAAACTGCCTGGTATGCAGAAATCTGACATTTCTTTCATTACAAATTAATTATCTGTGGATGTTGCACTGTAAATGTTTGACAATACTGCCGTGGCCTTTGGGAAGTCAAACCAGTTGATCGAATCTGCTTCAGAAAATGAAATTATACCAGTCTTGTGAATCCAGCCATGTGTTTTTTGTACAAATGTATTTTACATTTACGTGGACAGTACAGAATGTGTGATGTGTGATTTTCATATGCTGAATTTTTGAAGCCCGGCAAATACTATGAGATTTTGCGTGAGATAGGGACAGGGAGCTTTATTAAGCCAGTTACCTCTGTAGCTCAGTTCAGCTCATTTGGCTCAGATTTGCCCTTTAAAAGGTAATTGGCTTTGTGTCCGGCTCACCAGACAGAACCAAAACAGATTAGAGAGCCAAGCAGAGTAGAGAAAGCACTGCAAACACACCGGACACATGCACAAACTCACATATGCACATGAACAGATAACCCCCAGTCACAAAGACACTCAAAGTGCACACAAATCAGACTTCTGCCTGCCTCTGCAGCACTATAAACCGCCCGAGCATAAACTAGAAAAAGGGGGGAAGGATTGAGAAGAGATGGGAGCGGAGAGAAAGACAGACAGAAATTAAAACTGTGAAACCAACACATAGAATAAAAACAAAAATGTTGAGCATCACTCAAGCATTGAGACAGATGAATAGCAGAAGATCAAAACAAAGCAGAAACCGGTAAATGGAAATGAGCTAAGAAATTGTCTGCTTCCAGCTTGATTCAACTGGGACACCAGGGGAATTAACTGTATCACATTAAACCTGCAAAAACCTCAAGAGTTGCTCCTTTATAAGGTACAGCTTGCAAAAACTTATACTTAACCATTCACCATTTTCCTGCAAAAGGAAAATATAGTTGCAAAACAGGCAAACAAACCAGGGAGGGCATCACACTGTCACCCTTTACCATTGCTCTATTCACAGTTTTCAGGGTAACATATGGAAATGATTTCCAGGAAAAAATCCTTGCAGGCAAGAATGGAGAACAATAGAATAGTTCTGTTTCCTGACTGTTTCCAGATTTTGTGTGTTTTTGACATTATTCCTGATCACTGAGTGTGTTTTTTGGTTCCACAGGAATACAAACTGTTAAAACAGCATCAGCCCTACAGTGTGAAATGATGGGCTTTTTTCTGCTGCTGGTCAGACAGAATCATTTGTCAGCTCTTTTGACAGCAAGGGCTGATACTCTCAAGGGTGTGTCTGTGCACAGATAAATGTTAGACCAACTAAAATCTGTCATTTTGGCTCTGACAGTGCATGTTTGTGAATAAATGCAGGTACTTGTGCCTACCTCCTTCCTCAACATCCTCTTTAATGGTCTTTCCAGTGAATTTAGAGCATAAAAGGCGGCGAATAGTGCAAAATACACAGAGTTAGAATAGCTATAATTAATGTTTATATACTAAAACATATATCCATTGATAATAAAAGATAAATGTGCAGCAGAGCCTTATTGACTTTTACCTCACAAATTCACTGTTCCTCCAAACGCTCACTGCTCAAAGAGCTGGTCTTTTTCTGCCATAGCAGGCAGTAAAAGTGCTCTGGAAACACATCGTACAAGATCTGAGTCCAACAGCACACACACAAAACAGCTGGTGAACACAGTGGATCATTAAGCATCTAAAAAGCCACATGAATTTTCCTAAACGAGTTGGAGGAGACCAAAAATGGAGCTAAAAGACTACAGGGAACCCATTGCAATCATTTCAAGTCCTTATATTTTTCTCACCTATATATCATTCACACCTAGACTGGGCCTTTGTACAGTTACTCAGTTTGTCCATTTTCTGAAACAAGCTGTTTTAGTTCCTTTGCCTTTAATTCCATTGTTTTCATTCTACTTCTGTTGTTTTCATTCAAATTCTTTTCTTTTCATTCCAATTCCATTGTTTTGATTCAAATTCTGGTCTGTTCATTCTAATTCCGTTGTTTTCATTCAAATTCTATTCATTTCATTCTAATTCCGTTCATTTCATTGAAATTCCGTTGTTTTCATTCAAATGCTGTTGTTTTCATTCAAATTCCATTGTTTTCATTCAAATTCCATTGTTTGTTCTCAAATTCTGTTGTTTTCATTCAAATTCCGTCGTTTTCATTTTAATTCCATTGTTTTCATTCAAATGCTGTTGTTTTCATTCAAATTCTACTCTTTTTATTCAAATTCTACTGTTTGTTTTAGAATTCTGTTGCTTTCATTCAAACTGTTCTATACATTCTAATTCTGTTGTTTTCATTCTAATTCTGTTGTTTTCATTTTAATTCTGTTGTTTTCTTTTAAACTTCCATTGTTTTCATTCAAATTCTGTTGTTTTCATTTTAATTCCGTCGTTTTCATTTTAATTCCATTGTTTTCTTTCTAATTCTGTTGTTTTCATACAAATTCTGTTGTTTTCATTCTATTTCCATTGTTTTGATTCAAATTCTTTTCTGTTCATTCTAATTCTGTTGTTTGTTTTAAACTTCCATTGTTTTCATTCAAATGCTGTTGTTTTCATTCAAATTCTACTCTTTTTATTCAAATTCTACTGTTTGTTTTAGAATTCTGTTGCTTTCATTCAAACTCTGTTCTATACATTCTAATTCTGTTGTTTTCATTCTAATTCTGTCGTTTTCATTTCAATTCTGTTGTTTTCATTCAAATTCTGTTGTTTTCATTTTAATTCCGTCGTTTTCATTTTAATTCCATTGTTTTCTTTCTAATTCTGTTGTTTTCATTCTATTTCCATTGTTTTGATTCAAATTCTTTTCTGTTCATTCTAATTCTGTTGTTTGTTTTAAACTTCCGTTGTTTTCATTCAAATTATTTTCTTTTCATTCTAATTCCGTTCATTTCATTGAAATTCCGTTGTTTTCATTCAAATGCTGTTGTTTTCATTCAAATTCCATTGTTTGTTCTCAAATTCTGTTGTTTTCATTCAAATTCCGTCGTTTTCATTTTAATTCCGAAGTTTTCATTCTAATTCTGTTGTTTGTTTTAAACTTCCATTGTTTTCATTCAAATTCTGTTGTTTTCATTCAAATTCCGTTGTTTTCGTTCTAATTCTGTTGTTTTCATTCAAATTCTTTTGTTTTTGATCAAATTCTGTTCTTTTCATTCAAATTCTGTCATTTTCATTCAAATTCCATTGTTTTCATTCAAATTCTTTTCTTTTCATTCTAATTCCGTTGTTTTCATTCAAATTCTATTCATTTCATTCTAATTCCGTTCATTTCATTGAAATTCCGTTGTTTTCATTCAAATTCCATCGTTTTCATTCAAATTCCATCGTTTTCATTCAAATTCCATTGTTTGTTCTCAAATTCTGTTGTTTGTTCTCAAATTCTGTTGTTTTCATTCAGATTTCGTCGTTTTCATTTTACAGTTTTTCTCAGTCGCTTTGGTGCGTTCCTCAGAACACCATTAACATTTGCACAGCAGTTAGTGCATTTCCCAAAACAATTAGTGCAAACTGCAAAACCTAGTGGATAGCCTGCAAAAGCACGTCACATGCACAGAATTGATTATCCATACCTCAAAAGCAAGTATCCATGTCAACGAAACAGTCAGTGCCATCAAAATGAAAAGTCTTGACACCATCTTTATGAACAAGATAGTCAAATGGCATTGTCATGTTTCCACTATGACAGTTTATAATTTCAGTGTTTCCCATTGCAAAAACAATTGGTGACACCTGAAAATGCTGACAACAGCACTATGGCCTACCTGTACAGCCATCTGAAATGTGCAGTAAAGTCACTGTAGATGTTATGGGAGTCTTGGGAGTAACTAAGACACTGAATACGTACGTTTCACATTTCCATTGTGTAGAAGTGTTTGTAATCCTACAGAATTGTGCAAAAGAAAAATATGCTACAGTTGTTCAATTTCGGAGACATTTCCAGGAACAATGATACAGAAAGGTATAGGATTTGCTTGACAGATGGCCAATATTTGGCATGTGATAACTAGTTCAACAATTTTGTGTGTGACGACTTAAGCAATGGATGTATGACTATTAGTTTTATTGGGAATGACTGTTCAGCATCCATAGGTATGATTACTTTTGACTGACATGACATAAGCAAATGGAAATGTCAGAAAGCAGCAGGGAAATGTATGGAAGCAACTGATTCATGTCCAAAATCATTTGCAGTTTGTTCAGAGAGAGGAGAAATTGCTACTATGATGTGCACAAATGACTGAGTGTTGTGGAGGTTGAACTAATAGTTATGAGAATTTCAATTCTGATCTGAGAAACGCACCAAAGCGACTGAGAAAAACTGTAATTCCATTGTTTTCATTCAAATGCTGTTGTTTTCATTCAAATTCTACTCTTTTTATTCAAATTCTATTGTTTGTTTTAGAATTCTGTTGCTTTCATTCAAACTCTGTTCTATACATTCTAATTCTGTTGTTTTCATTCAAATTCTGTCGTTTTCATTTTAATTCTGTTGTTTTCTTTTAAACTTCCATTGTTTTCATTCAAATTCTGTTGTTTTCATTTTAATTCCGTCGTTTTCATTTTAATTCCATTGTTTTCATTCAAATTCCGTTGTTTTCATTCAAATTCCGTTGTTTTCATCCTAATTCTGTTCCATTGTTTTCGTTCTAATTTTGTTGTTTTTATGCAAATTATTTTGTTTTTGATCAAATTCTGTTCTTTTCATTCAAATTCCATTGGTTGTTCTCAAATTCTATTGTTTTCATTCAAATTCCGTCGTTTTCATTCTAATTCCGTTGTTTTCATTCTAATTCCGTTGTTTTCATTCAAATTCCGTTGTTTTCATTGTAATTCTGTTTTTTTCATGCAAATTCTTTTGTTTTTGATCAAATTCTGTTCTTTTCTTTCAAATTCCATTGTTTGTTCTCAAATTCTGTTGTTTTCATTCAAATTCCGTCGTTTTCATTTTAATTCCGTTGTTTTCATTCTAATTCCGTTGTTTTCATTCTAATTCCGTTGTTTTCATTCAAATTCCATTGTTTTCATTCAAATTCCATGGTTTGTTCTAAAATTCTGTTGTTTTCTTTCAAATTCCGTCGTTTTCATTTTAATTCCGTTGTTTTCATTCAAATTCTGTTCCACTGTTTTCATTCTAATTCTGTTGTTTTCTTTTAAACTTCCATTGTTTTCATTCAAATTCTGTTGTTTTCATTTTAATTCCGTCGTTTTCATTTTAATTCCATTGTTTTCTTTCTAATTCTGTTGTTTTCATACAAATTCTGTTTTTTTCATTCTATTTCCATTGTTTTGATTCAAATTCTTTTCTGTTCATTCTAATTCTGTTGTTTGTTTTAAACTTCCATTGTTTTCATTCAAATTCTGTTTTTTTCATTCAAATTCCATTGTTTTCATTCTAATTCCATTGTTATCATTCAAATTCCATTGTTTGTTCCCAAATTCTGTTGTTTTCATTCAAATTCCGTCGTTTTCATTTTAAAATGTGTGTGTCTGAGAAAATATAATAGAGCCGTCTGGAGCATGTGGAGAAAGAACTCTTCAAAGGGCTAATGCCTCGTTTTAGTCAAGTAGTAACACTGGTCGGTAATAAAATGATCTGAGATTGGTTAAGAGAGGTCATAACATTTGAAAGTTGCTTCCTTGGTTTTTATCATTTTGCCAAGAAAATGCTAGATATCTTTAGAAACTGAACTGTTTTACCACCATTTAAATTTTCCTGAATTCTTAGTTTTTTTTTAATTTTAGTTGCTCTGTTTCCTTTCCGTTGCCTGTCAGCATGTGATTGGATGTGGGACAATCTTACCTGCTGGCAAGCGGCCAATGTTGGGGAGGTTGTGGAGGTTAACTGTCCAGAGCTCCTTCATGACTACACGGTCCCTGAAGATGGTGAGTGGCAACACCATATTCGGATAGTCTTATTTGAACATCAAGTTTCTTTTCATTCAGCGCAGTTTTATTCAGGCATATTTTTTTATTTGCAGAAATGGGGAAGGTCAGTCGTAACTGTACTGAATATGGATGGTCAGAGCCTTTTCCTCACTATGCGGAAGTCTGTTTCTTCTATGACAACACTACCAAACTTGTAAGGCTTTGTGGATCTTTTTATTCCATATGGCATGTACTGTATATCAAGTACACAGACTCATTCTCTGTCTTTCTCCATTAGGATCCATACTACGCATCAGTCAAAGCCCTCTACACAGTCGGCTACAGCACGTCGCTTGTGTCTCTGACTACAGCCATGGTTATTCTCTGCAGGTTCAGGTGAGCTTTCTGAGCATCCATCCATCCATCCATCCATCCATTTCTAATCCATCTCCAGACGTCCTTCACCCCAGCAACACTTTCAAGCAGATTGGCATGCCCTGAAAATCTCCAAAGGAAGGTGTCCAATATGGACCCAGATGCCCCCGACCGCCTTTCAAACACAGAAAAGCAGCAGTTCTGCTCTGAGCTCCCTTCAGATGTCCGAGCTCCTCACTTATCTCTAAGACTTTGCTAAAAGCATTTTGGAGTCCACTTGGGTCCTGGTGACAGATGTTGCAGATGATTGCAGATGTTCTTGTCTCTGCCAGGTTTCTTAGGACTCATCCGTGGAGACTTTACATTACAATGCACCAACTATGCACCCTAGGCAGTGAATTTCAAGCAGACTTCAAAGAAGTATAACAGAGCTGATTATGTCACTATGATGTCTCCACAGCTGTCCATGTATGCGACAGGTTCAGGCCTAGCTACCCTACACAGGAACCTCATTTCACTTCATTGTATTTGTGACCTCACTATTTCTGTCATTGCTCAGATCCCATGACTTTAGGTAAAGGTTGGAACTTTGATGGACTAGAAAATCAATCATTGATAGGAAAAATATGTTCACAATTTTTTTAACTATTTAAATAACAAACTTGAGTTTGTGACAAAGTTTATTCAAAAGTAGCTTTTTTGTGTGTTTGTTGTTTCAAACATTCAAGCAAAAATCTATATCATTAGTCCAACAGGAGAAGAATATTGTACTTTGATCAATTATTACTAGAAGCTTTGATCATTATATAAATCATTATATTTATGTATATTCATTGAAAATAAATATCTTTAGATTCTTTAGGTTCTGGCTCTATACCTTTAGTTTCAATGACGGGCTTAATGACAGAGTCTTTAAAATTCACCCTGTTTTTACTCACTGACTAAAAGCTTGGAATCATGGAAGGGTAATGATGCGCATTTTATAGACAGTTTATTCTGAAAGGCATTTATTGGATTGTGTTTAGTTATTCATAAAGTAAAACCTTAAGCTTAAGAGGAAAATGCAAAATTCTCTTTACTTTCTTATTGCTACACAAATGCCCAGTGTGTGTGTGGGAAACTGTCAGACCTAAACCTCCCTAATGCACCACCAGATGGGTGTGGCAGTGGTTGTTTTAAGGCCACCCCACCATAAATCTTAAGGTTCAAAGACACCAATAATATCCAGTTGCAGCTTTAACATGTTTCTATCTTAGAGGTCCCTGTTCAGGGACCAGCCCTTATCTGTTATTAGAGCAAAGCTCGTCAGCATTTTTAAGTTTGCAAACACGGCACATTCAGGGATTTTTAGTTAAAGTTGCAAGAACAGGCTTTCAGATTGAATTCCACAAGGTTTCATGTGGTAATTTCTAAATCATCGCGGAGCTGGAAGGGTTAAACAGAGCACAGATGTAAAGACAAGATAAAGATGTGTATATGTCCTTTCTCATCTCTCCAGGAAGCTCCACTGCACCAGGAACTTTATTCACATGAATCTGTTTGTGTCCTTCATTTTGAGAGCCATCTCAGTCTTCATCAAGGACGGCGTGTTGTACGCTCAGGAAGACAGCGACCATTGCTTCGTGGACACAGTCAGTAACAACAACCATATATATATATATATATATATATACTATGTCGGCATCATAATACAAACTTCACCTGCTGCTGATGGTGTTAATCACTTCCAGAGGAAGCAATTGTGACTGCTGTTTTAGTGATTAATGGAAAATTGGTAGTTTTCAGTTTCCAAGGTTAATTAGATCATTAATTTTAATTTAAAGCCAATTGTTTTAAGCTGAAGCCTTTAATATTCTAAACAGTCCCTGCTCTGACAAAATAAGTGGACACTAGAGTCAGTAAAATACATGTCCTGGTTTATCGGGTGTACCACCAAAATCCAGCCAATCAGGTTATAAAGAAAATGGGCATAAAAAAATATGGCCAGGCTTGTTTTGTTTGAGATACAGCGAGAGCTCGAGAACGCCTGAGAAATACGTCTCCTCCAGCGTTTCCTGTTTGCCGTTCACCTTTGAAAGAACTTCAATCAGATGCAAATTTTACAAAAAGCAAACATGCTATTAGATGACTAATACTCCCTGATTACAAATGCAGAACAAGCTCTTAGCCTTTGTCTGATAAGAATACATTGTTCACTATTGTTAAGCAGCCATGATAAATAAACCTAATTAGATGCGCTAATGGCTTTAGCAAGACCAGTGGAAATCTTCTGCTAGAGTCTTATTAACATATCAATGGCTACTTTGCCCTTTTTTTCCCGTTTCTTTTTTTTTCTGAAATCAAACACTTTACCACTGTTGCCATGGTGATCACAGGTCATTGTCATGGCAGTACAGAGAATCAGATCAGTCCTGTAATTGGTTGACCCCACAGTGTATATGGACTTTAGTCATTAACACAGTGTCATCACATGACACTTCGCCTGGCATGTAGGTGCTGGGGGAGATCATTTGCATATTAGCTCATCGGGTCGTGCTAAATATTTAGGGTTATTACCGTCCTGTGCGGTGCGCTGTCGCCTTGTTGTTTACATGGATAATGTCACTCTGACATTTGGGGTCTATTGCTTTTGAATAAATAACCATTGACCATTTAAACACAACTTTTCTGTTTAGAGAAGAAGAAACAAGATTATCATAATTAACTTCACTGAAATTTTGAAGATTATTTTTCTTGTTTAGATTAATATTGGTACAGAATCTTCTAAGATAATAATTGTTTCATACAGATAGGTAATCACAACTTATCTCCTAACGTGTCTTCATATGCAGGTGGCATGTAAAGCAGTGATGGTTTTCTTCCATTACTGTGTCATGTCCAACTATTTCTGGCTGTTCATTGAAGGTCTGTATCTCTTCACTCTGCTGGTGGAGACTTTCTTTCCCGAGAGACGCTACTTCTACTGGTATACCATTGTTGGGTGGGGTAAGTAGACATTTTTGCTTGATTATCATTATTGCCATAAAGTGGTGACTAATTTACATGACTGGCCATTTTATTACTATTATATTCCTTTTACTATATATTCCTGTTTAACAGCTTGTTAGTGCAAATATTTAATATCTATCTAGCTCATTTGTTGGGATTTTCCTATACTCCACCTCTAGATCAGCGGTCTCCAACCTTTTTTGCGCCACAGACCGGTTTATACCCAACAATATTTTCACGGACCGGCCTTTAATGTGTCGCGGATAAATACAACAAAATAAAACTAGTACCGGTACAGAAAAAAAGATTTATTCATAACACACGTGAAAACCGAGTTAACGATCAAAAAGATAACAAAATAACGCTGAAAACCGACAAAAACCCTGAAAACCATACATTTCACACCTGAGCCTGAACTCTTGCGGCCCGGTACCAAACGACTCACGGACCGGTACCGGTCCGAGGCCCGGGGGTTGGGGACCGCTGCTCTAGATGGTTCACAGAGAATGTTTTTGAAAAAAGACAAGAAAATATCCACTGAGCTAAAGAAAAGCCGTGTTGATGCCAGAGGTCAGAGAAAATTTGCCAATCTGCTTTGAGCTGATGGGAAGACAACAAATAGCAGTTGTTATAAATCTAATATGCAGAAGAGAATCTCTGAATCAAACCCTGAAGCAGATGGGCTACAGCAGCAGAGACCAAACTGGGTACCTCTCCTGTCAGCTAAATACAGGAAGCAACAACTCACATTTTGATGAGTCTCAATTTCTGCTGCTACATTTGGATGAATCAGAATTTGGTGTAAACAAAATGAAAGCTTGGATCTTTCTGCCTTGTATCAACGGTTGACACTACTGGTGGTGTTATGCTGGGGAGGACATTTTGGGGCTCCTTAGTACCAATTGAGCATTGTTTAAACTGCTAACCACGTCAGTCACTTTATGACCATTGTGCCATCTTCTGATGGCCTCTTCCATCAATTCAAACTGGTTTTTCGAACATGACAAAGAGTTCACTGTACTCAAAGTCATCAATTCTCAGTCCAACAGATCACCTTTGGGATGCGGTGGAATGAGAATGTTATGCTGTCATGTCAATATGGACCAAAGTCTCTGTGAGGAACGTTTCCAGTACCTTGTTAATTTTATCCCGTGAAGAATTAAAGACATTAATTAGGCAAAAGGGGACCATTGCTGAGTTACTAATCAGATTGTGAATTTTAAAATTTGTGCTGTTTACCATTTTAAAATTTTGTTTATTATCTATTATATCTTCTGCACTGTATAGTTTTGATAAAAGATTTTTTTAAAGCAAGTGGTGTTTTCTTTCTCAGTTGCTTGAGGTCTTGTTTAAACTTTTTTATAGCTGTTTGTTTGCCTTTGAGAGATTAGTGAAATTTGCCATTAAATGTTTTAAATATTGGCGAAACAAAGCTGAAGTAGGG